>NW_027314782.1:0-300000 GCF_023375885.2 Dermacentor andersoni
CACACGCGAGACAGATCTTAAAACGCGTTTTCGCACAAATCCGTGCGCGGGTGCTAAAAAGAGCAGCATCGGCATGCTTAGCACGTCGTTTGGTAGAAATCCACGTGCGCGTTCTCCCAAAAGCACCATTTGCATGCACATCTTGTGGTTTTGCAGAAAACTTCATCCGCGTCTACCAAAAGATGCATGTGCATGCTTAAAACGCGTTTTCGCACAAATCCGTTCGCGGGTGCTAAAAAGAGCAGCATCGGCATGCTTAGCACGTCGTTTGGTAGAAATCCACGTGCGCGTTCTGCCAAAAGCACCATTTGCATGCACATCTTGTGGTTTTGCAGGAAAACTTCATCCGCGTCTACCAAAACATGCATGTGCATGCTTAAAATGCGTTTTCGCACAAATCCGTGCGCGGGTGCTAAAAAGAGCAGCGTCGGCATGCTTAGCACGTCGTTTGGTAGAAATCTACGTGCGCGTTCTGCCAAAAGCACCATTTGCATGCACATCTTGTGGTTTTGCAGAAACTTCATCCGCGTCTACCAAAAGATGCATGTGATTGCTTAAAACGCGTTTTCGCACAAATCCGTGCGCGGGTGCTAAAAAGAGCAGCATCGGCATGCTTAGCACGTCGTTTGGTAGAAATCCACGTGCGCGTTCTGCCAAAAGCACAATTTGCATGCACATCTTGTGGTTTTGCAGAAAACTTCATCCGCGTCTACCGAAAGATGCATGTGCATGCTTAAAACGCGTTTTCGCACAAATCCGTGCGCGGGTGCTAAAAAGAGCAGCATCGGCATGCTTAGCACGTCGTTTGGTAGAAATCCACGTGCGCGTTCTGCCAAAAGCACCATTTGCATGCACATCTTGTGGTTTTGCAGAAAACTTCATCCGCGTCTACCAAAAGATGCCTGTGATTGCTTAAAACGCGTTTTCGCACAAATCCGTGTGCGGGTGCTAAAAAGAGCAGCATCGGCATGCTTAGCACGTCGTTTGGTAGAAATCCTCCCCACGTGCGCGTTCTGCAAAAAGCACTATTTGCATGCTTTTTGCAGTGGTTTTTGCAGAAAACTTCATCCGCGTCTACCAAAAGATGCATGTGCATGCTTAAAACGCGTTTTCGCACAAATCCGTGCGCGGGGTGCTAAAAAGAGCAGCATCGGCATGCTTAGCACGTCGTTTGGTAGAAATCCACGTGCGCGTTCTGCCAAAAGCACAATTTGCATGCACATCTTGTGGTTTTGCAGAAAACTTCATCCGCGTCTACCGAAAGATGCATGTGCATGCTTAAAACGCGTTTTCGCACAAATCCGTGCGCGGGTGCTAAAAAGAGCAGCATCGGCATGCTTAGCACGTCGTTTGGTAGAAATCCACGTGCGCGTTCTCCCAAAAGCACCATTTGCATGCACATCTTGTGGTTTTGCAGAAAACTTCATCCGCGTCTACCAAAAGATGCATGTGCATGCTTAAAACGCGTTTTCGCACAAATCCGTTCGCGGGTGCTAAAAAGAGCAGCATCGGCATGCTTAGCACGTCGTTTGGTAGAAATCCACGTGCGCGTTCTGCCAAAAGCACCATTTGCATGCACATCTTGTGGTTTTGCAGAAAACTTCATCCGCGTCTACCAAAAGATGCATATGCATGCTTAAAACGCGTTTTCGCACAAATCCTTGCGCGGGTGCTAAAAAGAGCAGCATCGGCATGCTTAGCACGTCGTTTGGTAGAAATCCACGTGCGCGTTCTGCCAAAAGCACCATTTGCATGCACATCTTGTGGTTTTGCAGAAAACTTCATCCGCGTCTACCAAAACATGCATGTGCATGCTTAAAATGCGTTTTCGCACAAATCCGTGCGCGGGTGCTAAAAAGAGCAGCGTCGGCATGCTTAGCACGTCGTTTGGTAGAAATCTACGTGCGCGTTCTGCCAAAAGCACCATTTGCATGCACATCTTGTGGTTTTGCAGAAAACTTCATCCGCGTCTACCAAAAGATACATGTGCATGCTTAAAACGCGTTTTCGCACGAATCCGTGCGCGGGTGCTAAAAAGAGCAGCATCGGCATGCTTAGCACGTCGTTTGGTAGAAATCCACGTGCGCGTTCTGCCAAAAGCACCATTTGCATGCATATCTTGTGGTTTTGCAGAAACTTCATCCGCGTCTACCAAAAGATGCATGTGATTGCTTAAAACGCGTTTTCGCACAAATCCGTGCGCGGGTGCTAAAAAGAGCAGCATCGGCATGCTTAGCACGTCGTTTGGTAGAAATCCACGTGCGCGTTCTGCCAAAAGCACAATTTGCATGCACATCTTGTGGTTTTGCAGAAAACTTCATCCGCGTCTACCGAAAGATGCATGTGCATGCTTAAAACGCGTTTTCGCACAAATCCGTGCGCGGGTGCTAAAAAGAGCAGCATCGGCATGCTTAGCACGTCGTTTGGTAGAAATCCACGTGCGCGTTCTCCCAAAAGCACCATTTGCATGCACATCTTGTGGTTTTGCAGAAAACTTCATCCGCGTCTACCAAAAGATGCATGTGCATGCTTAAAACGCGTTTTCGCACAAATCCGTTCGCGGGTGCTAAAAAGAGCAGCATCGGCATGCTTAGCACGTCGTTTGGTAGAAATCCACGTGCGCGTTCTGCCAAAAGCACCATTTGCATGCACATCTTGTGGTTTTGCAGAAAACTTCATCCGCGTCTACCAAAACATGCATGTGCATGCTTAAAATGCGTTTTCGCACAAATCCGTGCGCGGGTGCTAAAAAGAGCAGCGTCGGCATGCTTAGCACGTCGTTTGGTAGAAATCTACGTGCGCGTTCTGCCAAAAGCACCATTTGCATGCACATCTTGTGGTTTTGCAGAAACTTCATCCGCGTCTACCAAAAGATGCATGTGATTGCTTAAAACGCGTTTTCGCACAAATCCGTGCGCGGGTGCTAAAAAGAGCAGCATCGGCATGCTTAGCACGTCGTTTGGTAGAAATCCACGTGCGCGTTCTGCCAAAAGCACAATTTGCATGCACATCTTGTGGTTTTGCAGAAAACTTCATCCGCGTCTACCGAAAGATGCATGTGCATGCTTAAAACGCGTTTTCGCACAAATCCGTGCGCGGGTGCTAAAAAGAGCAGCATCGGCATGCTTAGCACGTCGTTTGGTAGAAATCCACGTGCGCGTTCTGCCAAAAGCACCATTTGCATGCACATCTTGTGGTTTTGCAGAAAACTTCATCCGCGTCTACCAAAAGATGCCTGTGATTGCTTAAAACGCGTTTTCGCACAAATCCGTGTGCGGGTGCTAAAAAGAGCAGCATCGGCATGCTTAGCACGTCGTTTGGTAGAAATCCACGTGCGCGTTCTGCAAAAAGCACTATTTGCATGCTTTTTGCAGTGGTTTTGCAGAAAACTTCATCCGCGTCTACCAAAAGATGCATGTGCATGCTTAAAACGCGTTTTCGCACAAATGCGTGCGCGGGTGCTAAAAAGAGCAGCATCGGCATGCTCAGCACGTCGTTTGGTAGAAATCCACGTGCGCGTTCTGCCAAAAGCACCATTTGCATGCAAATCTTGTGGTTTTGCAGAAAACTTCATCCGCGTCTACCAAAGATGCATGTGCATGCTTAAAACGCGTTTTCGCACAAATCCGTGCGCGGGTGCTAAAAAGAGCAGCATCGGCATGCTTAGCACGTCGTTTGGTAGAAATTCACGTGCGCGTTCTGCCAACAGCACCATTTGCATGCACATCTTGTGGTTTTGCAGAAAACTTCATCCGCGTCTACCAAAAGATGCATATGCATGCTTAAAACGCGTTTTCGCACAAATCCTTGCGCGGGTGCTAAAAAGAGCAGCATCGGCATGCTTAGCACGTCGTTTGGTAGAAATCCACGTGCGCGTTCTGCCAAAAGCACCATTTGCATGCACATCTTGTGGTTTTGCAGAAAACTTCATCCGCGTCTACCAAAACATGCATGTGCATGCTTAAAATGCGTTTTTCGCACAAATCCGTGCGCGGGTGCTAAAAAGAGCAGCGTCGGCATGCTTAGCACGTCGTTTGGTAGAAATCTACGTGCGCGTTCTGCCAAAAGCACCATTTGCATGCACATCTTGTGGTTTTGCAGAAACTTCATCCGCGTCTACCAAAAGATGCATGTGATTGCTTAAAACGCGTTTTCGCACAAATCCGTGCGCGGGTGCTAAAAAGAGCAGCATCGGCATGCTTAGCACGTCGTTTGGTAGAAATCCACGTGCGCGTTCTGCCAAAAGCACAATTTGCATGCACATCTTGTGGTTTTGCAGAAAACTTCATCCGCGTCTACCGAAAGATGCATGTGCATGCTTAAAACGCGTTTTCGCACAAATCCGTGCGCGGGTGCTAAAAAGAGCAGCATCGGCATGCTTAGCACGTCGTTTGGTAGAAATCCACGTGCGCGTTCTGCCAAAAGCACCATTTGCATGCACATCTTGTGGTTTTGCAGAAAACTTCATCCGCGTCTACCAAAAGATGCCTGTGATTGCTTTAAAACGCGTTTTCGCACAAATCCGTGTGCGGGTGCTAAAAAGAGCAGCATCGGCATGCTTAGCACGTCGTTTGGTAGAAATCCACGTGCGCGTTCTGCAAAAAGCACTATTTGCATGCTTTTTGCAGTGGTTTTGCAGAAAACTTCATCCGCGTCTACCAAAAGATGCATGTGCATGCTTAAAACGCGTTTTCGCACAAATGCGTGCGCGGGTGCTAAAAAGAGCAGCATCGGCATGCTCAGCACGTCGTTTGGTAGAAATCCACGTGCGCGTTCTGCCAAAAGCACCATTTGCATGCAAATCTTGTGGTTTTGCAGAAAACTTCATCCGCGTCTACCAAAAGATGCATGTGCATGCTTAAAACGCGTTTTCGCACAAATCCGTGCGCGGGTGCTAAAAAAGAGCAGCATCGGCATGCTTAGCACGTCGTTTGGTAGAAATTCACGTGCGCGTTCTGCCAACAGCACCATTTGCATGCACATCTTGTGGTTTTGCAGAAAACTTCATCCGCGTCTACCAAAAGATGCATATGCATGCTTAAAACGCGTTTTCGCACAAATCCTTGCGCGGGTGCTAAAAAGAGCAGCATCGGCATGCTTAGCACGTCGTTTGGTAGAAATCCACGTGCGCGTTCTGCCAAAAGCACCATTTGCATGCACATCTTGTGGTTTTGCAGAAAACTTCATCCGCGTCTACCAAAACATGCATGTGCATGCTTAAAATGCGTTTTCGCACAAATCCGTGCGCGGGTGCTAAAAAGAGCAGCGTCGGCATGCTTAGCACGTCGTTTGGTAGAAATCTACGTGCGCGTTCTGCCAAAAGCACCATTTGCATGCACATCTTGTGGTTTTGCAGAAACTTCATCCGCGTCTACCAAAAGATGCATGTGATTGCTTAAAACGCGTTTTCGCACAAATCCGTGCGCGGGTGCTAAAAAGAGCAGCATCGGCATGCTTAGCACGTCGTTTGGTAGAAATCCACGTGCGCGTTCTGCCAAAAGCACAATTTGCATGCACATCTTGTGGTTTTGCAGAAAACTTCATCCGCGTCTACCGAAAGATGCATGTGCATGCTTAAAACGCGTTTTCGCACAAATCCGTGCGCGGGTGCTAAAAAGAGCAGCATCGGCATGCTTAGCACGTCGTTTGGTAGAAATCCACGTGCGCGTTCTGCCAAAAGCACCATTTGCATGCACATCTTGTGGTTTTGCAGAAAACTTCATCCGCGTCTACCAAAAGATGCCTGTGATTGCTTAAAACGCGTTTTCGCACAAATCCGTGTGCGGGTGCTAAAAAGAGCAGCATCGGCATGCTTAGCACGTCGTTTGGTAGAAATCCACGTGCGCGTTCTGCAAAAAGCACCATTTGCATGCTTTTTGCAGTGGTTTTGCAGAAAACTTCATCCGCGTCTACCAAAAGATGCATGTGCATGCTTAAAACGCGTTTTCGCACAAATGCGTGCGCGGGTGCTAAAAAGGGCAGCATCGGCATGCTCAGCACGTCGTTTGGTAGAAATCCACGTGCGCGTTCTGCCAAAAGCACCATTTGCATGCAAATCTTGTGGTTTTGCAGAAAACTTCATCCGCGTCTACCAAAAGATGCATGTGCATGCTTAAAACGCGTTTTCGCACAAATCCGTGCGCGGGTGCTAAAAAGAGCAGCATCGGCATGCTTAGCACGTCGTTTGGTAGAAATTCACGTGCGCGTTCTGCCAACAGCACCATTTGCATGCACATCTTGTGGTTTTGCAGAAAACTTCATCCGCGTCTACCAAAAGATGCATGTGCATGCTTAAAAAGCGTTTTCGCACAAATCCGTGCGCGGGTGCTAAAAAGAGCAGCGTCGGCATGCTTAGCACGTCGTTTGGTAGAAATCTACGTGCGCGTTCTGCCAAAAGCACCATTTGCATGCACATCTTGTGGTTTTGCAGAAAACTTCATCCGCGTCTACCAAAAGATGCATGTGCATGCTTAAAACGCGTTTTCGCACGAATCCGTGCGCGGGTGCTAAAAAGAGCAGCATCGGCATGCTTAGCGCGTCGTTTGGTAGAAATCCACGTGCGCGTTCTGCCAAAAGCACCATTTGCATGCACATCTTGTGGTTTTGCAGAAACTTCATCCGCGTCTACCAAAAGATGCATGTGATTGCTTAAAACGCGTTTTCGCACAAATCCGTGCGCGGGTGCTAAAAAGAGCAGCATCGGCATGCTTAGCACGTCGTTTGGTAGAAATCCACGTGCGCGTTCTGCCAAAAGCACCATTTGCATGCACATCTTGTGGTTTTGCAGAAAACTTCTTCCGCGTCTACCAAAAGATGCATGTGATTGCTTAAAACGCGTTTTCGCACAAATCCGTGCGCGGGTGCTAAAAAGAGCAGCATCGGCATGCTTAGCACGTCGTTTGGTAGAAATCCACGTGCGCGTTCTGCAAAAAGCACCATTTGCATGCACATCTTGTGGTTTTGCAGAAAACTTCATCCGCGTCTACCAAAAGATGCATGTGCATGCTTAAAATGCGTTTTCGCACAAATCCGTTCGCGGGTGCTAAAAAGAGCAGCATCGGCATGCTTAGCACGTCGTTCAGTAGAAATCCACGTGCGCGTTCTGCCAAAAGCACCATTTGCATGCACATCTTGTGGTTTTGCAGAAAACTTCATCCGCGTCTACCAAAAGATGCATGTGCATGCTTAAAACGTGTTTTCGCACAAATGCGTGCGCGGGTGCTAAAAAGAGCAGCATCGGCATGCTTAGCACGTCGTTTGGTAGAAATCCACGTGCGCGTTCTGCCAAAAGCACCATTTGCATGCACATCTTGTGGTTTTGCAGAAAACTTCATCCGCGTCTACCAAAAGATGCCTGTGATTGCTTAAAACGCGTTTTCGCACAAATCCGTGCGCGGGTGCTAAAAAGAGCAGCATCGGCATGCTTAGCACGTCGTTTGGTAGAAATCCACGTGCGCGTTCTGCCAAAAGCACCATTTGCATGCACATCTTGTGGTTTTGCAGAAAACTTCATCCGCGTCTACCAAAAGATGCATGTGCATGCTTAAAACGCGTTTTCGCACAAATCCGTGCGCGGGTGCTAAAAAGAGCAGCATCGGCATGCTTAGCACGTCGTTTGGTAGAAATGCACGTGCGCGTTCTGCCAAAAGCACCATTTGCATGCACATCTTGTGGTTTTGCAGAAAACTTCATCCGCGTCTACCAAAACATGCATGTGCATGCTTAAAATGCGTTTTCGCACAAATCCGTGCGCGGGTGCTAAAAAGAGCAGCGTCGGCATGCTTAGCACGTCGTTTGGTAGAAATCTACGTGCGCGTTCTGCCAAAAGCACCATTTGCATGCACATCTTGTGGTTTTGCAGAAAAACTTCATCCGCGTCTACCAAAAGATGCATGTGCATGCTTAAAACGCGTTTTCGCACGAATCCGTGCGCGGGTGCTAAAAAGAGCAGCATCGGCATGCTTAGCGCGTCGTTTGGTAGAAATCCACGTGCGCGTTCTGCCAAAAGCACCATTTGCATGCACATCTTGTGGTTTTGCAGAAACTTCATCCGCGTCTACCAAAAGATGCCTGTGATTGCTTAAAACGCGTTTTCGCACAAATCCGTGCGCGGGTGCTAAAAAGAGCAGCATCGGCATGCTTAGCACGTCGTTTGGTAGAAATCCACGTGCGCGTTCTGCCAAAAGCACCATTTGCATGCACATCTTGTGGTTTTGCAGAAAACTTCATCCGCGTCTACCAAAAGATGCATGTGCATGCTTAAAACGCGTTTTCGCACAAATCCGTGCGCGGGTGCTAAAAAGAGCAGCATCGGCATGCTTAGCACGTCGTTTGGTAGAAATTCACGTGCGCGTTCTGCCAACAGCACCATTTGCATGCACATCTTGTGGTTTTGCAGAAAACTTCATCCGCGTCTACCAAAAGATGCATGTGCATGCTTAAAAAGCGTTTTCGCACAAATCCGTGCGCGGGTGCTAAAAAGAGCAGCATCGGCATGCTTAGCACGTCGTTTGGTAGAAATGCACGTGCGCGTTCTGCCAAAAGCACCATTTGCATGCACATCTTGTGGTTTTGCAGAAAACTTCATCCGCGTCTACCAGAAGATGCATCTGCATGCTTAAAATGCGTTTTCGCACAAATCCGTGCGCGGGTGCTAAAAAGAGCAGCGTCGGCATGCTTAGCACGTCGTTTGGTAGAAATCCACGTGCGCGTTCTGCCAAAAGCACCATTTGCATGCACATCTTGTGGTTTTGCAGAAAACTTTATCCGCGTCTACCAAAAGATGCATGTGCATGCTTAAAACGCGTTTTCGCACAAATCCGTGCGCGGGTGCTAAAAAGAGCAGCATCGGCATGCTTAGCACGTCGTTTGGTAGAAATCCACGTGCGCGTTCTGCCAAAAGCACCATTTGCATGCACATCTTGTGGTTTTGCAGAAAACTTCTTCCGCGTCTACCAAAAGATGCATGTGATTGCTTAAAACGCGTTTTCGCACAAATCCGTGCGCGGGTGCTAAAAAGAGCAGCATCGGCATGCTTAGCACGTCGTTTGGTAGAAATCCACGTGCGCGTTCTGCAAAAAGCACCATTTGCATGCACATCTTGTGGTTTTGCAGAAAACTTCATCCGCGTCTACCAAAAGATGCATGTGCATGCTTAAAACGCGTTTTCGCACAAATCCGTTCGCGGGTGCTAAAAAGAGCAGCATCGGCATGCTTAGCACGTCGTTCAGTAGAAATCCACGTGCGCGTTCTGCCAAAAGCACTATTTGCATGCACATCTTGTGGTTTTGCAGAAAACTTCATCCGCGTCTACCAAAAGATGCATGTGCATGCTTAAAACGCGTTTTCGCACAAATGCGTGCGCGGGTGCTAAAAAGAGCAGCATCGGCATGCTTAGCATGTCGTTTGGTAGAAATCCACGTGCGCGTTCTGCCAAAAGCACCATTTGCATGCACATCTTGTGGTTTTGCAGAAAACTTCATCCGCGTCTACCAAAAGATGCATGTACATGCTTAAAACGCGTTTTCGCACAAATCCTGGCGCGGGCGCTAAAAAGAGCAGCATCGGCATGCTTAGCACGTCGTTTGGTAGAAATCCACGTGCGCGTTCTGCCAAAAGCACCATTTGCATGCACATCTTGTGGTTTTGCAGAAAACTTCATCCGCGTCTACCAAAAGATGCATGTGCATGCTTAAAACGCGTTTTCGCACAAATCCGTGCGCGGGTGCTAAAAAGAGCAGCATCGGCATGCTTAGCACGTCGTTTGGTAGAAATCCACGTGCGCGTTCTGCCAACAGCACCATTTGCATGCACATCTTGTGGTTTTGCAGAAAACTTCATCCGCGTCTACCAAAAGATGCATGTGCATTCTTAAAAAGCGTTTTCGCACAAATCCGTGCGCGGGTGCTAAAAAGAGCAGCATCGGCATGCTTAGCACGTCCTTTGGTATAAATGCACGTGCGCGTTCTGCCAAAAGCACCATTTCCATGCACACTTTGTGGTTTTGCAGAAAACTTCATCCGCGTCTACCAAAAGATGCATGTGCATGCTTAAAATGCGTTTTCGCACAAATCCGTGCGCGGGTGCTAAAAAGAGCAGCGTCGGCATGCTTAGCACGTCGTTTGGTAGAAATCCACGTGCGCGTTCTGCCAAAAGCACCATTTGCATGCACATCTTGTGGTTTTGCAGAAAACTTCATCCGCGTCTACCAAAAGATGCATGTGCATGCTTAAAACGCGTTTTCGCACAAATCCGTGCGCGGGTGCTAAAAAGAGCAGCATCGGCATGCTTAGCACGTCGTTTGGTAGAAATCCACGTGCGCGTTCTGCCAAAAGCACCATTTGCATGCACATCTTGTGGTTTTGCAGAAAACTTCATCCGCGTCTACCAAAACATGCATGTGATTGCTTAAAACGCGTTTTCGCACAAATCCGTGCGCGGGTGCTAAAAAGAGCAGCATCGGCATGCTTAGCACGTCGTTTGGTAGAAATCCACGTGCGCGTTCTGCAAAAAGCACCATTTGCATGCACATCTTGTGGTTTTGCAGAAAACTTCATCCGCGTCTACCAAAAGATGCATGTGCATGCTTAAAACGCGTTTTCGCACAAATGCGTGCGCGGGTGCTAAAATGAGCAGCATCGGCATGCTTAGCACGTCGTTTGGTAGAAATCCACGTGCGCGTTCTGCCAAAAGCACCATTTGCATGCACATCTTGTGGTTTTGCAGAAAACTTCATCCGCGTCTACCAAAAGATGCATGTGCATGCTTAAAACGCGTTTTCGCACAAATCCGTGCGCGGGTGCTAAAAAGAGCAGCATCGGCATGCTTAGCACGTCGTTTGGTAGAAATCCACGTGCGCGTTCTGCCAAAAGCACCATTTGCATGCACATCTTGTGGTTTTGCAGAAAACTTCATCCGCGTCTACCAAAAGATGCATGTGCATGCTTAAAACGCGTTTTCGCACAAATGCGTGCGCGGGTGCTAAAAAGAGCAGCATCGGCATGCTTAGCACGTCGTTTGGTAGAAATCCACGTGCGCGTTCTGCAAAAAGCACCATTTGCATGCACATCTTGTGGTTTTGCAGAAAACTTCATCCGCGTCTACCAAAAGATGCATGTGCATGCTTAAAACGCGTTTTCGCACAAATGCGTGCGCGGGTGCTAAAAAGAGCAGCATCGGCATGCTTAGCACGTCGTTTGGTAGAAATCCACGTGCGCGTTCTCCCAAAAGCACCATTTGCATGCACATCTTGTAGTTTTGCAGAAAACTTCATCCGCGTCTACCAAAAGATGCATGTGCATGCTTAAAACGCGTTTTCGCACAAATCCGTTCGCGGGTGCTAAAAAGAGCAGCATCGGCATGCTTAGCACGTCGTTTGGTAGAAATCCACGTGCGCGTTCTGCCAAAAGCACCATTTGCATGCACATCTTGTGGTTTTGCAGAAAACTTCATCCGCGTCTACCAAAAGATGCATGTGCATGCTTAAAACGCGTTTTCGCACAAATGCGTGTGCGGGTGCTAAAAAGAGCAGCATCGGCATGCTTAGCACGTCGTTTGGTAGAAATCCACGTGCGCGTTCTGCCAAAAGCACCATTTGCATGCACATCTTGTGGTTTTGCAGAAAACTTCATCCGCGTCTACCAAAAGATGCATGTGCATGCTTAAAACGCGTTTTCGCACAAATCCTTGCGCGGGTGCTAAAAAGAGCAGCATCGGCATGCTTAGCACGTCGTTTGGTAGAAATCCACGTGCGCGTTCTGCCAAAAGCACCATTTGCATGCACATCTTGTGGTTTTTCAGAAAACTTCATCCGCGTCTACCAAAAGATGCATGTGCATGCTTAAAACGCGTTTTCGCACAAATCCGTGCGCGGGTGCTAAAAAAGAGCAGCATCGGCATGCTTAGCACGTCGTTTGGTAGAAATCCACGTGCGCGTTCTGCCAAAAGCACCATTTGCATGCACATCTTGCGGTTTTGCAGAAAACTTCATCCGCGTCTACCAAAAGATGCATGTGCATGCTTAAAATGCGTTTTCGCACAAATCCGTGCGCGGGTGCTAAAAAGAGCAGCATCGGCCTGCTTAGCACGTCGTTTGGTAGAAATCCACGTGCGCGATCTGCCAAAAGCACCATTTGCATGCACATCTTGTGGTTTTGCAGAAAACTTCATCCGCGGTCTACCAAAAGAAGCATGTCCATGCTTAAAACGCGCTTTCGCACAAATCCGTGCGCGGGTGCTAAAAAGAGCAGCATCGGCATGCTTAGCACGTCGTTTGGTAGAAATCCACGTGCGCGTTCTGCCAAAAGCACCATTTGCATGCACATCTTGTGGTTTTGCAGAAAACTTCTTCCGCGTCTACCAAAAGATGCATGTGATTGCTTAAAACGCGTTTTCGCACAAATCCGTGCGCGGGTGCTAAAAAGAGCAGCATCGGCATGCTTAGCACGTCGTTTGGTAGAAATCCACGTGCGCGTTCTGCAAAAAGCACCATTTGCATGCACATCTTGTGGTTTTGCAGAAAACTTCATCCGCGTCTACCAAAAGATGCATGTGCATGCTTAAAACGCGTTTTCGCACAAATCCGTTCGCGGGTGCTAAAAAGAGCAGCATCGGCATGCTTAGCACGTCGTTCAGTAGAAATCCACGTGCGCGTTCTGCCAAAAGCACTATTTGCATGCACATCTTGTGGTTTTGCAGAAAACTTCATCCGCGTCTACCAAAAGATGCATGTGCATGCTTAAAACGCGTTTTTCGCACAAATGCGTGCGCGGGTGCTAAAAAGAGCAGCATCGGCATGCTTAGCACGTCGTTTGGTAGAAATCCACGTGCGCGTTCTGCCAAAAGCACCATTTGCATGCACATCTTGTGGTTTTGCAGAAAACTTCATCCGCGTCTACCAAAAGATGCATGTACATGCTTAAAACGCGTTTTCGCACAAATCCTGGCGCGGGCGCTAAAAAGAGCAGCATCGGCATGCTTAGCACGTCGTTTGGTAGAAATCCACGTGCGCGTTCTGCCAAAAGCACCATTTGCATGCACATCTTGTGGTTTTGCAGAAAACTTCATCCGCGTCTACCAAAAGATGCATGTGCATGCTTAAAACGCGTTTTCGCACAAATCCGTGCGCGGGTGCTAAAAAGAGCAGCATCGGCATGCTTAGCACGTCGTTTGGTAGAAATCCACGTGCGCGTTCTGCCAAAAGCACCATTTGCATGCACACTTTGTGGTTTTGCAGAAAACTTCATCCGCGTCTACCAAAAGATGCATGTGCATGCTTAAAATGCGTTTTCGCACAAATCCGTGCGCGGGTGCTAAAAAGAGCAGCGTCGGCATGCTTAGCACGTCGTTTGGTAGAAATCCACGTGCGCGTTCTGCCAAAAGCACCATTTGCATGCACATCTTGTGGTTTTGCAGAAAACTTCATCCGCGTCTACCAAAAGATGCATGTGCATGCTTAAAACGCGTTTTCGCACAAATCCGTGCGCGGGTGCTAAAAAGAGCAGCATCGGCATGCTTAGCACGTCGTTTGGTAGAAATCCACGTGCGCGTTCTGCCAAAAGCACCATTTGCATGCACATCTTGTGGTTTTGCAGAAAACTTCATCCGCGTCTACCAAAAGATGCATGTGATTGCTTAAAACGCGTTTTCGCACAAATCCGTGCGCGGGTGCTAGAAAGAGCAGCATCGGCATGCTTAGCACGTCGTTTGGTAGAAATCCACGTGCGCGTTCTGCAAAAAGCACCATTTGCATGCACATCTTGTGGTTTTGCAGAAAACTTCATCCGCGTCTACCAAAAGATGCATGTGCATGCTTAAAACGCGTTTTCGCACAAATGCGTGCGCGGGTGCTAAAATGAGCAGCATCGGCATGCTTAGCACGTCGTTTGGTAGAAATCCACGTGCGCGTTCTGCCAAAAGCACCATTTGCATGCACATCTTGTGGTTTTGCAGAAAACTTCATCCGCGTCTACCAAAAGATGCATGTGCATGCTTAAAACGCGTTTTCGCACAAATCCGTGCGCGGGTGCTAAAAAGAGCAGCATCGGCATGCTTAGCACGTCGTTTGGTAGAAATCCACGTGCGCGTTCTGCCAAAAGCACCATTTGCATGCACATCTTGTGGTTTTGCAGAAAACTTCATCCGCGTCTACCAAAAGATGCATGTGCATGCTTAAAACGCGTTTTCGCACAAATGCGTGCGCGGGTGCTAAAAAGAGCAGCATCGGCATGCTTAGCACGTCGTTTGGTAGAAATCCACGTGCGCGTTCTGCAAAAAGCACCATTTGCATGCACATCTTGTGGTTTTGCAGAAAACTTCATCCGCGTCTACCAAAAGATGCATGTGCATGCTTAAAACGCGTTTTCGCACAAATGCGTGCGCGGGTGCTAAAAAGAGCAGCATCGGCATGCTTAGCACGTCGTTTGGTAGAAATCCACGTGCGCGTTCTCCCAAAAGCACCATTTGCATGCACATCTTGTAGTTTTGCAGAAAACTTCATCCGCGTCTACCAAAAGATGCATGTGCATGCTTAAAACGCGTTTTCGCACAAATCCGTTCGCGGGTGCTAAAAAGAGCAGCATCGGCATGCTTAGCACGTCGTTTGGTAGAAATCCACGTGCGCGTTCTGCCAAAAGCACCATTTGCATGCACATCTTGTGGTTTTGCAGAAAACTTCATCCGCGTCTACCAAAAGATGCATGTGCATGCTTAAAAACGCGTTTTCGCACAAATGCGTGTGCGGGTGCTAAAAAGAGCAGCATCGGCATGCTTAGCACGTCGTTTGGTAGAAATCCACGTGCGCGTTCTGCCAAAAGCACCATTTGCATGCACATCTTGTGGTTTTGCAGAAAACTTCATCCGCGTCTACCAAAAGATGCATGTGCATGCTTAAAACGCGTTTTCGCACAAATCCTTGCGCGGGTGCTAAAAAGAGCAGCATCGGCATGCTTAGCACGTCGTTTGGTAGAAATCCACGTGCGCGTTCTGCCAAAAGCACCATTTGCACGCACATCTTGTGGTTTTTCAGAAAACTTCATCCGCGTCTACCAAAAGATGCATGTGCATGCTTAAAACGCGTTTTCGCACAAATCCGTGCGCGGGTGCTAAAAAGAGCAGCATCGGCATGCTTAGCACGTCGTTTGGTAGAAATCCACGTGCGCGTTCTGCCAAAAGCACCATTTGCATGCACATCTTGCGGTTTTGCAGAAAACTTCATCCGCGTCTACCAAAAGATGCATGTGCATGCTTAAAATGCGTTTTCGCACAAATCCGTGCGCGGGTGCTAAAAAGAGCAGCATCGGCCTGCTTAGCACGTTGTTTGGTAGAAATCCACGTGCGCGATCTGCCAAAAGCACCATTTGCATGCACATCTTGTGGTTTTGCAGAAAACTTCATCCGCGTCTACCAAAAGAAGCATGTCCATGCTTAAAACGCGCTTTCGCACAAATCCGTGCGCGGGTGCTAAAAAGAGCAGCATCGGCATGCTTAGCACGTCGTTTGGTAGAAATCCACGTGCGCGTTCTGCCAAAAGCACCATTTGCATGCACATCTTGTGGTTTTGCAGAGAACTTCATCCGCGTCTACCAAAAGATGCATGTGCATGCTTAAAACGCGTTTTCGCACAAATCCGTGCGCGGGTGCTAAAAAGAGCAGCATCGGCATGCTTAGCACGTCGTTTGGTAGAAATGCACGTGCGCGTTCTGCAAAAAGCACGATTTGCATGCACATCTTGTGGTTTTGCAGAAAACTTCATCCGTGTCTACCAAAAGATGCATGTGCATGCTTAAAACGCGTTTTCGCACAAATGCGTGCGCGGGTGCTAAAAAGAGCAGCATCGGCATGCTTAGCACGTCGTTTGGTAGAAATCCACGTGCGCGTTCTGCCAAAAGCACCATTTGCATGCACATCTTGTGGTTTTGCAGAAAACTTCATCCGCGTCTACCAAAAGATGCATGTGCATGCTTAAAACGCGTTTTCGCACAAATCCGTTCGCGGGTGCTAAAAAGAGCAGCATCGGCATGCTTAGCACGTCGTTCAGTAGAAATCCACGTGCGCGTTCTGCCAAAAGCACTATTTGCATGCACATCTTGTGGTTTTGCAGAAAACTTCATCCGCGTCTACCAAAAGATGCATGTGCATGCTTAAAACGCGTTTTCGCACAAATGCGTGCGCGGGTGCTAAAAAGAGCAGCATCGGCATGCTTAGCACGTCGTTTGGTAGAAATCCACGTGCGCGTTCTGCCAAAAGCACCATTTGCATGCACATCTTGTGGTTTTGCAGAAAACTTCATCCGCGTCTACCAAAAGATGCATGTACATGCTTAAAACGCGTTTTCGCACAAATCCTGGCGCGGGCGCTAAAAAGAGCAGCATCGGCATGCTTAGCACGTCGTTTGGTAGAAATCCACGTGCGCGTTCTGCCAAAAGCACCATTTGCATGCACATCTTGTGGTTTTGCAGAAAACTTCATCCGCGTCTACCAAAAGATGCATGTGCATGCTTAAAACGCGTTTTCGCACAAATCCGTGCGCGGGTGCTAAAAAGAGCAGCATCGGCATGCTTAGCACGTCGTTTGGTAGAAATCCACGTGCGCGTTCTGCCAACAGCACCATTTGCATGCACATCTTGTGGTTTTGCAGAAAACTTCATCCGCGTCTACCAAAAGATGCATGTGCATGCTTAAAAAGCGTTTTCGCACAAATCCGTGCGCGGGTGCTAAAAAGAGCAGCATCGGCATGCTTAGCACGTCCTTTGGTAGAAATGCACGTGCGCGTTCTGCCAAAAGCACCATTTGCATGCACACTTTGTGGTTTTGCAGAAAACTTCATCCGCGTCTACCAAAAGATGCATGTGCATGCTTAAAATGCGTTTTCGCACAAATCCGTGCGCGGGTGCTAAAAAGAGCAGCGTCGGCATGCTTAGCACGTCGTTTGGTAGAAATCCACGTGCGCGTTCTGCCAAAAGCACCATTTGCATGCACATCTTGTGGTTTTGCAGAAAACTTCATCCGCGTCTACCAAAAGATGCATGTGCATGCTTAAAACGCGTTTTCGCACAAATCCGTGCGCGGGTGCTAAAAAGAGCAGCATCGGCATGCTTAGCACGTCGTTTGGTAGAAATCCACGTGCGCGTTCTGCCAAAAGCACCATTTGCATGCACATCTTGTGGTTTTGCAGAAAACTTCATCCGCGTCTACCAAAAGATGCATGTGATTGCTTAAAACGCGTTTTCGCACAAATCCGTGCGCGGGTTCTAAAAAGAGCAGCATCGGCATGCTTAGCACGTCGTTTGGTAGAAATCCACGTGCGCGTTCTGCAAAAAGCACCATTTGCATGCACATCTTGTGGTTTTGCAGAAAACTTCATCCGCGTCTACCAAAAGATGCATGTGCATGCTTAAAACGCGTTTTCGCACAAATGCTTGCGCGGGTGCTAAAAAGAGCAGCATCGGCATGCTTAGCACGTCGTTTGGTAGAAATCCACTTGCGCGTTCTGCCAAAAGCACCATTTGCATGCACATCTTGTGGTTTTGCAGAAAACTTCATCCGCGTCTACCAAAAGATGCATGTGCATGCTTAAAACGCGTTTTCGCACAAATCCGTGCGCGGGTGCTAAAAAGAGCAGCATCGGCATGCTTAGCACGTCGTTTGGTAGAAATGCACGTGCGCGTTCTGCCAAAAGCACCATTTGCATGCACACTTTGTGGTTTTGCAGAAAACTTCATCCGCGTCTACCAAAAGATGCATGTGCATGCTTAAAAAGCGTTTTCGCACAAATCCGTGCGCGGGTGCTAAAAAGAGCAGCATCGGCATGCTTAGCACGTCGTTTGGAAGAAATCCACGTGCGCGTTCTGCAAAAAGCACCATTTGCATGCACATCTTGTGGTTTTGCAGAAAACTTCATCCGCGTCTACCAAAAGATGCATGTGCATGCTTAAAACGCGTTTTCGCACAAATGCGTGCGCGGGTGCTAAAATGAGCAGCATCGGCATGCTTAGCACGTCGTTTGGTAGAAATCCACGTGCGCGTTCTGCCAAAAGCACCATTTGCATGCACATCTTGTGGTTTTGCAGAAAACTTCATCCGCGTCTACCAAAAGATGCATGTGCATGCTTAAAACGCGTTTTCGCACAAATCCGTGCGCGGGTGCTAAAAAGAGCAGCATCGGCATGCTTAGCACGTCGTTTGGTAGAAATCCACGTGCGCGTTCTGCCAAAAGCACCATTTGCATGCACATCTTGTGGTTTTGCAGAAAACTTCATCCGCGTCTACCAAAAGATGCATGTGCATGCTTAAAACGCGTTTTCGCACAAATGCGTGCGCGGGTGCTAAAAAGAGCAGCATCGGCATGCTTAGCACGTCGTTTGGTAGAAATCCACGTGCGCGTTCTGCAAAAAGCACCATTTGCATGCACATCTTGTGGTTTTGCAGAAAACTTCATCCGCGTCTACCAAAAGATGCATGTGCATGCTTAAAACGCGTTTTCGCACAAATGCGTGCGCGGGTGCTAAAAAGAGCAGCATCGGCATGCTTAGCACGTCGTTTGGTAGAAATCCACGTGCGCGTTCTCCCAAAAGCACCATTTGCATGCACATCTTGTAGTTTTGCAGAAAACTTCATCCGCGTCTACCAAAAGATGCATGTGCATGCTTAAAACGCGTTTTCGCACAAATCCGTTCGCGGGTGCTAAAAAGAGCAGCATCGGCATGCTTAGCACGTCGTTTGGTAGAAATCCACGTGCGCGTTCTGCCAAAAGCACCATTTGCATGCACATCTTGTGGTTTTGCAGAAAACTTCATCCGCGTCTACCAAAAGATGCATGTGCATGCTTAAAACGCGTTTTCGCACAAATGCGTGTGCGGGTGCTAAAAAGAGCAGCATCGGCATGCTTAGCACGTCGTTTGGTAGAAATCCACGTGCGCGTTCTGCGAAAAGCACCATTTGCATGCACATCTTGTGGTTTTGCAGAAAACTTCATCCGCGTCTACCAAAAGATGCATGTGCATGCTTAAAACGCGTTTTCGCACAAATCCTTGCGCGGGTGCTAAACAGAGCAGCATCGGCATGCTTAGCACGTCGTTTGGTAGAAATCCACGTGCGCGTTCTGCCAAAAGCACCATTTGCATGCACATCTTGTGGTTTTTCAGAAAACTTCATCCGCGTCTACCAAAAGATGCATGTGCATGCTTAAAACGCGTTTTCGCACAAATCCGTGCGCGGGTGCTAAAAAGAGCAGCATCGGCATGCTTAGCACGTCGTTTGGTAGAAATCCACGTGCGCGTTCTGCCAAAAGCACCATTTGCATGCACATCTTGCGGTTTTGCAGAAAACTTCATCCGCGTCTACCAAAAGATGCATGTGCATGCTTAAAATGCGTTTTCGCACAAATCCGTGCGCGGGTGCTAAAAAGAGCAGCATCGGCCTGCTTAGCACGTCGTTTGGTAGAAATCCACGTGCGCGATCTGCCAAAAGCACCATTTGCATGCACATCTTGTGGTTTTGCAGAAAACTTCATCCGCGTCTACCAAAAGAAGCATGTCCATGCTTAAAACGCGCTTTCGCACAAATCCGTGCGCGGGTGCTAAAAAGAGCAGCATCGGCATGCTTAGCACGTCGTTTGGTAGAAATCCACGTGCGCGTTCTGCCAAAAGCACCATTTGCATGCACATCTTGTGGTTTTGCAGAGAACTTCATCCGCGTCTACCAAAAGATGCATGTGCATGCTTAAAACGCGTTTTCGCACAAATCCGTGCGCGGGTGCTAAAAAGAGCAGCATCGGCATGCTTAGCACGTCGTTTGGTAGAAATGCACGTGCGCGTTCTGCAAAAAGCACCATTTGCATGCACATCTTGTGGTTTTGCAGAAAACTTCATCCGCGTCTACCAAAAGATGCATGTGCATGCTTAAAACGCGTTTTCGCACAAATGCGTGCGCGGGTGCTAAAAAGAGCAGCATCGGCATGCTTAGCACGTCGTTTGGTAGAAATCCACGTGCGCGTTCTGCCAAAAGCACCATTTGCATGCACATCTTGTGGTTTTGCAGAAAACTTCATCCGCGTCTACCAAAAGATGCATGTGCATGCTTAAAACGCGTTTTCGCACAAATTCGTGCGCGGGTGCTAAAAAGAGCAGCATCGGCATGCTTAGCACGTCGTTTGGTAGAAATCCACGTGCGCGTTCTGCCAAAAGCACCATTTGCATGCACATCTTGTGGTTTTGCAGAAAACTTCATCCGCGTCTACCAAAAGATGCATGTGCATGCTTAAAACGCGTTTTCGCACAAATGCGTGCGCGGGTGCTAAAAAGAGCAGCATCGGCATGCTTAGCACGTCGTTTGGTAGAAATCCACGTGCGCGTTCTGCAAAAAGCACCATTTGCATGCACATCTTGTGGTTTTGCAGAAAACTTCATCCGCGTCTACCAAAAGATGCATGTGCATGCTTAAAACGCGTTTTCGCACAAATCCGTTCGCGGGTGCTAAAAAGAGCAGCATCGGCATGCTTAGCACGTCGTTCAGTAGAAATCCACGTGCGCGTTCTGCCAAAAGCACTATTTGCATGCACATCTTGTGGTTTTGCAGAAAACTTCATCCGCGTCTACCAAAAGATGCATGTGCATGCTTAAAACGCGTTTTCGCACAAATGCGTGCGCGGGTGCTAAAAAGAGCAGCATCGGCATGCTTAGCACGTCGTTTGGTAGAAATCCACGTGCGCGTTCTGCCAAAAGCACCATTTGCATGCACATCTTGTGGTTTTGCAGAAAACTTCATCCGCGTCTACCAAAAGATGCATGTACATGCTTAAAACGCGTTTTCGCACAAATCCTGGCGCGGGCGCTAAAAAGAGCAGCATCGGCATGCTTAGCACGTCGTTTGGTAGAAATCCACGTGCGCGTTCTGCCAAAAGCACCATTTGCATGCACATCTTGTGGTTTTGCAGAAAACTTCATCCGCGTCTACCAAAAGATGCATGTGCATGCTTAAAACGCGTTTTCGCACAAATCCGTGCGCGGGTGCTAAAAAGAGCAGCATCGGCATGCTTAGCACGTCGTTTGGTAGAAATCCACGTGCGCGTTCTGCCAACAGCACCATTTGCATGCACATCTTGTGGTTTTGCAGAAAACTTCATCCGCGTCTACCAAAAGATGCATGTGCATGCTTAAAAAGCGTTTTCGCACAAATCCGTGCGCGGGTGCTAAAAAGAGCAGCATCGGCATGCTTAGCACGTCCTTTGGTAGAAATGCACGTGCGCGTTCTGCCAAAAGCACCATTTGCATGCACACTTTGTGGTTTTGCAGAAAACTTCATCCGCGTCTACCAAAAGATGCATGTGCATGCTTAAAATGCGTTTTCGCACAAATCCGTGCGCGGGTGCTAAAAAGAGCAGCGTCGGCATGCTTAGCACGTCGTTTGGTAGAAATCCACGTGCGCGTTCTGCCAAAAGCACCATTTGCATGCACATCTTGTGGTTTTGCAGAAAACTTCATCCGCGTCTACCAAAAGATGCATGTGCATGCTTAAAACGCGTTTTCGCACAAATCCGTGCGCGGGTGCTAAAAAGAGCAGCATCGGCATGCTTAGCACGTCGTTTGGTAGAAATCCACGTGCGCGTTCTGCCAAAAGCACCATTTGCATGCACATCTTGTGGTTTTGCAGAAAACTTCATCCGCGTCTACCAAAAGATGCATGTGCATGCTTAAAACGCGTTTTCGCACAAATCCGTGCGCGGGTGCTAAAAAGAGCAGCATCGGCATGCTTAGCACGTCGTTTGGTAGAAATCCACGTGCGCGTTCTGCCAAAAGCACCATTTGCATGCACATCTTGTGGTTTTGCAGAAAACTTCATCCGCGTCTACCAAAAGATGCATGTGCATGCTTAAAACACGTTTTCGCACAAATGCGTGCGCGGGTGCTAAAAAGAGCAGCATCGGCATGCTTAGCACGTCGTTTGGTAGAAATCCACGTGCGCGTTCTGCAAAAAGCACCATTTGCATGCACATCTTGTGGTTTTGCAGAAAACTTCATCCGCGTCTACCAAAAGATGCATGTGCATGCTTAAAACGCGTTTTCGCACAAATGCGTGCGCGGGTGCTAAAAAGAGCAGCATCGGCATGCTTAGCACGTCGTTTGGTAGAAATCCACGTGCGCGTTCTCCCAAAAGCACCATTTGCATGCACATCTTGTAGTTTTGCAGAAAACTTCATCCGCGTCTACCAAAAGATACATGTGCATGCTTAAAACGCGTTTTCGCACAAATCCGTTCGCGGGTGCTAAAAAGAGCAGCATCGGCATGCTTAGCACGTCGTTTGGTAGAAATCCACGTGCGCGTTCTGCCAAAAGCACCATTTGCATGCACATCTTGTGGTTTTGCAGAAAACTTCATCCGCGTCTACCAAAAGATGCATGTGCATGCTTAAAACGCGTTTTCGCACAAATGCGTGCGCGGGTGCTAAAAAGAGCAGCATCGGCATGCTTAGCACGTCGTTTGGTAGAAATCCACGTGCGCGTTCTGCCAAAAGCACCATTTGCATGCACATCTTGTGGTTTTGCAGAAAACTTCATCCGCGTCTACCTAAAGATGCATGTGCATGCTTAAAACGCGTTTTCGCACAAATCCTTGCGCGGGTGCTAAAAAGAGCAGCATCGGCATGCTTAGCACGTCGTTTGGTAGAAATCCACGTGCGCGTTCTGCCAAAAGCACCATTTGCATGCACATCTTGTGGTTTTTCAGAAAACTTCATCCGCGTCTACCAAAAGATGCATGTGCATGCTTAAAACGCGTTTTCGCACAAATCCGTGCGCGGGTGCTAAAAAGAGCAGCATCGGAATGCTTAGCACGTCGTTTGGTAGAAATCCACGTGCGCGTTCTGCCAAAAGCACCATTTGCATGCACATCTTGTGGTTTTGCAGAAAACTTCATCCGCGTCTACCAAAAGATGCATGTGCATGCTTAAAATGCGTTTTCGCACAAATCCGTGCGCGGGTGCTAAAAAGAGCAGCATCGGAATGCTTAGCACGTCGTTTGGTAGAAATCCACGTGCGCGTTCTGCCAAAAGCACCATTTGCATGCACATCTTGTGGTTTTGCAGAAAACTTCATCCGCGTCTACCAAAAGAAGCATGTCCATGCTTAAAACGCGCTTTCGCACAAATCCGTGCGCGGGTGCTAAAAAGAGCAGCATCGGCATGCTTAGCACGTCGTTTGGTAGAAATCCACGTGCGCGTTCTGCCAAAAGCACCATTTGCATGCACATCTTGTGGTTTTGCAGAGAACTTCATCCGCGTCTACCAAAAGATGCATGTGCATGCTTAAAACGCGTTTTCGCACAAATCCGTGCGCGGGTGCTAAAAAGAGCAGCATCGGCATGCTTAGCACGTCGTTTGGTAGAAATGCACGTGCGCGTTCTGCAAAAAGCACCATTTGCATGCACATTTTGTGGTTTTGCAGAAAACTTCATCCGCGTCTACCAAAAGATGCATGTGCATGCTTAAAACGCGTTTTCGCACAAATGCGTGCGCGGGTGCTAAAAAGAGCAGCATCGGCATGCTTAGCACGTCGTTTGGTAGAAATCCACGTGCGCGTTCTGCCAAAAGCACCATTTGCATGCACATCTTGTGGTTTTGCAGAAAACTTCATCCGCGTCTACCAAAAGATGCATGTGCATGCTTAAAACGCGTTTTCGCACAAATCCGTGCGCGGGTGCTAAAAAGAGCAGCATCGGCATGCTTAGCACGTCGTTTGGTAGAAATCCACGTGCGCGTTCTGCCAAAAGCACCATTTGCATGCACATCTTGTGGTTTTGCAGAAAACTTCATCCGCGTCTACCAAAAGATGCATGTGCATGCTTAAAACGCGTTTTCGCACAAATGCGTGCGCGGGTGCTAAAAAGAGCAGCATCGGCATGCTTAGCACGTCGTTTGGTAGAAATCCACGTGCGCGTTCTGCAAAAAGCACCATTTGCATGCACATCTTGTGGTTTTGCAGAAAACTTCATCCGCGTCTACCAAAAGATGCATGTGCATGCTTAAAACGCGTTTTCGCACAAATCCGTTCGCGGGTGCTAAAAAGAGCAGCATCGGCATGCTTAGCACGTCGTTCAGTAGAAATCCACGTGCGCGTTCTGCCAAAAGCACTATTTGCATGCACATCTTGTGGTTTTGCAGAAAACTTCATCCGCGTCTACCAAAAGATGCATGTGCATGCTTAAAACGCGTTTTCGCACAAATGCGTGCGCGGGTGCTAAAAAGAGCAGCATCGGCATGCTTAGCACGTCCTTTGGTAGAAATGCACGTGCGCGTTCTGCCAAAAGCACCATTTGCATGCACACTTTGTGGTTTTGCAGAAAACTTCATCCGCGTCTACCAAAAGATGCATGTGCATGCTTAAAATGCGTTTTCGCACAAATCCGTGCGCGGGTGCTAAAAAGAGCAGCGTCGGCATGCTTAGCACGTCGTTTGGTAGAAATCCACGTGCGCGTTCTGCCAAAAGCACCATTTGCATGCACATCTTGTGGTTTTGCAGAAAACTTCATCCGCGTCTACCAAAAGATGCATGTGCATGCTTAAAACGCGTTTTCGCACAAATCCGTGCGCGGGTGCTAAAAAGAGCAGCATCGGCATGCTTAGCACGTCGTTTGGTAGAAATCCACGTGCGCGTTCTGCCAAAAGCACCATTTGCATGCACATCTTGTGGTTTTGCAGAAAACTTCATCCGCGTCTACCAAAAGATGCATGTGATTGCTTAAAACGCGTTTTCGCACAAATCCTTGCGCGGGTGCTAAAAAGAGCAGCATCGGCATGCTTAGCACGTCGTTTGGAAGAAATCCACGTGCGCGTTCTGCAAAAAGCACCATTTGCATGCACATCTTGTGGTTTTGCAGAAAACTTCATCCGCGTCTACCAAAAGATGCATGTGCATGCTTAAAACGCGTTTTCGCACAAATGCGTGCGCGGGTGCTAAAAAGAGCAGCATCGGCATGCTTAGCACGTCGTTTGGTAGAAATCCACGTGCGCGTTCTGCCAAAAGCACCATTTGCATGCACATCTTGTGGTTTTGCAGAAAACTTCATCCGCGTCTACCAAAAGATGCATGTGCATGCTTAAAACGCGTTTTCGCACAAATCCGTGCGCGGGTGCTAAAAAGAGCAGCATCGGCATGCTTAGCACGTCGTTTGGTAGAAATCCACGTGCGCGTTCTGCCAAAAGCACCATTTGCATGCACATCTTGTGGTTTTGCAGAAAACTTCATCCGCGTCTACCAAAAGATGCATGTGCATGCTTAAAACGCGTTTTCGCACAAATGCGTGCGCGGGTGCTAAAAAGAGCAGCATCGGCATGCTTAGCACCTCGTTTGGTAGAAATCCACGTGCGCGTTCTGCAAAAAGCACCATTTGCATGCACATCTTGTGGTTTTGCAGAAAACTTCATCCGCGTCTACCAAAAGATGCATGTGCTTGCTTAAAACGCGTTTTCGCACAAATGCGTGCGCGGGTGCTAAAAAGAGCAGCATCGGCATGCTTAGCACGTCGTTTGGTAGAAATCCACGTGCGCGTTCTCCCAAAAGCACCATTTGCATGCACATCTTGTAGTTTTGCAGAAAACTTCATCCGCGTCTACCAAAAGATGCATGTGCATGCTTAAAACGCGTTTTCGCACAAATCCGTTCGCGGGTGCTAAAAAGAGCAGCATCGGCATGCTTAGCACGTCGTTTGGTAGAAATCCACGTGCGCGTTCTGCCAAAAGCACCATTTGCATGCACATCTTGTGGTTTTGCAGGAAACTTCATCCGCGTCTACCAAAAGATGCATGTGCATGCTTAAAACGCGTTTTCGCACAAATGCGTGCGCGGGTGCTAAAAAGAGCAGCATCGGCATGCTTAGCACGTCGTTTGGTAGAAATCCACGTGCGCGTTCTGCCAAAAGCACCATTTGCATGCACATCTTGTGGTTTTGCAGAAAACTTCATCCGCGTCTACCAAAAGATGCATGTGCATGCTTAAAACGCATTTTCGCACAAATCCTTGCGCGGGTGCTAAAAAGAGCAGCATCGGCTTGCTTAGCACGTCGTTTGGTAGAAATCCACGTGCGCGTTCTGCCAAAAGCACCATTTGCATGCACATCTTGTGGTTTTTCAGAAAACTTCATCCGCGTCTACCAAAAGATGCATGTGCATGCTTAAAACGCGTTTTCGCACAAATCCGTGCGCGGGTGCTAAAAAGAGCAGCATCGGCATGCTTAGCACGTCGTTTGGTAGAAATCCACGTGCGCGTTCTGCCAAAAGCACCATTTGCATGCACATCTTGTGGTTTTGCAGAGAACTTCATCCGCGTCTACCAAAAGATGCATGTGCATGCTTAAAACGCGTTTTCGCACAAATCCGTGCGCGGGTGCTAAAAAGAGCAGCATCGGCATGCTTAGCACGTCGTTTGGTAGAAATGCACGTGCGCGTTCTGCAAAAAGCACCATTTGCATGCACATCTTGTGGTTTTGCAGAAAACTTCATCCGCGTCTACCAAAAGATGCATGTGCATGCTTAAAAAGCGTTTTCGCACAAATCCGTGCGCGGGTGCTAAAAAGAGCAGCATCGGCATGCTTAGCACGTCGTTTGGTAGAAATGCACGTGCGCGTTCTGCCAAAAGCACCATTTGCATGCACATCTTGTGGTTTTGCAGAAAACTTCATCCGCGTCTACCAAAAGAAGCATGTCCATGCTTAAAACGCGCTTTCGCACAAATCCGTGCGCGGGTGCTAAAAAGAGCAGCATCGGCATGCTTAGCACGTCGTTTGGTAGAAATCCACGTGCGCGTTCTGCCAAAAGCACCATTTGCATGCACATCTTGTGGTTTTGCAGAGAACTTCATCCGCGTCTACCAAAAGATGCATGTGCATGCTTAAAACGCGTTTTCGCACAAATCCGTGCGCGGGTGCTAAAAAGAGCAGCATCGGCATGCTTAGCACGTCGTTTGGTAGAAATGCACGTGCGCGTTCTGCAAAAAGCACCATTTGCATGCACATTTTGTGGTTTTGCAGAAAACTTCATCCGCGTCTACCAAAAGATGCATGTGCATGCTTAAAACGCGTTTTCGCACAAATGCGTGCGCGGGTGCTAAAAAGAGCAGCATCGGCATGCTTAGCACGTCGTTTGGTAGAAATCCACGTGCGCGTTCTGCCAAAAGCACCATTTGCATGCACATCTTGTGGTTTTGCAGAAAACTTCATCCGCGTCTACCAAAAGATGCATGTGCATGCTTAAAACGCGTTTTCGCACAAATCCGTGCGCGGGTGCTAAAAAGAGCAGCATCGGCATGCTTAGCACGTCGTTTGGTAGAAATCCACGTGCGCGTTCTGCCAAAAGCACCATTTGCATGCACATCTTGTGGTTTTGCAGAAAACTTCATCCGCGTCTACCAAAAGATGCATGTGCATGCTTAAAACGCGTTTTCGCACAAATGCGTGCGCGGGTGCTAAAAAGAGCAGCATCGGCATGCTTAGCACGTCGTTTGGTAGAAATCCACGTGCGCGTTCTGCAAAAAGCACCATTTGCATGCACATCTTGTGGTTTTGCAGAAAACTTCATCCGCGTCTACCAAAAGATGCATGTGCATGCTTAAAACGCGTTTTCGCACAAATCCGTTCGCGGGTGCTAAAAAGAGCAGCATCGGCATGCTTAGCACGTCGTTCAGTAGAAATCCACGTGCGCGTTCTGCCAAAAGCACTATTTGCATGCACATCTTGTGGTTTTGCAGAAAACTTCATCCGCGTCTACCAAAAGATGCATGTGCATGCTTAAAACGCGTTTTCGCACAAATGCGTGCGCGGGTGCTAAAAAGAGCAGCATCGGCATGCTTAGCACGTCCTTTGGTAGAAATGCACGTGCGCGTTCTGCCAAAAGCACCATTTGCATGCACACTTTGTGGTTTTGCAGAAAACTTCATCCGCGTCTACCAAAAGATGCATGTGCATGCTTAAAATGCGTTTTCGCACAAATCCGTGCGCGGGTGCTAAAAAGAGCAGCGTCGGCATGCTTAGCACGTCGTTTGGTAGAAATCCACGTGCGCGTTCTGCCAAAAGCACCATTTGCATGCACATCTTGTGGTTTTGCAGAAAACTTCATCCGCGTCTACCAAAAGATGCATGTGCATGCTTAAAACGCGTTTTCGCACAAATCCGTGCGCGGGTGCTAAAAAGAGCAGCATCGGCATGCTTAGCACGTCGTTTGGTAGAAATCCACGTGCGCGTTCTGCCAAAAGCACCATTTGCATGCACATCTTGTGGTTTTGCAGAAAACTTCATCCGCGTCTACCAAAAGATGCATGTGATTGCTTAAAACGCGTTTTCGCACAAATCCTTGCGCGGGTGCTAAAAAGAGCAGCATCGGCATGCTTAGCACGTCGTTTGGAAGAAATCCACGTGCGCGTTCTGCAAAAAGCACCATTTGCATGCACATCTTGTGGTTTTGCAGAAAACTTCATCCGCGTCTACCAAAAGATGCATGTGCATGCTTAAAACGCGTTTTCGCACAAATGCGTGCGCGGGTGCTAAAAAGAGCAGCATCGGCATGCTTAGCACGTCGTTTGGTAGAAATCCACGTGCGCGTTCTGCCAAAAGCACCATTTGCATGCACATCTTGTGGTTTTGCAGAAAACTTCATCCGCGTCTACCAAAAGATGCATGTGCATGCTTAAAACGCGTTTTCGCACAAATCCGTGCGCGGGTGCTAAAAAGAGCAGCATCGGCATGCTTAGCACGTCGTTTGGTAGAAATCCACGTGCGCGTTCTGCCAAAAGCACCATTTGCATGCACATCTTGTGGTTTTGCAGAAAACTTCATCCGCGTCTACCAAAAGATGCATGTGCATGCTTAAAACGCGTTTTCGCACAAATGCGTGCGCGGGTGCTAAAAAGAGCAGCATCGGCATGCTTAGCACCTCGTTTGGTAGAAATCCACGTGCGCGTTCTGCAAAAAGCACCATTTGCATGCACATCTTGTGGTTTTGCAGAAAACTTCATCCGCGTCTACCAAAAGATGCATGTGATTGCTTAAAACGCGTTTTCGCACAAATCCTTGCGCGGGTGCTAAAAAGAGCAGCATCGGCATGCTTAGCACGTCGTTTGGAAGTGCGCGTTCTGCAAAAAGCACCATTTGCATGCACATCTTGTGGTTTTGCAGAAAACTTCATCCGCGTCTACCAAAAGATGCATGTGCATGCTTAAAACGCGTTTTCGCACAAATGCGTGCGCGGGTGCTAAAAAGAGCAGCATCGGCATGCTTAGCACGTCGTTTGGTAGAAATCCACGTGCGCGTTCTGCCAAAAGCACCATTTGCATGCACATCTTGTGGTTTTGCAGAAAACTTCATCCGCGTCTACCAAAAGATGCATGTGCATGCTTAAAACGCGTTTTCGCACAAATCCGTGCGCGGGTGCTAAAAAGAGCAGCATCGGCATGCTTAGCACGTCGTTTGGTAGAAATCCACGTGCGCGTTCTGCCAAAAGCACCATTTGCATGCACATCTTGTGGTTTTGCAGAAAACTTCATCCGCGTCTACCAAAAGATGCATGTGCATGCTTAAAACGCGTTTTCGCACAAATGCGTGCGCGGGTGCTAAAAAGAGCAGCATCGGCATGCTTAGCACCTCGTTTGGTAGAAATCCACGTGCGCGTTCTGCAAAAAGCACCATTTGCATGCACATCTTGTGGTTTTGCAGAAAACTTCATCCGCGTCTACCAAAAGATGCATGTGCTTGCTTAAAACGCGTTTTCGCACAAATGCGTGCGCGGGTGCTAAAAAGAGCAGCATCGGCATGCTTAGCACGTCGTTTGGTAGAAATCCACGTGCGCGTTCTCCCAAAAGCACCATTTGCATGCACATCTTGTAGTTTTGCAGAAAACTTCATCCGCGTCTACCAAAAGATGCATGTGCATGCTTAAAACGCGTTTTCGCACAAATCCGTTCGCGGGTGCTAAAAAGAGCAGCATCGGCATGCTTAGCACGTCGTTTGGTAGAAATCCACGTGCGCGTTCTGCCAAAAGCACCATTTGCATGCACATCTTGTGGTTTTGCAGGAAACTTCATCCGCGTCTACCAAAAGATGCATGTGCATGCTTAAAACGCGTTTTCGCACAAATGCGTGCGCGGGTGCTAAAAAGAGCAGCATCGGCATGCTTAGCACGTCGTTTGGTAGAAATCCACGTGCGCGTTCTGCCAAAAGCACCATTTGCATGCACATCTTGTGGTTTTGCAGAAAACTTCATCCGCGTCTACCAAAAGATGCATGTGCATGCTTAAAACGCATTTTCGCACAAATCCTTGCGCGGGTGCTAAAAAGAGCAGCATCGGCTTGCTTAGCACGTCGTTTGGTAGAAATCCACGTGCGCGTTCTGCCAAAAGCACCATTTGCATGCACATCTTGTGGTTTTACAGAAAAACTTCATCCGCGTCTACCAAAAGATGCATGTGCATGCTTAAAACGCGTTTTCGCACAAATCCGTGCGCGGGTGCTAAAAAGAGCAGCATCGGCATGCTTAGCACGTCGTTTGGTAGAAATCCACGTGCGCGTTCTGCCAAAAGCACCATTTGCATGCACATCTTGTGGTTTTGCAGAGAACTTCATCCGCGTCTACCAAAAGATGCATGTGCATGCTTAAAACGCGGTTTCGCACAAATCCGTGCGCGGGTGCTAAAAAGAGCAGCATCGGCATGCTTAGCACGTCGTTTGGTAGAAATGCACGTGCGCGTTCTGCAAAAAGCACCATTTGCATGCACATCTTGTGGTTTTGCAGAAAACTTCATCCGCGTCTACCAAAAGATGCATGTGCATGCTTAAAAAGCGTTTTCGCACAAATCCGTGCGCGGGTGCTAAAAAGAGCAGCATCGGCATGCTTAGCACGTCGTTTGGTAGAAATGCACGTGCGCGTTCTGCCAAAAGCACCATTTGCATGCACACTTTGTGGTTTTGCAGAAAACTTCATCCGCGTCTACGAAAAGATGCATGTGCATGCTTAAAATGCGTTTTCGCACAAATCCGTGCGCGGGTGCTAAAAAGAGCAGCGTCGGCATGCTTAGCACGTCGTTTGGTAGAAATGCACGTGCGCGTTCTGCAAAAAGCACCATTTGCATGCACATCTTGTGGTTTTGCAGAAAACTTCATCCGCGTCTACCAAAAGATGCATGTGCATGCTTAAAACGCGTTTTCGCACAAATCCGTGCGCGGGTGCTAAAAAGAGCAGCATCGGCATGCTTAGCACGTCGTTTGGTAGAAATCCACGTGCGCGTTCTGCCAAAAGCACCATTTGCATGCACATATTGTGGTTTTGCAAAAAACTTCATCCGCGTCTACCAAAAGATGCATGTGCATGCTTAAAACGCGTTTTCGCACAAATCCGTGCGCGGGTGCTAAAAAGAGCAGCATCGGCATGCTTAGCACGTCGTTTGGTAGAAATCCAGGTGCGCGTTCTGCCAAAAGCACCATTTGCATGCACATCTTGTGGTTTTGCAGAAAACTTCATCCGCGTCTACCAAAAGATGCATGTGCATGCTTAAAACGCGTTTTCGCACAAATGCGTGTGCGGGGTGCTAAAAAGAGCAGCATCGGCATGCTTAGCACGTCGTTTGGTAGAAATCAAAGTGCGCGTTCTGCTAAAAGCACCATTTGCATGCACATCTTGTGGTTTTGCAGAAAACTTCATCCGCGTCTACCAAAAGATGCATGTGCATGCTTAAAACGCGTTTTCGCACAAATCCTTGCGCGGGTGCTAAAAAGAGCAGCATCGGCATGCTTAGCACGTCGTTTGGTAGAAATCCACGTGCGCGTTCTGCCAAAAGCACCATTTGCATGCACATCTTGTGGTTTTTCAGAAAACTTCATCCGCGTCTACCAAAAGATGCATGTGCATGCTTAAAACGCGTTTTCGCACAAATCCGTGCGCGGGTGCTAAAAAGAGCAGCATCGGCATGCTTAGCACGTCGTTTGGTAGAAATCCACGTGCGCGTTCTGCCAAAAGCACCATTTGCATGCACATCTTGTGGTTTTGCAGAAAACTTCATCCGCGTCTACCAAAAGATGCATGTGCATGCTTAAAATGCGTTTTCGCACAAATCCGTGCGCGGGTGCTAAAAAGAGCAGCATCGGCCTGCTTAGCACGTCGTTTGGTAGAAATCCACGTGCGCGTTCTGCCAAAAGCACCATTTGCATGCACATCTTGTGGTTTTGCAGAAAACTTCATCCGCGTCTACCAAAAGAAGCATGTCCATGCTTAAAACGCGTTTTCGCACAAATCCGTGTGCGGGTGCTAAAAAGAGCAGCATCGGCATGCTTAGCACGTCGTTTGGTAGAAATCCACGTGCGCGTTCTGCCAAAAGCACCATTTGCATGCACATCTTGTGGTTTTGCAGAGAACTTCATCCGCGTCTACCAAAAGATGCATGTGCATGCTTAAAACGCGTTTTCGCACAAATCCGTGCGCGGGTGCTAAAAAGAGCAGCATCGGCATGCTTAGCACGTCGTTTGGTAGAAATGCACGTGCGCGTTCTGCAAAAAGCATCATTTGCATGCACATCTTGTGGTCTTGCAGAAAACTTCATCCGCGTCTACCAAAAGATGCATGTGCATGCTTAAAACGCGTTTTCGCACCACAAATCCGTGCGCGGGTGCTAAAAAGAGCAGCATCGGCATGCTTAGCACGTCGTTTCGTAGAAATCCACGTGCGCGTTCTGCCAAAAGCACCATTTGCATGCACATATTGTGGTTTTGCAGAAAACTTCATCCGCGTCTACCAAAAGATGCATGTGCATGCTTAAAACGCGTTTTCGCACAAATCCGTGCGCGGGTGCTAAAAAGAGCAGCATCGGCATGCTTAGCACGTCGTTTGGTAGAAATCCACGTGCGCGTTCTGCAAAAAGCACCATTTGCATGCACATCTTGTGGTTTTGCAGAAAACTTCATCCGCGTCTACCAAAAGATGCATGTGCATGCTTAAAACGCGTTTTCGCACAAATGCGTGCGCGGGTGCTAAAAAGAGCAGCATCGGCATGCTTAGCACGTCGTTTGGTAGAAATCCACGTGCGCGTTCTCCCAAAAGCACCATTTGCATGCACATCTTGTAGTTTTGCAGAAAACTTCATCCGCGTCTACCAAAAGATGCATGTGCATGCTTAAAACGCGTTTTCGCACAAATCCTTGCGCGGGTGCTAAAAAGAGCAGCATCGGCATGCTTAGCACGTCGTTTGGTAGAAATCCACGTGCGCGTTCTGCCAAAAGCACCATTTGCATGCACATCTTGTGGTTTTTCAGAAAACTTCATCCGCGTCTACCAAAAGATGCATGTGCATGCTTAAAACGCGTTTTCGCACAAATCCGTGCGCGGGTGCTAAAAAGAGCAGCATCGGCATGCTTAGCACGTCGTTTGGTAGAAATCCACGTGCGCGTTCTGCCAAAAGCACCATTTGCATGCACATCTTGTGGTTTTGCAGAAAACTTCATCCGCGTCTACCAAAAGATGCATGTGCATGCTTAAAATGCGTTTTCGCACAAATCCGTGCGCGGGTGCTAAAAAGAGCAGCATCGGCCTGCTTAGCACGTCGTTTGGTAGAAATCCACGTGCGCGTTCTGCCAAAAGCACCATTTGCATGCACATCTTGTGGTTTTGCAGAAAACTTCATCCGCGTCTACCAAAAGAAGCATGTCCATGCTTAAAACGCGTTTTCGCACAAATCCGTGCGCGGGTGCTAAAAAGAGCAGCATCGGCATGCTTAGCACGTCGTTTGGTAGAAATCCACGTGCGCGTTCTGCCAAAAGCACCATTTGCATGCACATCTTGTGGTTTTGCAGAGAACTTCATCCGCGTCTACCAAAAGATGCATGTGCATGCTTAAAACGCGTTTTCGCACAAATCCGTGCGCGGGTGCTAAAAAGAGCAGCATCGGCATGCTTAGCACGTCGTTTGGTAGAAATGCACGTGCGCGTTCTGCAAAAAGCACCATTTGCATGCACATCTTGTGGTTTTGCAGAAAACTTCATCCGCGTCTACCAAAAGATGCATGTGCATGCTTAAAACGCGTTTTCGCACAAATCCGTGCGCGGGTGCTAAAAAGAGCAGCATCGGCATGCTTAGCACGTCGTTTGGTAGAAATCCACGTGCGCGTTCTGCCAAAAGCACCATTTGCATGCACATCTTGTGGTTTTGCAGAAAACTTCATCCGCGTCTACCAAAAGATGCATGTGCATGCTTAAAACGCGTTTTCGCACAAATCCGTGCGCGGGTGCTAAAAAGAGCAGCATCGGCATGCTTAGCACGTCGTTTGGTAGAAATCCACGTGCGCGTTCTGCCAAAAGCACCATTTGCATGCACATCTTGTGGTTTTGCAGAAAACTTCATCCGCGTCTACCAAAAGATGCATGTGCATGCTTAAAATGCGTTTTCGCACAAATCCGTGCGCGGGTGCTAAAAAGAGCAGCATCGGCCTGCTTAGCACGTCGTTTGGTAGAAATCCACGTGCGCGTTCTGCCAAAAGCACCATTTGCATGCACATCTTGTGGTTTTGCAGAAAACTTCATCCGCGTCTACCAAAAGAAGCATGTCCATGCTTAAAACGCGTTTTCGCACAAATCCGTGCGCGGGTGCTAAAAAGAGCAGCATCGGCATGCTTAGCACGTCGTTTGGTAGAAATCCACGTGCGCGTTCTGCCAAAAGCACCATTTGCATGCACATCTTGTGGTTTTGCAGAGAACTTCATCCGCGTCTACCAAAAGATGCATGTGCATGCTTAAAACGCGTTTTCGCACAAATCCGTGCGCGGGTGCTAAAAAGAGCAGCATCGGCATGCTTAGCACGTCGTTTGGTAGAAATGCACGTGCGCGTTCTGCAAAAAGCACCATTTGCATGCACATCTTGTGGTTTTGCAGAAAACTTCATCCGCGTCTACCAAAAGATGCATGTGCATGCTTAAAACGCGTTTTCGCACAAATCCGTGCGCGGGTGCTAAAAAGAGCAGCATCGGCATGCTTAGCACGTCGTTTGGTAGAAATCCACGTGCGCGTTCTGCCAAAAGCACCATTTGCATGCACATATTGTGGTTTTGCAGAAAACTTCATCCGCGTCTACCAAAAGATGCATGTGCATGCTTAAAACGCGTTTTCGCACAAATCCGTGCGCGGGTGCTAAAAAGAGCAGCATCGGCATGCTTAGCACGTCGTTTGGTAGAAATCCACGTGCGCGTTCTGCAAAAAGCACCATTTGCATGCACATCTTGTGGTTTTGCAGAAAACTTCATCCGCGTCTACCAAAAGATGCATGTGCATGCTTAAAACGCGTTTTCGCACAAATGCGTGCGCGGGTGCTAAAAAGAGCAGCATCGGCATGCTTAGCACGTCGTTTGGTAGAAATCCACGTGCGCGTTCTCCCAAAAGCACCATTTGCATGCACATCTTGTAGTTTTGCAGAAAACTTCATCCGCGTCTACCAAAAGATGCATGTGCATGCTTAAAACGCGTTTTCGCACAAATCCGTTCGCGGGTGCTAAAAAGAGCAGCATCGGCATGCTTAGCACGTCGTTTGGTAGAAATCCACGTGAGCGTTCTGCCAAAAGCACCATTTGCATGCACATCTTGTGGTTTTGCAGAAAACTTCATCCGCGTCTACCAAAAGATGCATGTGCATGCTTAAAACGCGTTTTCGCACAAATGCGTGCGCGGGTGCTAAAAAGAGCAGCATCGGCATGCTTAGCACGTCGTTTGGTAGAAATCCACGTGCGCGTTCTGCCAAAAGCACCATTTGCATGCACATCTTGTGGTTTTGCAGAAAACTTCATCCGCGTCTACCAAAAGATGCATGTGCATGCTTAAAACGCGTTTTCGCACAAATCCTTGCGCGGGTGCTAAAAAGAGCAGCATCGGCATGCTTAGCACGTCGTTTGGTAGAAATCCACGTGCGCGTTCTGCCAAAAGCACCATTTGCATGCACATCTTGTGGTTTTTCAGAAAACTTCATCCGCGTCTACCAAAAGATGCATGTGCATGCTTAAAACGCGTTTTCGCACAAATCCGCGCGCGGGTGCTAAAAAGACCAGCATCGGCATGCTTAGCACGTCGTTTGGTAGAAATCCACGTGCGCGTTCTGCCAAAAGCACCATTTGCATGCACATCTTGTGGTTTTGCAGAAAACTTCATCCGCGTCTACCAAAAGATGCATGTGCATGCTTAAAACGCGTTTTCGCACAAATCCGTGCGCGGGTGCTAAAAAGAGCAGCATCGGCCTGCTTAGCACGTCGTTTGGTAGAAATCCACGTGCGCGTTCTGCCAAAAGCACCATTTGCATGCACATCTTGTGGTTTTGCAGAAAACTTCATCCGCGTCTACCAAAAGAAGCATGTCCATGCTTAAAACGCGTTTTCGCACAAATCCGTGCGCGGGTGCTAAAAAGAGCAGCATCGGCATGCTTAGCACGTCGTTTGGTAGAAATCCACGTGCGCGTTCTGCCAAAAGCACCATTTGCATGCACATCTTGTGGTTTTGCAGAGAACTTCATCCGCGTCTACCAAAAGATGCATGTGCATGCTTAAAACGCGTTTTCGCACAAATCCGTGCGCGGGTGCTAAAAAGAGCAGCATCGGCATGCTTAGCACGTCGTTTGGTAGAAATGCACGTGCGCGTTCTGCAAAAAGCACCATTTGCATACACATCTTGTGGTTTTGCAGAAAACTTCATCCGCGTCTACCAAAAGATGCATGTGCATGCTTAAAACGCGTTTTCGCACAAATCCGTGCGCGGGTGCTAAAAAGAGCAGCATCGGCATGCTTAGCACGTCGTTTGGTAGAAATCCACGTGCGCGTTCTGCCAAAAGCACCATTTGCATGCACATCTTGTGGTTTTGCAGAAAACTTCATCCGCGTCTACCAAAAGATGCATGTGCATGCTTAAAACGCGTTTTCGCACAAATCCGTGCGCGGGTGCTAAAAAGAGCAGCATCGGCATGCTTAGCACGTCGTTTGGTAGAAATCCACGTGCGCGTTCTGCCAAAAGCACCATTTGCATGCACATCTTGTGGTTTTGCAGAAAACTTCATCCGCGTCTACCAAAAGATGCATGTGCATGCTTAAAACGCGTTTTCGCACAAATCCGTGCGCGGGTGCTAAAAAGAGCAGCATCGGCATGCTTAACACGTCGTTTGGTAGAAATCCACGTGCGCGTTCTGCCAAAAGCACCATTTGCATGCACATCTTGTGGTTTTGCAGAAAACTTCATCCGCGTCTACCAAAAGATGCATGTGCATGCTTAAAATGCGTTTTCGCACAAATCCGTGCGCGGGTGCTAAAAAGAGCAGCATCGGCCTGCTTAGCACGTCGTTTGGTAGAAATCCACGTGCGCGTTCTGCCAAAAGCACCATTTGCATGCACATCTTGTGGTTTAGCAGAAAACTTCATCCGCGTCTACCAAAAGAAGCATGTCCATGCTTAAAACGCGTTTTCGCACAAATCCGTGCGCGGGTGCTAAAAAGAGCAGCATCGGCATGCTTAGCACGTCGTTTGGTAGACATCCACGTGCGCGTTCTGCCAAAAGCACCATTTGCATGCACACCTTGTGGGTTTGCAGAAAACTTCATCCGCGTCTACCAAAAGATGCATGTGCATGCTTAAAACGCGTTTTCGCACAAATGCGTGCGCGGGTGCTAAAAAGAGCAGCATCGGCATGCTTAGCACGTCGTTTGGTAGAAATCCACGTGCGCGTTCTGCCAAAAGCACCATTTGCATGCACATCTTGTGGTTTTGCAGAAAACTTCATCCGCGTCTACCAAAAGATGCATGTGCATGCTTAAAACGCGTTTTCGCACAAATGCCTGCGCGGGTGCTAAAAAGAGCAGCATCGGCATGCTTAGCACGTCGTTTGGTAGAAATCCACGTGCGCGTTCTGCCAAAAGCACCATTTGCATGCAAGTCTTGTGGTTTTGCAGAAAACTTCATCCGCGTCTACCAAAAGATGCATGTGCATGCTTAAAACGCGTTTTCGCACAAATGCCTGCGCGGGTGCTAAAAAGAGCAGCATCGGCATGCTTAGCACGTCGTTTGGTAGAAATCCACGTGCGCGTTCTGCCAAAAGCACCATTTGCATGCACATCTTGTGGTTTTGCAGAAAACTTCATCCGCGTCTACTAAAAGATGCATGTGCATGCTTAAAATGCGTTTTCGCACAAATCCGTGCGCGGGTGCTAAAAAGAGCAGCATCGGCCTGCTTAGCACGTCGTTTGGTAGAAATCCACGTGCGCGTTCTGCCAAAAGCACCATTTGCATGCACATCTTGTGGTTTTGCAGAAAACTTCATCCGCGTCTACCAAAAGAAGCATGTCCATGCTTAAAACGCGTTTTCGCACAAATCCGTGCGCGGGTGCTAAAAAGAGCAGCATCGGCATGCTTAGCACGTCGTTTGGTAGAAATCCACGTGCGCGTTCTGCCAAAAGCACCATTTGCATGCACATCTTGTGGTTTTGCAGAGAACTTCATCCGCGTCTACCAAAAGATGCATGCGCATGCTTAAAACGCGTTTTCGCACAAATCCGTGCGCGGGTGCTAAAAAGAGCAGCATCGGCATGCTTAGCACGTCGTTTGGTAGAAATGCACGTGCGCGTGCTGCAAAAAGCACCATTTGCATGCACATCTTGTGGTTTTGCAGAAAACTTCATCCGCGTCTACCAAAAGATGCATGTGCATGCTTAAAACGCGTTTTCGCACAAATCCGTGCGCGGGTGCTAAAAAGAGCAGCATCGGCATGCTTAGCACGTCGTTTGGTAGAAATCCACGTGCGCGTCCTGCCAAAAGCACCATTTGCATGCACATATTGTGGTTTTGCAGAAAACTTCATCCGCGTCTACCAAAAGATGCATGTGCATGCTTAAAACGCGTTTTCGCACAAATCCGTGCGCGGGTGCTAAAAAGAGCAGCATCGGCATGCTTAGCACGTCGTTTGGTAGAAATCCACGTGCGCGTTCTGCCAAAAGCACCATTTGCATGCACATCTTGTGGTTTTGCAGAAAACTTCATCCGCGTCTACCAAAAGATGCATGTGCATGCTTAAAACGCGTTTTCGCACAAATCCGTGCGCGGCTGCTAAAAAGAGCAGCATCGGCATGCTTAGCACGTCGTTTGGCAGAAATCCACGTGCGCTTTCTGCCAAAAGCACCATTTGCATGCACATCTTGTGGTTTTGCAGAAAACTTCATCCGCGTCTACCAAAAGATGCATGTGCATGCTTAAAACGCGTTTTCGCACAAATGCGTGCGCGGGTGCTAAAAAGAGCAGCATCGGCATGCTTAGCACGTCGTTTGGTAGAAATCCACGTGCGCGTTCTGCAAAAAGCACCATTTGCATGCACATCTTGTGGTTTTGCAGAAAGCTTCATCCGCGTCTACCAAAAGATGCATGTGCATGCTTAAAACGCGTTTTCGCACAAATGCGTGCGCGGGTGCTAAAAGAGCAGCATCGGCATGCTTAGCACGTCGTTTGGTAGAAATCCACGTGCGCGTTCTCCCAAAAGCACCATTTGCATGCACATTTTGTGGTTTTGCAGAAAACTTCATCCGCGTCTACCAAAAGATGCATGTGCATGCTTAAAACGCGTTTTCGCACAAATCCGTTCGCGGGTGCTAAAAAGAGCAGCATCGGCATGCTTAGCACGTCGTTTGGTAGAAATCCACGTGCGCGTTCTGCCAAAAGCACCATTTGCATGCACATCTTGTGGTTTTGCAGAAAACTTCATCCGCGTCTACCAAAAGATGCATGTCCACGCTTAAAACGCGTTTTCGCACAAATCCGTGCGCGGGTGCTAAAAAGAGCAGCATCGGCATGCTTAGCACGTCGTTTGGTAGAAATCCACGTGCGCGTTCTGCCAAAAGCACCATTTGCATGCACATCTTGTGGTTTTGCAGAGAACTTCATCCGCGTCTACCAAAAGATGCATGTGCATGCTTAAAACGCGTTTTCGCACAAATCCGTGCGCGGGTGCTAAAAAGAGCAGCATCGGCATGCTTAGCACGTCGTTTGGTAGAAATGCACGTGCGCGTTCTGCAAAAAGCACCATTTGCATGCACATCTTGTGGTTTTGCAGATAACTTCCTCCGCGTCTACCAAAAGATGCATGTGCATGCTTAAAACGCGTTTTCGCACAAATCCGTGCGCGGGTGCTAAAAAGAGCAGCATCGGCATGCTTAGCACGTCGTTTGGTAGAAATCCACGTGCGCGTTCTGCCAAAAGCACCATTTGCATGCACATCTTGTGGTTTTGCAGAAAACTTCATCCGCGTGTACCAAAAGATGCATGTGCATGCTTAAAACGCGTTTTCGCACAAATGCCTGCGCGGGTGCTAAAAAGAGCAGCATCGGCATGCTTAGCACGTCGTTTGGTAGAAATCCACGTGCGCGTTCTGCCAAAAGCACCATTTGCATGCACATCTTGTGGTTTTGCAGAAAACTTCATCCGCGTCTACCAAAAGATGCATGTGCATGCTTAAAACGCGTTTTCGCACAAATCCGTGCGCGGCTGCTAAAAAGAGCAGCATCGGCATGCTTAGCACGTCGTTTGGCAGAAATCCACGTGCGCTTTCTGCCAAAAGCACCATTTGCATGCACATCTTGTGGTTTTGCAGAAAACTTCATCCGCGTCTACCAAAAGATGCATGTGCATGCTTAAAACGCGTTTTCGCACAAATGCGTGCGCGGGTGCTAAAAAGAGCAGCATCGGCATGCTTAGCACGTCGTTTGGTAGAAATCCACGTGCGCGTTCTGCAAAAAGCACCATTTGCATGCACATCTTGTGGTTTTGCAGAAAGCTTCATCCACGTCTACCAAAAGATGCATGTGCATGCTTAAAACGCGTTTTCGCACAAATGCGTGCGCGGGTGCTAAAAGAGCAGCATCGGCATGCTTAGCACGTCGTTTGGTAGAAATCCACGTGCGCGTTCTCCCAAAAGCACCATTTGCATGCACATTTTGTGGTTTTGCAGAAAACTTCATCCGCGTCTACCAAAAGATGCATGTGCATGCTTAAAACGCGTTTTCGCACAAATCCGTTCGCGGGTGCTAAAAAGAGCAGCATCGGCATGCTTAGCACGTCGTTTGGTAGAAATCCACGTGCGCGTTCTGCCAAAAGCACCATTTGCATGCACATCTTGTGGTTTTGCAGAAAACTTCATCCGCGTCTACCAAAAGATGCATGTCCACGCTTAAAACGCGTTTTCGCACAAATCCGAGCGCGGGTGCTAAAAAGAGCAGCATCGGCATGCTTAGCACGTCGTTTGGTAGAAATCCACGTGCGCGTTCTGCCAAAAACACCATTTGCATGCACATCTTGTGGTTTTGCAGAGAACTTCATCCGCGTCTACCAAAAGATGCATGTGCATGCTTAAAACGCGTTTTCGCACAAATCCGTGCGCGGGTGCTAAAAAGAGCAGCATCGGCATGCTTAGCACGTCGTTTGGTAGAAATGCACGTGCGCGTTCTGCAAAAAGCACCATTTGCATGCACATCTTGTGGTTTTGCAGATAACTTCCTCCGCGTCTACCAAAAGATGCATGTGCATGCTTAAAACGCGTTTTCGCACAAATCCGTGCGCGGGTGCTAAAAAGAGCAGCATCGGCATGCTTAGCACGTCGTTTGGTAGAAATCCACGTGCGCGTTCTGCCAAAAGCACCATTTGCATGCACATCTTGTGGTTTTGCAGAAAACTTCATCCGCGTCTACCAAAAGATGCATGTGCATGCTTAAAACGCGTTTTCGCACAAATGCCTGCGCGGGTGCTAAAAAGAGCAGCATCGGCATGCTTAGCACGTCGTTTGGTAGAAATCCACGTGCGCGTTCTGCCAAAAGCACCATTTGCATGCACATCTTGTGGTTTTGCAGAAAACTTCATCCGCGTCTAAAAAAAGATCCATGTGCATGCTTAAAATGCGTTTTCGCACAAATACGTGCGCGGGTGCTAAAAAGAGCAGCATCGGCATGCTTAGCACGTCGTTTGGTAGAAATCCACGTGTGCGTTCTGCCAAAAGCACCATTTGCATGCACATCTTGTGGTTTTGCAGAAAACTTCATCCGCGTCTACCAAAAGAAGCATGTCCATGCTTAAAACGCGTTTTCGCACAAATCCGTGCGCGGGTGCTAAAAAGAGCAGCATCGGCATGCTTAGCACGTCGTTTGGTAGAAATCCACGTGCGCGTTCTGCCAAAAGCACCATTTGCATGCACATCTTGTGGTTTTGCAGAGAACTTCATCCGCGTCTACCAAAAGATGCATGTGCATGCTTAAAACGCGTTTTCGCACAAATCCGTGCGCGGGTGCTAAAAAGAGCAGCATCGGCATGCTTAGCACGTCGCTTGGTAGAAATGCACGTGCGCGTTCTGCAAAAAGCACTATTTGCATGCACATCTTGTGGTTTTGCAGAAAACTTCATCCGCGTCTACCAAAAAATGCATGTGCATGCTTAAAACGCGTTTTCGCACAAATCCGTGCGCGGGTGCTAAAAAGAGCAGCATCGGCATGCTTAGCACGTCGTTTGGTAGAAATCCACGTGCGCGTTCTGCCAAAAGCACCATTTGCATGCACATATTGTGGTTTTGCAGAAAACTTCATCCGCGTCTACCAAAAGATGCATGTGCATGCTTAAAACGCGTTTTCGCACAAATCCGTGCGCGGGTGCTAAAAAGAGCAGCATCGGCATGCTTAGCACGTCGTTTGGTAGAAATCCACGTGCGCGTTCTGCCAAAAGCACCATTTCCATGCACATCTTGTGGTTTTGCAGAAAACTTCATCCGCGTCTACCAAAAGATGCATGTACATGCTTAAAACGCGTTTTCGCACAAATCCGTGCGCGGGTGCTAAAAAGAGCAGCATCGGCATGATTAGCACGTCGTTTGGTAGAAATCCACGTGCGCGTTCTGCCAAAAGCACCATTTGCATGCACATCTTGTGCTTTTGCAGAAAACTTCATCCGCGTCTACCAAAAGATGCATGTGCATGCTTAAAACGCGTTTTCGCACAAATCCGTGCGCGGGTGCTAAAAAGAACAGCATCGGCATGCTTAGCACGTCGTTTGGTAGAAATCCACGTGCGCGTTCTGCCAAAAGCACCATTTGCATGCACATCTTGTGGTTTTGCAGAAAACTTCATCCGCGTCTACCAAAAGATGCATGTGCATGCTTCAAACGCGTTTTCGCACAAATCCGTGCGCGGGTGCTAAAAAGAGCAGCATCGGCATGCTTAGCACGTCGTTTGGTAGAAATCCACGTGCGCGTTCTGCCAAAAGCACCATTTGCATGCACATCTTCTGGTTTTGCAGAAAACTTCATCCGCGTCTACCAAAAGATGCATGTGCATGCTTAAAACGCGTTTTCGCACAAATCCGTGCGCGGGTGCTAAAAAGAGCAGCATCGGCATGCTTAGCACGTCGTTTGGTAGAAATCCACGTGCGCGTTCTGCCAAAAGCACCCTTTGCATGCACATCTTGTGGTTTTGCAGAATACTTCATCCGCGTCTACCAAAAGATGCATGTGCATGCTTAAAACGCGTTTTCGCACAAATGCGTGCGCGGGTGCTAAAAAGAGAAGCATCGGCATGCTTAGCACGTCGTTTGGTAGAAATCCACGTGCGCGTTCTGCCAAAAGCACCATTTGCATGCACATCTTGTGGTTTTGCAGAAAACTTCATCCGCGTCTACCAAAAGATGCATGTGCATGCTTAAAACGCGTTTTCGCACAAATCCTTGCGCGGGTGCTAAAAAGAGCAGCATCGGCATGCTTAGCACGTCGTTTGGTAGAAATCCACGTGCGCGTTCTGCCAAAAGCACCATTTGCATGCACATCTTGTGGTTTTTCAGAAAACTTCATCCGCGTCAACCAAAAGATGCATGTGCATGCTTAAAAGGCGTTTTCGCACAAATCCGTGCGCGGGTGCTAAAAAGAGCAGCATCGGCATGCTTAGCACGTCGTTTGGTAGAAATGCACGTGCGCGTTCTGCAAAAAGCACCATTTGCATGCACATCTTGTGGTTTTGCAGATAACTTCCTCCGCGTCTACCAAAAGATGCATGTGCATGCTTAAAACGCGTTTTCGCACAAATCCGTGCGCGGGTGCTAAAAAGAGCAGCATCGGCATGCTTAGCACGTCGTTTGGCAGAAATCCACGTGCGCGTTCTGCCAAAAGCACCATTTGCATGCACATCTTGTGGTTTTGCAGAAAACTTCATCCGCGTCTACCAAAAGATGCATGTGCATGCTTAAAACGCGTTTTCGCACAAATGCCTGCGCGGGTGCTAAAAAGAGCAGCATCGGCATGCTTAGCACGTCGTTTGGTAGAAATCCACGTGCGCGTTCTGCCAAAAGCACCATTTGCATGCACATCTTGTGGTTTTGCAGAAAACTTCATCCGCGTCTACCAAAAGATCCATGTGCATGCTTAAAATGCGTTTTCGCACAAATCCGTGCGCGGGTGCTAAAAAGAGCAGCATCGGCATGCTTAGCACGTCGTTTGGTAGAAATCCACGTGCGCGTTCTGCCAAAAGCACCATTTGCATGCACATCTTGTGGTTTTGCAGAAAACTTCATCCGCGTCTACCAAAAGAAGCATGTCCATGCTTAAAACGCGTTTTCGCACAAATCCGTGCGCGGGTGCTAAAAAGAGCAGCATCGGCATGCTTAGCACGTCGTTTGGTAGAAATCCACGTGCGCGTTCTGCCAAAAGCACCATTTGCATGCACATCTTGTGGTTTTGCAGAGAACTTCATCCGCGTCTACCAAAAGATGCATGTGCATGCTTAAAACGCGTTTTCGCACAAATCCGTGCGCGGGTGCTAAAAAGAGCAGCATCGGCATGCTTAGCACGTCGTTTGGTAGAAATGCACGTGCGCGTTCTGCAAAAAGCACCATTTGCATGCACATCTTGTGGTTTTGCAGAAAACTTCATCCGCGTCTACCAAAAAATGCATGTGCATGCTTAAAACGCGTTTTCGCACAAATCCGTGCGCGGGTGCTAAAAAGAGCAGCATCGGCATGCTTAGCACGTCGTTTGGTAGAAATCCACGTGCGCGTTCTGCCAAAAGCACCATTTGCATGCACATATTGTGGTTTTGCAGAAAACTTCATCCGCGTCTACCAAAAGATGCATGTGCATGCTTAAAACGCGTTTTCGCACAAATCCGTGCGCGGGTGCTAAAAAGAGCAGCATCGGCATGCTTAGCACGTCGTTTGGTAGAAATCCACGTGCGCGTTCTGCCAAAAGCACCATTTGCATGCACATCTTGTGGTTTTGCAGAAAACTTCATCCGCGTCTACCAAAAGATGCATGTGCATGCTTAAAACGCGTTTTCGCACAAATCCGTGCGCGGGTGCTAAAAAGAGCAGCATCGGCATGCTTAGCACGTCGTTTGGTAGAAATCCACGTGCGCGTTCTGCCAAAAGCACCATTTGCATGCACATCTTGTGCTTTTGCAGAAAACTTCATCCGCGTCTACCAAAAGATGCATGTGCATGCTTAAAACGCGTTTTCGCACAAATCCGTGCGCGGGTGTTAAAAAGAACAGCATCGGCATGCTTAGCACGTCGTTTGGTAGAAATCCACGTGCGCGTTCTGCCAAAAGCACCATTTGCATGCACATCTTGTGGTTTTGCAGAAAACTTCATCCGCGTCTACCAAAAGATGCATGTGCATGCTTAAAACGCGTTTTCGCACAAATCCGTGCGCGGGTGCTAAAAAGAGCAGCATCGGCATGCTTAGCACGTCGTTTGGTAGAAATCCACGTGCGCGTTCTGCCAAAAGCACCATTTGCATGCACATCTTCTGGTTTTGCAGAAAACTTCATCCGCGTCTACCAAAAGATGCATGTGCATGCTTAAAACGCGTTTTCGCACAAATCCGTGCGCGGGTGCTAAAAAGAGCAGCATCGGCATGCTTAGCACGTCGTTTGGTAGAAATCCACGTGCGCGTTCTGCCAAAAGCACCCTTTGCATGCACATCTTGTGGTTTTGCAGAAAACTTCATCCGCGTCTACCAAAAGATGCATGTGCATGCTTAAAACGCGTTTTCGCACAAATCCGTGCGCGGGTGCTAAAAAGAGCAGCATCGGCATGCTTAGCACGTCGTTTGGTAGAAATCCACGTGGGCATTCTGCCAAAAGCACCATTTGCATGCACATCTTGTGGTTTTGCAGAAAACTTCATCCGCGTCTACCAAAAGATGCATGTGATTGCTTAAAACGCGTTTTCGCACAAATCCGTGCGCGGGTGCTAAAAAGAGCAGCATCGGCATGCTTAGCACGTCGTTTGGTAGAAATCCACGTGCGCGTTCTGCAAAAAGCACCATTTGCATACACATCTTGTGGTTTTGCAGAAAACTTCATCCGCGTCTACCAAAAGATGCATGTGCATGCTTAAAACGCGTTTTCGCACAAATGCGTGCGCGGGTGCTAAAAAGAGCAGCATCGGCATGCTTAGCATGTCGTTTGGTAGAAATCCACGTGCGCGTTCTGCCAAAAGCACCATTTGCATGCACATTTTGTGGTTTTGCAGAAAACTTAATCCGCGTCTACCAAAAGATGCATGTGCATGCTTAAAACGTGTTTTCGCACAAATCCGTGCGCGGGTGCTAAAAAGAGCAGCATCGGCATGCTTAGCACGTCGTTTGGTAGAAATCCACGTGCGCGTTCTGCCAAAAGCACCATTTGCATGCACATCTTGTGGTTTTGCAGAAAACTTCATCCGCGTCTACCAAAAGATGCATGTGCATGCTTAAAACGCGTTTTCGCACAAATGCGTGCGCGGGTGCTAAAAAGAGCAGCATCGGCATGCTTAGCACGTCGTTTGGTAGAAATCCACGTGCGCGTTCTGCAAAAAGCACCATTTGCATGCACATCTTGTGGTTTTGCAGAAAACTTCATCCGCGTCTACCAAAAGATGCATGTGCATGCTTAAAACGCGTTTTCGCACAAATCCGTGCGCGGGTGCTAAAAAGAGCAGCATCGGCATGCTTAGCACGTCGTTTGGTAGAAATCCACGTGCGCGTTCTGCCAAAAGCACCATTTGCATGCACATCTTGTGGTTTTGCAGAAACTTCATCCGCGTCTACCAAAAGATGCATGTGATTGCTTAAAACGCGTTTTCGCACAAATCCGTGCGCGGGTGCTAAAAAGAGCAGCATCGGCATGCTTAGCACGTCGTTTGGTAGAAATCCACGTGCGCGTTCTGCCAAAAGCACAATTTGCATGCACATCTTGTGGTTTTGCAGAAAACTTCATCCGCGTCTACCAAAAGATGCATGTGCATGCTTAAAACGCGTTTTCGCACAAATCCGTGCGCGGGTGCTAAAAAGAGCAGCATCGGCATGCTTAGCACGTCGTTTGGTAGAAATCCGCGTGCGCGTTCTGCCAAAAGCACCATTTGCATGCACATCTGGTGGTTTTGCAGAAAACTTCATCCGCGTCTACCAAAAGATGCATGTGATTGCTTAAAACGCGTTTTCGCACAAATCCGTGCGCGGGTGCTAAAAAGAGCAGCATCGGCATGCTTAGCACGTCGTTTGGTAGAAATCCACGTGCGCGTTCTGCAAAAAGCACCATTTGCATGCACATCTTGTGGTTTTGCAGAAAACTTCATCCGCGTCTACCAAAAGATGCATGTGCATGCTTAAAACGCGTTTTCGCACAAATGCGTGCGCGGGTGCTAAAAAGAGCAGCATCGGCATGCTTAGCACGTCGTTTGGTAGAAATCCACGTGCGCGTTCTGCCAAAAGCACCATTTGCATGCACATCTTGTGGTTTTGCAGAAAACTTCATCCGCGTCTACAAAAAGATGCATGTGCATGCTTAAAACGCGTTTTCGCACAAATCCGTGCGCGGGTGCTAAAAAGAGCAGCATCGGCATGCTTAGCACGTCGTTTGGTAGAAATCCACGTGCGCGTTCTGCCAAAAGCACCATTTGCATGCACATCTTGTGGTTTTGCAGAAAACTTCATCCGCGTCTACCAAAAGATGCATGTGCATGCTTAAAACGCGTTTTCGCACAAATGCGTGCGCGGGTGCTAAAAAGAGCAGCATCGGCATGCTTAGCACGTCGTTTGGTTGAAATCCACGTGCGCGTTCTGCAAAAAGCACCATTTGCATGCACATCTTGTGGTTTTGCAGAAAACTTCATCCGCGTCTACCAAAAGATGCATGTGCATGCTTAAAACGCGTTTTCGCACAAATGCGTGCGCGGGTGCTAAAAAGAGCAGCATCGGCATGCTTAGCACGTCGTTTGGTAGAAATCCACGTGCGCGTTCTGCCAAAAGCACCATTTGCATGCACATCTTGTGGTTTTGCAGAAACTTCATCCGCGTCTACCAAAAGATGCATGTGATTGCTTAAAACGCGTTTTCGCACAAATCCGTGCGCGGGTGCTAAAAAGAGCAGCATCGGCATGCTTAGCACGTCGTTTGGTAGAAATCCACGTGCGCGTTCTGCAAAAAGCACCATTTGCATGCACATCTTGTGGTTTTGCAGAAAACTTCATCCGTGTCTACCAAAAGATGCATGTGCATGCTTAAAACGCGTTTTCGCACAAATGCGTGCGCGGGTGCTAAAAAGAGCAGCATCGGCATGCTTAGCACGTCGTTTGGTAGAAATCCACGTGCGCGTTCTGCCAAAAGCACCATTTGCATGCACATCTTGTGGTTTTGCAGAAAACTTCATCCGCGTCTACCAAAAGATGCATGTGCATGCTTAAAACGCGTTTTCGCACAAATCCGTTCGCGGGTGCTAAAAAGAGCAGCATCGGCATGCTTAGCACGTCGTTCAGTAGAAATCCACGTGCGCGTTCTGCCAAAAGCACCATTTGCATGCACATCTTGTGGTTTTGCAGAAAACTTCATCCGCGTCTACCAAAAGATGCATGTGCATGCTTAAAATGCGTTTTCGCACAAATCCGTGCGCGGGTGCTAAAAAGAGCAGCGTCGGCATGCTTAGCACGTCGTTTGGTAGAAATCCACGTGCGCGTTCTGCCAAAAGCACCATTTGCATGCACATCTTGTGGTTTTGCAGAAAACTTCATCCGCGTCTACCAAAAGATGCATGTGCATGCTTAAAACGCGTTTTCGCACAAATCCGTGCGCGGGTGCTAAAAAGAGCAGCATCGGCATGCTTAGCACGTCGTTTGGTAGAAATCCACGTGCGCGTTCTGCCAAAAGCACCATTTGCATGCACATCTTGTGGTTTTGCAGAAAACTTCATCCGCGTCTACCAAAAGATGCATGTGATTGCTTAAAACGCGTTTTCGCACAAATGCGTGCGCGGGTGCTAAAAAGAGCAGCATCGGCATGCTTAGCACGTCGTTTGGTAGAAATCCACGTGCGCGTTCTGCCAAAAGCACCATTTGCATGCACATCTTGTGGTTTTGCAGAAAACTTCATCCGCGTCTACCAAAAGATGCATGTGCATGCTTAAAACGCGTTTTCGCACAAATCCGTGCGCGGGTGCTAAAAAGAGCAGCATCGGCATGCTTAGCACGTCGTTTGGTAGAAATCCACGTGCGCGTTCTGCCAAAAGCACCATTTGCATGCACATCTTGTGGTTTTGCAGAAACTTCATCCGCGTCTACCAAAAGATGCATGTGATTGCTTAAAACGCGTTTTCGCACAAATCCGTGCGCGGGTGCTAAAAAGAGCAGCATCGGCATGCTTAGCACGTCGTTTGGTAGAAATCCACGTGCGCGTTCTGCCAAAAGCACAATTTGCATGCACATCTTGTGGTTTTGCAGAAAACTTCATCCGCGTCTACCAAAAGATGCATGTGCATGCTTAAAACGCGTTTTCGCACAAATCCGTGCGCGGGTGCTAAAAAGAGCAGCATCGGCATGCTTAGCACGTCGTTTGGTAGAAATCCACGTGCGCGTTCTGCCAAAAGCACCATTTGCATGCACATCTTGTGGTTTTGCAGAAAACTTCATCCGCGTCTACCAAAAGATGCATGTGCATGCTTAAAACGCGTTTTCGCACAAATCCGTTCGCGGGTGCTAAAAAGAGCAGCATCGGCATGCTTAGCCCGTCGTTCAGTAGAAATCCACGTGCGCGTTCTGCCAAAAGCACCATTTGCATGCACATCTTGTGGTTTTGCAGAAAACTTCATCCGCGTCTATCGAAAGATGCATGTGCATGCTTAAAACGCGTTTTCGCACAAATGCGTGCGCGGGTGCTAAAAAGAGCAGCATCGGCATGCTTAGCACGTCGTTTGGTAGAAATCCACGTGCGCGTTCTGCCAAAAGCACCATTTGCATGCACATCTTGTGGTTTTGCAGAAAACTTCATCCGCGTCTACCAAAAGATGCATGTACATGCTTAAAACGCGTTTTCGCACAAATCCTTGCGCGGGCGCTAAAAAGAGCAGCATCGGCATGCTTAGCACGTCGTTTGGTAGAAATCCACGTGCGCGTTCTGCCAAAAGCACCATTTGCATGCACATCTTGTGGTTTTGCAGAAAACTTCATCCGCGTCTACCAAAAGATGCATGTGCATGCTTAAAACGCGTTTTCGCACAAATCCTTGCGCGGCTGCTAAAAAGAGCAGCATCGGCATGCTTAGCACGTCGTTTGGTAGGAATCCACGTGCGCGTTCTGCCAAAAGCACCATTTGCATGCACATCTTGTGGTTTTGCAGAAAACTTCATCCGCGTCTACCAAAAGATGCATGTGCATGCTTAAAACGCGTTTTCGCACAAATGCGTGCGCGGGTGCTAAAAAGAGCAGCATCGGCATGCTTAGCACGTCGTTTGGTAGAAATCCACGTGGGCGTTCTGCAAAAAGCACCATTTGCATGCACATCTTGTGGTTTTACAGAAAGCTTCATCCGCGTCTACCAAAAGATGCATGTGCATGCTTAAAACGCGTTTTCGCACAAATGCGTGCGCGGGTGCTAAAAAGAGCAGCATCGGCATGCTTAGCACGTCGTTTGGTAGAAATCCACGTGCGCGTTCTTCCAAAAGCACCATTTGCATGCACATTTTGTGGTTTTGCAGAAAACTTCATCCGCGTCTACCAAAAGATGCATGTGCATGCTTAAAACGCGTTTTCGCACAAATGCGTGCGCGGGTGCTAAAAAGAGCAGCATCGCCATGCTTAGCACGTCGTTTGGTAGAAATCCACGTGCGCGTTCTGCCAAAAGCACCATTTGCATGCACATCTTGTGGTTTTGCAGAAAACTTCATCCGCGTCTACCAAAAGATGCATGTGCATGCTTAAAACGCGTTTTCGCACAAATCCTTGCGCGGTTGCTAAAAAGAGCAGCATCGGCATGCTTAGCACGTCGTTTGGTAGAAATCCACGTGCGCGTTCTGCCAAAAGCACCATTTCCATGCACATCTTGTGGTTTTGCAGAAAACTTCATCCGCGTCTACCAAAAGATGCATATGCATGCTTAAAATGCGTTTTCGCACAAATCCGTGCGCGGGTGCTAAAAAGAGCAGCGTCGGCATGCTTAGCACGTCGTTTGGTAGAAATCCACGTGCGCGTTCTGCCAAAAGCACCATTTGCATGCACATCTTGTGGTTTTGCAGAAAACTTCATCCGCGTCTACCAAAAGATGCATGTGCATGCTTAAAACGCGTTATCACACAAATCCGTGCGCGGGTGCTAAAAAGAGCAGCATCGGCATGCTTAGCACGTCGTTTGGTAGAAATCCACGTGCGCGTTCTGCCAAAAGCACCATTTGCATGCACATCTTGTGGTTTTGCAGAAAACTTCATCCGCGTCTACCAAAAGATGCATGTGCATGCTTAAAACGCGTTTTCGCACAAATGCGTGCGCGGGTGCTAAAAAGAGCAGAATCGGCATGCTTAGCACGTCGTTTGGTAGAAATCCACGTGCGCGTTCTGCCAAAAGCACCATTTGCATGCACATCTTGTGGTTTTGCAGAAAACTTCATCCGCGTCTACCAAAAGATGCATGTGCATGCTTAAAACGCGTTTTCGCACAAATCCGTGCGCGGGTGCTAAAAAGAGCAGCATCGGCATGCTTAGCACGTCGTTTGGTAGAAATCCACGTGCGCGTTCTGCCAAAAGCACCATTTGCATGCACATCTTGTGGTTTTGCAGAAAACTTCATCCGCGTCTACCAAAAGATGCATGTGCATGCTTAAAACGCGTTTTCCGCACAAATGCGTGCGCGGGTGCTAAAAAGAGCAGCATCGGCATGCTTAGCACGTCGTTTGGTAGAAATCCACGTGCGCGTTCTGCCAAAAGCACATTTGCATGCACATCTTGTGGTTTTGCAGAAAACTTCATCCGCGTCTACCAAAAGATGCATGTGCATGCTTAAAACGCGTTTTCGCACAAATCCGTTCGCGGGTGCTAAAAAGAGCAGCATCGGCATGCTTAGCACGTCGTTTGGTAGAAATCCACGTGCGCGTTCTGCCAAAAGCACCATTTGCATGCACATCTTGTGGTTTTGCAGAAAACTTCATCCGCGTCTACCAAAAGATGCATGTACATGCTTAAAACGCGTTTTCGCACAAATCCTTGCGCGGGCGCTAAAAAGAGCAGCATCGGCATGCTTAGCACGTCGTTTGGTAGAAATCCACGTGCGCGTTCTGCCAAAAGCACCATTTGCATGCACATCTTGTGGTTTTGCAGAAAACTTCATCCGCGTCTACCAAAAGATGCATGTGCATGCTTAAAACGCGTTTTCGCACAAATCCGTGCGCGGCTGCTAAAAAGAGCAGCATCGGCATGCTTAGCACGTCGTTTGGTAGGAATCCACGTGCGCGTTCTGCCAAAAGCACCATTTGCATGCACATCTTGTGGTTTTGCAGAAGACTTCATCCGCGTCTACCAAAAGATGCATGTGCATGCTTAAAACGCGTTTTCGCACAAATGCGTGCGCGGGTGCTAAAAAGAGCAGCATCGGCATGCTTAGCACGTCGTTTGGTAGAAATCCACGTGGGCGTTCTGCAAAAAGCACCATTTGCATGCACATCTTGTGGTTTTACAGAAAGCTTCATCCGCGTCTACCAAAAGATGCATGTGCATGCTTAAAACGCGTTTTCGCACAAATGCGTGCGCGGGTGCTAAAAAGAGCAGCATCGGCATGCTTAGCACGTCGTTTGGTAGAAATCCACGTGCGCGTTCTTCCAAAAGCACCATTTGCATGCACATTTTGTGGTTTTGCAGAAAACTTCATCCGCGTCTACCAAAAGATGCATGTGCATGCTTAAAACGCGTTTTCGCACAAATGCGTGCGCGGGTGCTAAAAAGAGCAGCATCGCCATGCTTAGCACGTCGTTTGGTAGAAATCCACGTGCGCGTTCTGCCAAAAGCACCATTTGCATGCACATCTTGTGGTTTTGCAGAAAACTTCATCCGCGTCTACCAAAAGATGCATGTGCATGCTTAAAACGCGTTTTCGCACAAATCCTTGCGCGGTTGCTAAAAAGAGCAGCATCGGCATGCTTAGCACGTCGTTTGGTAGAAATCCACGTGCGCGTTCTGCCAAAAGCACCATTTCCATGCACATCTTGTGGTTTTGCAGAAAACTTCATCCGCGTCTACCAAAAGATGCATATGCATGCTTAAAATGCGTTTTCGCACAAATCCGTGCGCGGGTGCTAAAAAGAGCAGCGTCGGCATGCTTAGCACGTCGTTTGGTAGAAATCCACGTGCGCGTTCTGCCAAAAGCACCATTTGCATGCACATCTTGTGGTTTTGCAGAAAACTTCATCCGCGTCTACCAAAAGATGCATGTGCATGCTTAAAACGCGTTATCACACAAATCCGTGCGCGGGTGCTAAAAAGAGCAGCATCGGCATGCTTAGCACGTCGTTTGGTAGAAATCCACGTGCGCGTTCTGCCAAAAGCACCATTTGCATGCACATCTTGTGGTTTTGCAGAAAACTTCATCCGCGTCTACCAAAAGATGCATGTGCATGCTTAAAACGCGTTTTCGCACAAATGCGTGCGCGGGTGCTAAAAAGAGCAGAATCGGCATGCTTAGCACGTCGTTTGGTAGAAATCCACGTGCGCGTTCTGCCAAAAGCACCATTTGCATGCACATCTTGTGGTTTTGCAGAAAACTTCATCCGTGTCTACCAAAAGATGCATGTGCATGCTTAAAACGCGTTTTCGCACAAATCCGTGCGCGGGTGCTAAAAAGAGCAGCATCGGCATGCTTAGCACGTCGTTTGGTAGAAATCCACGTGCGCGTTCTGCCAAAAGCACCATTTGCATGCACATCTTGTGGTTTTGCAGAAAACTTCATCCGCGTCTACCAAAAGATGCATGTGCATGCTTAAAACGCGTTTTCGCACAAATGCGTGCGCGGGTGCTAAAAAGAGCAGCATCGGCATGCTTAGCACGTCGTTTGGTAGAAATCCACGTGCGCGTTCTGCCAAAAGCACATTTGCATGCACATCTTGTGGTTTTGCAGAAAACTTCATCCGCGTCTACCAAAAGATGCATGTGCATGCTTAAAACGCGTTTTCGCACAAATCCGTTCGCGGGTGCTAAAAAGAGCAGCATCGGCATGCTTAGCACGTCGTTTGGTAGAAATCCACGTGCGCGTTCTGCCAAAAGCACCATCTGCATGCACATCTTGTGGTTTTGCAGAAAACTTCATCCGCGTCTACCAAAAGATGCATGTGCATGCTTAAAACGCGTTTTCGCACAAATGCGTGCGCGGGTGCTAAAAAGAGCAGCATCGGCATGCTTAGCACGTCGTTTGGTAGAAATCCACGTGCGCGTTCTGCCAACAGCACCATTTGCATGCACATCTTGTGGTTTTGCAGAAAACTTCATCCGCGTCTACCAAAAGATGCATGTGCATGCTTAAAACGCGTTTTCGCACAAATCCGTGCGCGGGTGCTAAAAAGAGCAGCATCGGCATGCTTAGCACGTCGTTTGGTAGAAATCCACGTGCGCGTTCTGCCAAAAGCACCATTTGCATGCACATCTTGTGGTTTTGCAGAAAACTTCATCCGCGTCTACCAAAAGATGCATGTACATGCTTAAAACGCGTTTTCGCACAAATCCTTGCGCGGGCGCTAAAAAGCCGCATCGGCATGCTCAGCACGTCGTTTTGTAGAAATCCACGTGCGCGTTCTGCCAAAAGCACCATTTGCATGCACATCTTGTGGTTTTGCAGAAAACTTCATCCGCGTCTACCAAAAGATGCATGTGCATGCTTAAAACGCGTTTTTGCACAAATCCGTGCGCGGGTGCTAAAAAGAGCAGCATCGGCATGCTTAGCACGTCGTTTGGTAGAAATCCACGTGCGCGTTCTGCCAACAGCACCATTTGCATGCACATCTTGTGGTTTTGCAGAAAACTTCATCCGCGTCTACCAAAAGATGCAAGTGCATGCTTAAAACGCGTTTTCGCACAAATCCGTGCGCGGGTGCTAAAAAGAGCAGCATCGGCATGCTTAGCACGTCGTTTGGTAGAAATCCACGTGCGCGTTCTGCCAAAAGCACCATTTGCATGCACATCTTGTGGTTTTGCAGAAAACTTCATCCGCGTCTACCAAAAGATGCATGTGCATGCTTAAAATGCGTTTTCGCACAAATCCGTGCGCGGGTGCTAAAAAGAGCAGCGTCGGCATGCTTAGCACGTCGTTTGGTAGAAATCCACGTGCGCGTTCTGCCAAAAGCACCATTTGCATGCACATCTTGTGGTGTTGCAGAAAACTTCATCCGCGTCTACCAAAAGATGCATGTGCATGCTTAAAACGCGTTTTCGCACAAATCCGTGCGCGGGTGCTAAAAAGAGCAGCATCGGCATGCTTAGCACGTCGTTTGGTAGAAATCCACGTGCGCGTTCTGCCAAAAGCACCATTTGCATGCACATCTTGTGGTTTTGCAGAAAACTTCATCCGCGTCTACCAAAAGATGCATGTGATTGCTTAAAACGCGTTTTCGCACAAATCCGTGCGCGGGTGCTAAAAAGAGCAGCATCGGCATGCTTAGCACGTCGTTTGGTAGAAATCCACGTGCGCGTTCTGCAAAAAGCACCATTTGCATGCACATCTTGTGGTTTTGCAGAAAACTTCATCCGCGTCTACCAAAAGATGCATGTGCATGCTTAAAACGCGTTTTCGCACAAATGCGTGCGCGGGTGCTAAAAAGAGCAGCATCGGCATGCCTTAGCACGTCGTTTGGTAGAAATCCACGTGCGCGTTCTGCCAAAAGCACCATTTGCATGCACATCTTGTGGTTTTGCAGAAAACTTCATCCGCGTCTACCAAAAGATGCATGTGCATGCTTAAAACGCGTTTTCGCACAAATCGGTGCGCGGGTGCTAAAAAGAGCAGCATCGGCATGCTTAGCACGTCGTTTGGTAGAAATCCACGTGCGCGTTCTGCCAAAAGCACCATTTGCATGCACATCTTGTGGTTTTGCAGAAAACTTCATCCGCGTCTACCAAAAGATGCATGTGCATGCTTAAAACGCGTTTTCGCACAAATGCGTGCGCGGGTGCTAAAAAGAGCAGCATCGGCATGCTTAGCACGTCGTTTGGTAGAAATTCACGTGCGCGTTCTGCAAAAAGCACCATTTGCATGCACATCTTGTGGTTTTGCAGAAAACTTCATCCGCGTCTACCAAAAGATGCATGTGCATGCTTAAAACGCGTTTTCGCACAAATGCGTGCGCGGGTGCTAAAAAGAGCAGCATCGGCATGCTTAGCACGTCGTTTGGTAGAAATCCACGTGCGCGTTCTGCCAAAAGCACCATTTGCATGCACATCTTGTGGTTTTGCAGAAAACTTCATCCGCGTCTACCGAAAGATGCATGTGCATGCTTAAAACGCGTTTTCGCACAAATCCGTGCGCGGGTACTAAAAAGAGCAGCATCGGCATGCTTAGCACGTCGTTTGGTAGAAATCCACGTGCGCGTTCTGCCAAAAGCACCATTTGCATGCACATCTTGTGGTTTTGCAGAAAACTTCATCCGCGTCTACCAAAAGATGCATGTGAATGCTTAAAACGCGTTTTCGCACAAATGCGTGCGCGGGTGCTAAAACGAGCAGCATCGGCATGCTTAGCACGTCGTTTGGTAGAAATCCACGTGCGCGTTCTGCCAAAAGCACCATTTGCATGCACATCTTGTGGTTTTGCAGAAAACTTCCTCCGCGTCTACCAAAAGATGCATGTGCATGCTTAAAACGCGTTTTCGCACAAATCCGTGCGCGGCTGCTAAAAAGAGCAGCATCGGCATGCTTTGCACGTCGTTTGGTAGGAATCCACGTGCGCGTTCTGCCAAAAGCACCATTTGCATGCACATCTTGTGGTTTTGCAGAAAACTTCATCCGCGTCTACCAAAAGATGCATGTGCATGCTTAAAACGCGTTTTCGCACAAATGCGTGCGCGGGTGCTAAAAAGAGCAGCATCGGCATGCTTAGCACGTCGTTTGGTAGAAATCCACGTGGGCGTTCTGCAAAAAGCACCATTTGCATGCACATCTTGTGGTTTTGCAGAAAGCTTCATCCGCGTCTACCAAAAGATGCATGTGCATGCTTAAAACGCGTTTTCGCACAAATGCGTGCGCGGGTGCTAAAAAGAGCAGCATCGGCATGCTTAGCACGTCGTTTGGTAGAAATCCACGTGCGCGTTCTTCCAAAAGCACCATTTGCATGCACATTTTGTGGTTTTGCAGAAAACTTCATCCGCGTCTACCAAAAGATGCATGTGCATGCTTAAAACGCGTTTTCGCACAAATCCGTTCGCGGGTGCTAAAAAGAGCAGCATCGGCATGCTTAGCACGTCGTTTGGTAGAAATCCACGTGCGCGTTCTGCCAAAAGCACCATTTGCATGCACATCTTGTGGTTTTGCAGAAAACTTCATCCGCGTCTACCAAAAGATGCATGTGCATGCTTAAAACGCGTTTTCGCACAAATGCGTGCGCGGGTGCTAAAAAGAGCAGCATCGGCATGCTTAGCACGTCGTTTGGTAGAAATCCACGTGCGCGTTCTGCCAAAAGCACCATTTGCATGCACATCTTGTGGTTTTGCAGAAAACTTCATCCGCGTCTACCAAAAGATGCATGTGCATGCTTAAAACGCGTTTTCGCACAAATCCTTGCGCGGTTGCTAAAAAGAGCAGCATCGGCATGCTTAGCACGTCGTTTGGTAGAAATCCACGTGCGCGTTCTGCCAAAAGCACCATTTCCATGCACATCTTGTGGTTTTGCAGAAAACTTCATCCGCATCTACCAAAAGATGCATATGCATGCTTAAAATGCGTTTTCGCACAAATCCGTGCGCGGGTGCTAAAAAGAGCAGCGTCGGCATGCTTAGCACGTCGTTTGGTAGAAATCCACGTGCGCGTTCTGCCAAAAGCACCATTTGCATGCACATCTTGTGGTTTTGCAGAAAACTTCATCCGCGTCTACCAAAAGATGCATGTGCATGCTTAAAACGCGTTATCGCACAAATCCGTGCGCGGGTGCTAAAAAGAGCAGCATCGGCATGCTTAGCACGTCGTTTGGTAGAAATCCACGTGCGCGTTCTGCCAAAAGCACCATTTGCATGCACATCTTGTGGTTTTGCAGAAAACTTCATCCGCGTCTACCAAAAGATGCATGTGCATGCTTAAAACGCGTTTTCGCACAAATGCGTGCGCGGGTGCTAAAAAGAGCAGAATCGGCATGCTTAGCACGTCGTTTGGTAGAAATCCACGTGCGCGTTCTGCCAAAAGCACCATTTGCATGCACATCTTGTGGTTTTGCAGAAAACTTCATCCGCGTCTACCAAAAGATGCATGTGCATGCTTAAAACGCGTTTTCGCACAAATCCGTGCGCGGGTGCTAAAAAGAGCAGCATCGGCATGCTTAGCACGTCGTTTGGTAGAAATCCACGTGCGCGTTCTGCCAAAAGCACCATTTGCATGCACATCTTGTGGTTTTGCAGAAAACTTCATCCGCGTCTACCAAAAGATGCATGTGCATGCTTAAAACGCGTTTTCGCACAAATGCGTGCGCGGGTGCTAAAAAGAGCAGCATCGGCATGCTTAGCACGTCGTTTGGTAGAAATCCACGTGCGCGTTCTGCCAAAAGCACATTTGCATGCACATCTTGTGGTTTTGCAGAAAACTTCATCCGCGTCTACCAAAAGATGCATGTGCATGCTTAAAACGCGTTTTCGCACAAATCCGTTCGCGGGTGCTAAAAAGAGCAGCATCGGCATGCTTAGCACGTCGTTTGGTAGAAATCCACGTGCGCGTTCTGCCAAAAGCACCATTTGCATGCACATCTTGTGGTTTTGCAGAAAACTTCATCCGCGTCTACCAAAAGATGCATGTGCATGCTTAAAACGCGTTTTCGCACAAATGCGTGCGCGGGTGCTAAAATGAGCAGCATCGGCATGCTTAGCACGTCGTTTGGTAGAAATCCACGTGCGCGTTCTGCCAAAAGCACCATTTGCATGCACATCTTGTGGTTTTGCAGAAAACTTCATCCGCGTCTACCAAAAGATGCATGTGCATGCTTAAAACGCGTTTTCGCACAAATCCGTCCGCGGGTGCTAAAAAGAGCAGCATCGGCATGCTTAGCACGTCGTTTGGTAGAAATCCACGTGCGCGTTCTGCCGAAAGCACCATTTGCATGCACATCTTGTCGTTTTGCAGAAAACTTCATCCGCGTCTACCAAAAGATGCATGTGCATGCTTAAAACGCGTTTTCGCACAAATGCGTGCGCGGGTGCTAAAAAGAGCAGCATCGGCATGCTTAGCACGTCGTTTGGTAGAAATCCACGTGCGCGTTCTGCCAAAAGCACCATTTGCATGCACATCTTGTGGTTTTGCAGAAAACTTCATCCGCGTCTACCAAAAGATGCATGTGCATGCTTAAAACGCGTTTTCGCACAAATCCGTCCGCGGGTGCTAAAAAGAGCAGCATCGGCATGCTTAGCACGTCGTTTGGTAGAAATCCACGTGCGCGTTCTGCCAAAAGCACCATTTGCATGCACATCTAGTGGTTTTGCAGAAAACTTCATCCGTGTCTACCAAAAGATGCATGTGCATGCTTAAAACGCGTTTTCGCACAAATCCGTGCGCGGGTGCTAAAAAGAGCAGCATCGGCATGCTTAGCACGTCGTTTGGTAGAAATCCACGTGCGCGTTCTGCCAAAAGCACCATTTGCATGCACATCTTGTGGTTTTGCAGAAAACTTCATCCGCGTCTACCAAAAGATGCATGTTCATGCTTAAAACGCGTTTTCGCACAAATCCGTTCGCGGGTGCTAAAAAGAGCAGCATCGGTATGCTTAGCACGTCGTTCAGTAGAAATCCACGTGCGCGTTCTGCCAAAAGCACCATTTGCATGCACATCTTGTGGTTTTGCAGAAAACTTCATCCGCGTCTACCAAAAGATGCATGTGCATGCTTAAAACGCGTTTTCGCACAAATGCGTGCGCGGGTGCTAAAAAGAGCAGCATCGGCATGCTTAGCACGTCGTTTGGTAGAAATCCACGTGCGCGTTCTGCCGAAAGCACCATTTGCATGCACATCTTGTCGTTTTGCAGAAAACTTCATCCGCGTCTACCAAAAGATGCATGTGCATGCTTAAAACGCGTTTTCGCACAAATGCGTGCGCGGGTGCTAAAAAGAGCAGCATCGGCATGCTTAGCACGTCGTTTGGTAGAAATCCACGTGCGCGTTCTGCCAAAAGCACATTTGCATGCACATCTTGTGGTTTTGCAGAAAACTTCATCCGCGTCTACCAAAAGATGCATGTGCATGCTTAAAACGCGTTTTCGCACAAATCCGTTCGCGGGTGCTAAAAAGAGCAGCATCGGCATGCTTAGCACGTCGTTTGGTAGAAATCCACGTGCGCGTTCTGCCAAAAGCACCATTTGCATGCACATCTTGTGGTTTTGCAGAAAACTTCATCCGCGTCTACCAAAAGATGCATGTGCATGCTTAAAACGCGTTTTCGCACAAATGCGTGCGCGGGTGCTAAAATGAGCAGCATCGGCATGCTTAGCACGTCGTTTGGTAGAAATCCACGTGCGCGTTCTGCCAAAAGCACCATTTGCATGCACATCTTGTGGTTTTGCAGAAAACTTCATCCGCGTCTACCAAAAGATGCATGTGCATGCTTAAAACGCGTTTTCGCACAAATCCGTCCGCGGGTGCTAAAAAGAGCAGCATCGGCATGCTTAGCACGTCGTTTGGTAGAAATCCACGTGCGCGTTCTGCCAAAAGCACCATTTGCATGCACATCTAGTGGTTTTGCAGAAAACTTCATCCGTGTCTACCAAAAGATGCATGTGCATGCTTAAAACGCGTTTTCGCACAAATCCGTGCGCGGGTGCTAAAAAGAGCAGCATCGGCATGCTTAGCACGTCGTTTGGTAGAAATCCACGTGCGCGTTCTGCCAAAAGCACCATTTGCATGCACATCTTGTGGTTTTGCAGAAAACTTCATCCGCGTCTACCAAAAGATGCATGTTCATGCTTAAAACGCGTTTTCGCACAAATCCGTTCGCGGGTGCTAAAAAGAGCAGCATCGGTATGCTTAGCACGTCGTTCAGTAGAAATCCACGTGCGCGTTCTGCCAAAAGCACCATTTGCATGCACATCTTGTGGTTTTGCAGAAAACTTCATCCGCGTCTACCAAAAGATGCATGTGCATGCTTAAAACGCGTTTTCGCACAAATGCGTGCGCGGGTGCTAAAAAGAGCAGCATCGGCATGCTTAGCACGTCGTTTGGTAGAAATCCACGTGCGCGTTCTGCCAAAAGCACCATTTGCATGCACATCTTGTGGTTTTGCAGAAAACTTCATCCGCGTCTACCAAAAGATGCATGTACATGCTTAAAACGCGTTTTCGCACAAATCCTTGCGCGGGCGCTAAAAAGAGCAGCATCGGCATGCTTAGCACGTCGTTTGGTAGAAATCCACGTGCGCGTTCTTCCAAAAGCACCATTCGCATGCACATCTTGTGGTTTTGCAGAAAACTTCATCCGCGTCTACCAAAATATGCATGTGCATGCTTAAAACGCGTTTTCGCACAAATCCGTGCGCGGGTGCTAAAAAGAGCAGCATCGGCATGCTTAGCACGTCGTTTGGTAAAAATCCACGTGCGCGTTCTGCCAACAGCACCATTTGCATGCACATCTTGTGGTTTTGCAGAAAACTTCATCCGCGTCTACCAAAAGATGCATGTGCATGCTTAAAACGCGTTTTCGCACAAATCCGTGCGCGGGTGCTAAAAAGAGCAGCATCGGCATGCTTAGCACGTCGTTTGGTAGAAATCCACGTGCGCGTTCTGCCAAAAGCACCATTTGCATGCACATCTTGTGGTTTTGCAGAAAACTTCATCCGCGTCTACCAAAAGATGCATGTACATGCTTAAAACGCGTTTTCGCACAAATCCTTGCGCGGGCGCTAAAAAGAGCAGCATCGGCATGCTCAGCACGTCGTTTGGTAGAAATCCACGTGCGCGTTCTGCCAAAAGCACCATTTGCATGCACATCTTGTGGTTTTGCAGAAAACTTCATCCGCGTCTACCAAAAGATGCATGTGCATGCTTAAAACGCGTTTTCGCCCAAATCCGTGCGCGGGTGCTAAAAAGAGCAGCATCGGCATGCTTAGCACGTCGTTTGGTAGAAATCCACGTGCGCGTTCTGCCAACAGCACCATTTGCATGCACATCTTGTGGTTTTGCAGAAAACTTCATCCGCGTCTACCAAAAGATGCAAGTGCATGCTTAAAACGCGTTTTCGCACAAATCCGTGCGCGGGTGCTAAAAAGAGCAGCATCGGCATGCTTAGCACGTCGTTTGGTAGAAATCCACGTGCGCGTTCTGCCAAAAGCACCATTCGCATGCACATCTTGTGGTTTTGCAGAAAACTTCATCCGCGTCTACCAAAAGATGCATGTGCATGCTTAAAACGCGTTTTCGCACAAATCCGTGCGCGGGTGCTAAAAAGAGCAGCATCGGCATGCTTAGCACGTCGTTTGGTAGAAATCCACGTGCGCGTTCTGCCAAAAGCACCATTTGCATGCACATCTTGTGGTTTTGCAGAAAACTTCATCCGCGTCTACCAAAAGATGCATGTGATTGCTTAAAACGCGTTTTCGCACAAATCCGTGCGCGGGTGCTAAAAAGAGCAGCATCGGCATGCTTAGCACGTCGTTTGGTAGAAATCCACGTGCGCGTTCTGCAAAAAGCACCATTTGCATGCACATCTTGTGGTTTTGCAGAAAACTTCATCCGCGTCTACCAAAAGATGCATGTGCATGCTTAAAACGCGTTTTCGCACAAATGCGTGCGCGGGTGCTAAAAAGAGCAGCATCGGCATGCTTAGCACGTCGTTTGGTAGAAATCCACGTGCCCGTTCTGCCAAAAGCACCATTTGCATGCACATCTTGTGGTTTTGCAGAAAACTTCATCCGCGTCTACCAAAATATGCATGTGCATGCTTAAAACGCGTTTTCGCACAAATCCGTGCGCGGGTGCTAAAAAGAGCAGCATCGGCATGCTTAGCACGTCGTTTGGTAGAAATCCACGTGCGCGTTCTGCCAACAGCACCATTTGCATGCACATCTTGTGGTTTTGCAGAAAACTTCATCCGCGTCTACCAAAAGATGCATGTGCATGCTTAAAACGCGTTTTCGCACAAATCCGTGCGCGGGTGCTAAAAAGAGCAGCATCGGCATGCTTAGCACGTCGTTTGGTAGAAATCCACGTGCGCGTTCTGCCAAAAGCACCATTTGCATGCACATCTTGTGGTTTTGCAGAAAACTTCATCCGCGTCTACCAAAAGATGCATGTACATGCTTAAAACGCGTTTTCGCACAAATCCTTGCGCGGGCGCTAAAAAGAGCAGCATCGGCATGCTCAGCACGTCGTTTGGTAGAAATCCACGTGCGCGTTCTGCCAAAAGCACCATTTGCATGCACATCTTGTGGTTTTGCAGAAAACTTCATCCGCGTCTACCAAAAGATGCATGTGCATGCTTAAAACGCGTTTTCGCCCAAATCCGTGCGCGGGTGCTAAAAAGAGCAGCATCGGCATGCTTAGCACGTCGTTTGGTAGAAATCCACGTGCGCGTTCTGCCAACAGCACCATTTGCATGCACATCTTGTGGTTTTGCAGAAAACTTCATCCGCGTCTACCAAAAGATGCAAGTGCATGCTTAAAACGCGTTTTCGCACAAATCCGTGCGCGGGTGCTAAAAAGAGCAGCATCGGCATGCTTAGCACGTCGTTTGGTAGAAATCCACGTGCGCGTTCTGCCAAAAGCACCATTCGCATGCACATCTTGTGGTTTTGCAGAAAACTTCATCCGCGTCTACCAAAAGATGCATGTGCATGCTTAAAACGCGTTTTCGCACAAATCCGTGCGCGGGTGCTAAAAAGAGCAGCATCGGCATGCTTAGCACGTCGTTTGGTAGAAATCCACGTGCGCGTTCTGCCAAAAGCACCATTTGCATGCACATCTTGTGGTTTTGCAGAAAACTTCATCCGCGTCTACCAAAAGATGCATGTGATTGCTTAAAACGCGTTTTCGCACAAATCCGTGCGCGGGTGCTAAAAAGAGCAGCATCGGCATGCTTAGCACGTCGTTTGGTAGAAATCCACGTGCGCGTTCTGCAAAAAGCACCATTTGCATGCACATCTTGTGGTTTTGCAGAAAACTTCATCCGCGTCTACCAAAAGATGCATGTGCATGCTTAAAACGCGTTTTCGCACAAATGCGTGCGCGGGTGCTAAAAAGAGCAGCATCGGCATGCTTAGCACGTCGTTTGGTAGAAATCCACGTGCGCGTTCTGCCAAAAGCACCATTTGCATGCACATCTTGTGGTTTTGCAGAAAACTTCATCCGCGTCTACCAAAAGATGCATGTGCATGCTTAAAACGCGTTTTCGCACAAATGCGTGCGCGGGTGCTAAAATGAGCAGCATCGGCATGCTTAGCACGTCGTTTGGTAGAAATCCACGTGCGCGTTCTGCCAAAAGCACCATTTGCATGCACATCTTGTGGTTTTGCAGAAAACTTCATCCGCGTCTACCAAAAGATGCATGTGCATGCTTAAAACGCGTTTTCGCACAAATCCGTCCGCGGGTGCTAAAAAGAGCAGCATCGGCATGCTTAGCACGTCGTTTGGTAGAAATCCACGTGCGCGTTCTGCCGAAAGCACCATTTGCATGCACATCTTGTCGTTTTGCAGAAAACTTCATCCGCGTCTACCAAAAGATGCATGTGCATGCTTAAAACGCGTTTTCGCACAAATGCGTGCGCGGGTGCTAAAAAGAGCAGCATCGGCATGCTTAGCACGTCGTTTGGTAGAAATCCACGTGCGCGTTCTGCCAAAAGCACATTTGCATGCACATCTTGTGGTTTTGCAGAAAACTTCATCCGCGTCTACCAAAAGATGCATGTGCATGCTTAAAACGCGTTTTCGCACAAATCCGTTCGCGGGTGCTAAAAAGAGCAGCATCGGCATGCTTAGCACGTCGTTTGGTAGAAATCCACGTGCGCGTTCTGCCAAAAGCACCATTTGCATGCACATCTTGTGGTTTTGCAGAAAACTTCATCCGCGTCTACCAAAAGATGCATGTGCATGCTTAAAACGCGTTTTCGCACAAATGCGTGCGCGGGTGCTAAAATGAGCAGCATCGGCATGCTTAGCACGTCGTTTGGTAGAAATCCACGTGCGCGTTCTGCCAAAAGCACCATTTGCATGCACATCTTGTGGTTTTCCAGAAAACTTCATCCGCGTCTACCAAAAGATGCATGTGCATGCTTAAAACGCGTTTTCGCACAAATCCGTCCGCGGGTGCTAAAAAGAGCAGCATCGGCATGCTTAGCACGTCGTTTGGTAGAAATCCACGTGCGCGTTCTGCCAAAAGCACCATTTGCATGCACATCTAGTGGTTTTGCAGAAAACTTCATCCGTGTCTACCAAAAGATGCATGTGCATGCTTAAAACGCGTTTTCGCACAAATCCGTGCGCGGGTGCTAAAAAGAGCAGCATCGGCATGCTTAGCACGTCGTTTGGTAGAAATCCACGTGCGCGTTCTGCCAAAAGCACCATTTGCATGCACATCTTGTGGTTTTGCAGAAAACTTCATCCGCGTCTACCAAAAGATGCATGTTCATGCTTAAAACGCGTTTTCGCACAAATCCGTTCGCGGGTGCTAAAAAGAGCAGCATCGGTATGCTTAGCACGTCGTTCAGTAGAAATCCACGTGCGCGTTCTGCCAAAAGCACCATTTGCATGCACATCTTGTGGTTTTGCAGAAAACTTCATCCGCGTCTACCAAAAGATGCATGTGCATGCTTAAAACGCGTTTTCGCACAAATGCGTGCGCGGGTGCTAAAAAGAGCAGCATCGGCATGCTTAGCACGTCGTTTGGTAGAAATCCACGTGCGCGTTCTGCCAAAAGCACCATTTGCATGCACATCTTGTGGTTTTGCAGAAAACTTCATCCGCGTCTACCAAAAGATGCATGTACATGCTTAAAACGCGTTTTCGCACAAATCCTTGCGCGGGCGCTAAAAAGAGCAGCATCGGCATGCTTAGCACGTCGTTTGGTAGAAATCCACGTGCGCGTTCTTCCAAAAGCACCATTCGCATGCACATCTTGTGGTTTTGCAGAAAACTTCATCCGCGTCTACCAAAATATGCATGTGCATGCTTAAAACGCGTTTTCGCACAAATCCGTGCGCGGGTGCTAAAAAGAGCAGCATCGGCATGCTTAGCACGTCGTTTGGTAGAAATCCACGTGCGCGTTCTGCCAACAGCACCATTTGCATGCACATCTTGTGGTTTTGCAGAAAACTTCATCCGCGTCTACCAAAAGATGCATGTGCATGCTTAAAACGCGTTTTCGCACAAATCCGTGCGCGGGTGCTAAAAAGAGCAGCATCGGCATGCTTAGCACGTCGTTTGGTAGAAATCCACGTGCGCGTTCTGCCAAAAGCACCATTTGCATGCACATCTTGTGGTTTTGCAGAAAACTTCATCCGCGTCTACCAAAAGATGCATGTACATGCTTAAAACGCGTTTTCGCACAAATCCTTGCGCGGGCGCTAAAAAGAGCAGCATCGGCATGCTCAGCACGTCGTTTGGTAGAAATCCACGTGCGCGTTCTGCCAAAAGCACCATTTGCATGCACATCTTGTGGTTTTGCAGAAAACTTCATCCGCGTCTACCAAAAGATGCATGTGCATGCTTAAAACGCGTTTTCGCCCAAATCCGTGCGCGGGTGCTAAAAAGAGCAGCATCGGCATGCTTAGCACGTCGTTTGGTAGAAATCCACGTGCGCGTTCTGCCAACAGCACCATTTGCATGCACATCTTGTGGTTTTGCAGAAAACTTCATCCGCGTCTACCAAAAGATGCAAGTGCATGCTTAAAACGCGTTTTCGCACAAATCCGTGCGCGGGTGCTAAAAAGAGCAGCATCGGCATGCTTAGCACGTCGTTTGGTAGAAATCCACGTGCGCGTTCTGCCAAAAGCACCATTCGCATGCACATCTTGTGGTTTTGCAGAAAACTTCATCCGCGTCTACCAAAAGATGCATGTGCATGCTTAAAACGCGTTTTCGCACAAATCCGTGCGCGGGTGCTAAAAAGAGCAGCATCGGCATGCTTAGCACGTCGTTTGGTAGAAATCCACGTGCGCGTTCTGCCAAAAGCACCATTTGCATGCACATCTTGTGGTTTTGCAGAAAACTTCATCCGCGTCTACCAAAAGATGCATGTGATTGCTTAAAACGCGTTTTCGCACAAATCCGTGCGCGGGTGCTAAAAAGAGCAGCATCGGCATGCTTAGCACGTCGTTTGGTAGAAATCCACGTGCGCGTTCTGCAAAAAGCACCATTTGCATGCACATCTTGTGGTTTTGCAGAAAACTTCATCCGCGTCTACCAAAAGATGCATGTGCATGCTTAAAACGCGTTTTCGCACAAATGCGTGCGCGGGTGCTAAAAAGAGCAGCATCGGCATGCTTAGCACGTCGTTTGGTAGAAATCCACGTGCGCGTTCTGCCAAAAGCACCATTTGCATGCACATCTTGTGGTTTTGCAGAAAACTTCATCCGCGTCTACCAAAAGATGCATGTGCATGCCTAAAACGCGTTTTCGCACAAATCCATGCGCGGGTGCTAAAAAGAGCAGCATCGGCATGCTTAGCACGTCGTTTGGTAGAAATCCACGTGCGCGTTCTGCAAAAAGCACCATTTGCATGCACATCTTGTGGTTTTGCAGAAAACTTCATCCGCGTCTACCAAAAGATGCATGTGCATGCTTAAAATGCGTTTTCGCACAAATCCGTGCGCGGGTGCTAAAAAGAGCAGCGTCGGCATGCTTAGCACGTCGTTTGGTAGAAATCCACGTGCGCGTTCTGCCAAAAGCACCATTTGCATGCACATCTTGTGGTTTTGCAGAAAACTTCATCCGCGTCTACCAAAAGATGCATGTGCATGCTTAAAACGCGTTTTCGCACAAATCCGTGCGCGGGTGCTAAAAAGAGCAGCATCGGCATGCTTAGCACGTCGTTTGGTAGAAATCCACGTGCGCGTTCTGCCAAAAGCACCATTTGCATGCACATCTTGTGGTTTTGCAGAAAACTTCATCCGCGTCTACCAAAAGATGCATGTGATTGCTTAAAACGCGTTTTCGCACAAATCCGTGCGCGGGTGCTAAAAAGAGCAGCATCGGCATGCTTAGCACGTCGTTTGGTAGAAATCCACGTGCGCGTTCTGCAAAAAGCACCATTTGCATGCACATCTTGTGGTTTTGCAGAAAACTTCATCCGCGTCTACCAAAAGATGCATGTGCATGCTTAAAACGCGTTTTCGCAAAAATGCGTGCGCGGGTGCTAAAAAGAGCAGCATCGGCATGCTTAGCACGTCGTTTGGTAGAAATCCACGTGCGCGTTCTGCCAAAAGCACCATTTGCATGCACATCTTGTGGTTTTGCAGAAAACTTCATCCGCGTCTACCAAAAGATGCATGTGCATGCTTAAAACGCGTTTTCGCACAAATCCGTGCGCGGGTGCTAAAAAGAGCAGCATCGGCATGCTTAGCACGTCGTTTGGTAGAAATCCACGTGCGCGTTCTGCCAAAAGCACCATTTGCATGCACATCTTGTGGTTTTGCAGAAAACTTCATCCGCGTCTACCAAAAGATGCATGTGCATGCTTAAAACGCGTTTTCGCACAAATGCGTGCGCGGGTGCTAAAAAGAGCAGCATCGGCATGCTTAGCACGTCGTTTGGTAGAAATTCACGTGCGCGTTCTGCAAAAAGCACCATTTGCATGCACATCTTGTGGTTTTGCAGAAAACTTCATCCGCGTCTACCAAAAGATGCATGTGCATGCTTAAAACGCGATTTCGCACAAATGCGTGCGCGGGTGCTAAAAAGAGCAGCATCGGCATGCTTAGCACGTCGTTTGGTAGAAATCCACGTGCGCGTTCTGCCAAAAGCACCATTTGCATGCACATCTTGTGGTTTTGCAGAAAACTTCATCCGCGTCTATCAAAAGATGCATGTGCATGCTTAAAACGCGTTTTCGCACAAATGCGTGCGCGGGTGCTAAAAAGAGCAGCATCGGCATGCTTAGCACGTCGTTTGGTAGAAATCCACGTGCGCGTTCTGCAAAAAGCACCATTTGCATGCACATCTTGTGGTTTTGCAGAAAACTTCATCAGCGTCTACCAAAAGATGCATGTGCATGCTTAAAACGCGTTTTCGCACAAATGCGTGCGCGGGTGCTAAAAAGAGCAGCATCGGCATGCTTAGCACGTCGTTTGGTAGAAATCCACGTGCGCGTTCTGCCAAAAGCACCATTTGCGTGCACATCTTGTGGTTTTGCAGAAAACTTCATCCGCGTCTACCAAAAGATGCATGTGCATGCTTAAAACGCGTTTTCGCACAAATGCGTGCGCGGATGCTAAAAAGAGCAGCATCGGCATGCTTAGCACGTCGTTTGGTAGAAATCCACGTGCGCGTTCTGCCAAAAGCACCATTTGCATGCACATCTTGTGGTTTTGCAGAAAACTTCATCCGCGTCTACCAAAATATGCATGTGCATGCTTAAAACGAGTTTTCGCACAAATCCTCTAGCGGGTGCTAAAAAGAGCAGCATCGGCATGCTTAGCACGTCGTTTGGTAGAAATCCACGTGCGCGTTCTGCCAAAAGCACCATTTGCATGCACATCTTGTGGTTTTGCAGAAAACTTCATCCGCGTCTACCAAAAGATGCATGTGCATGCTTAAAACGCGTTTTCGCACAAATGCGTGCGCGGGTGCTAAAAAGAGCAGCATCGGCATGCTTAGCACGTCGTTTGGTAGAAATCCACGTGCGCGTTCTGCCAAAAGCACCATTTGCATGCACATCTTGTGGTTTTGCAGAAAACTTCATCCGCGTCTACCAAAATATGCATGTGCATGCTTAAAACGAGTTTTCGCACAAATCCTCTAGCGGGTGCTAAAAAGAGCAGCATCGGCATGCTTAGCACGTCGTTTGGTAGAAATCCACGTGCGCGTTCTGCCAAAAGCACCATTTGCATGCACATCTTGTGGTTTTGCAGAAAACTTCATCCGCGTCTATCAAAAGATGCATGTGCATGCTAAAAACGCGTTTTCGCACAAATGCGTGCGCGGGTGCTAAAAAGAGCAGCATCGGCATGCTTAGCACGTCGTTTGGTAGAAATCCACGTGCGCGTTCTGCAAAAAGCACCATTTGCATGCACATCTTGTGGTTTTGCAGAAAACTTCATCCGCGTCTACCAAAAGATGCATGTGCATGCTTAAAATGCGTTTTCGCACAAATCCGTGCGCGGGTGCTAAAAAGAGCAGCGTCGGCATGCTTAGCACGTCGTTTGGTAGAAATCCACGTGCGCGTTCTGCCAAAAGCACCATTTGCATGCACATCTTGTGGTTTTGCAGAAAACTTCATCCGCGTCTACCAAAAGATGCATGTGCATGCTTAAAACGCGTTTTCGCACAAATCCGTGCGCGGGTGCTAAAAAGAGCAGCATCGGCATGCTTAGCACGTCGTTTGGTAGAAATCCACGTGCGCGTTCTGCCAAAAGCACCATTTGCATGCACATCTTGTGGTTTTGCAGAAAACTTCATCCGCGTCTACCAAAAGATGCATGTGATTGCTTAAAACGCGTTTTCGCACAAATCCGTGCGCGGGTGCTAAAAAGAGCAGCATCGGCATGCTTAGCACGTCGTTTGGTAGAAATCCACGTGCGCGTTCTGCAAAAAGCACCATTTGCATGCACATCTTGTGGTTTTGCAGAAAACTTCATCCGCGTCTACCAAAAGATGCATGTGCATGCTTAAAACGCGTTTTCGCAAAAATGCGTGCGCGGGTGCTAAAAAGAGCAGCATCGGCATGCTTAGCACGTCGTTTGGTAGAAATCCACGTGCGCGTTCTGCCAAAAGCACCATTTGCATGCACATCTTGTGGTTTTGCAGAAAACTTCATCCGCGTCTACCAAAAGATGCATGTGCATGCTTAAAACGCGTTTTCGCACAAATCCGTGCGCGGGTGCTAAAAAGAGCAGCATCGGCATGCTTAGCACGTCGTTTGGTAGAAATCCACGTGCGCGTTCTGCCAAAAGCACCATTTGCATGCACATCTTGTGGTTTTGCAGAAAACTTCATCCGCGTCTACCAAAAGATGCATGTGCATGCTTAAAACGCGTTTTCGCACAAATGCGTGCGCGGGTGCTAAAAAGAGCAGCATCGGCATGCTTAGCACGTCGTTTGGTAGAAATTCACGTGCGCGTTCTGCAAAAAGCACCATTTGCATGCACATCTTGTGGTTTTGCAGAAAACTTCATCCGCGTCTACCAAAAGATGCATGTGCATGCTTAAAACGCGATTTCGCACAAATGCGTGCGCGGGTGCTAAAAAGAGCAGCATCGGCATGCTTAGCACGTCGTTTGGTAGAAATCCACGTGCGCGTTCTGCCAAAAGCACCATTTGCATGCACATCTTGTGGTTTTGCAGAAAACTTCATCCGCGTCTATCAAAAGATGCATGTGCATGCTTAAAACGCGTTTTCGCACAAATGCGTGCGCGGGTGCTAAAAAGAGCAGCATCGGCATGCTTAGCACGTCGTTTGGTAGAAATCCACGTGCGCGTTCTGCAAAAAGCACCATTTGCATGCACATCTTGTGGTTTTGCAGAAAACTTCATCAGCGTCTACCAAAAGATGCATGTGCATGCTTAAAACGCGTTTTCGCACAAATGCGTGCGCGGGTGCTAAAAAGAGCAGCATCGGCATGCTTAGCACGTCGTTTGGTAGAAATCCACGTGCGCGTTCTGCCAAAAGCACCATTTGCGTGCACACTTGTGGTTTTGCAGAAAACTTCATCCGCGTCTACCAAAAGATGCATGTGCATGCTTCAAACGCGTTTTCGCACAAATGCGTGCGCGGGTGCTAAAAAGAGCAGCATCGGCATGCTTAGCACGTCGTTTGGTAGAAATCCACGTGCGCGTTCTGCCAAAAGCACCATTTGCATGCACATCTTGTGGTTTTGCAGAAAACTTCATCCGCGTCTACCAAAATATGCATGTGCATGCTTAAAACGAGTTTTCGCACAAATCCTCTAGCGGGTGCTAAAAAGAGCAGCATCGGCATGCTTAGCACGTCGTTTGGTAGAAATCCACGTGCGCGTTCTGCCAAAAGCACCATTTGCATGCACATCTTGTGGTTTTGCAGAAAACTTCATCCGCGTCTACCAAAAGATGCATGTGCATGCTTAAAACGCGTTTTCGCACAAATGCGTGCGCGGGTGCTAAAAAGAGCAGCATCGGCATGCTTAGCACGTCGTTTGGTAGAAATCCACGTGCGCGTTCTGCCAAAAGCACCATTTGCATGCACATCTTGTGGTTTTGCAGAAAACTTCATCCGCGTCTACCAAAATATGCATGTGCATGCTTAAAACGAGTTTTCGCACAAATCCTCTAGCGGGTGCTAAAAAGAGCAGCATCGGCATGCTTAGCACGTCGTTTGGTAGAAATCCACGTGCGCGTTCTGCAAAAAGCACCATTTGCATGCACATCTTGTGGTTTTGCAGAAAACTTCATCCGCGTCTACCAAAAGATGCATGTGCATGCTTAAAATGCGTTTTCGCACAAATCCGTGCGCGGGTGCTAAAAAGAGCAGCGTCGGCATGCTTAGCACGTCGTTTGGTAGAAATCCACGTGCGCGTTCTGCCAAAACCACCATTTGCATGCACATCTTGTGGTTTTGCAGAAAACTTCATCCGCGTCTACCAAAAGATGCATGTGCATGCTTAAAACGCGTTTTCGCACAAATCCGTGCGCGGGTGCTAAAAAGAGCAGCATCGGCATGCTTAGCACGTCGTTTGGTAGAAATCCACGTGCGCGTTCTGCCAAAAGCACCATTTGCATGCACATCTTGTGGTTTTGCAGAAAACTTCATCCGCGTCTACCAAAAGATGCATGTGATTGCTTAAAACGCGTTTTCGCACAAATCCGTGCGCGGGTGCTAAAAAGAGCAGCATCGGCATGCTTAGCACGTCGTTTCGTAGAAATCCACGTGCGCGTTCTGCAAAAAGCACCATTTGCATGCACATCTTGTGGTTTTGCAGAAAACTTCATCCGCGTCTACCAAAAGATGCATGTGCATGCTTAAAACGCGTTTTCGCAAAAATGCGTGCGCGGGTGCTAAAAAGAGCAGCATCGGCATGCTTAGCACGTCGTTTGGTAGAAATCCACGTGCGCGTTCTGCCAAAAGCACCATTTGCATGCACATCTTGTGGTTTTGCAGAAAACTTCATCCGTGTCTACCAAAAGATGCATGTGCATGCTTAAAACGCGTTTTCGCACAAATCCGTGCGCGGGTGCTAAAAAGAGCAGCATCGGCATGCTTAGCACGTCGTTTGGTAGAAATCCACGTGCGCGTTCTGCCAAAAGCACCATTTGCATGCACATCTTGTGGTTTTGCAGAAAACTTCATCCGCGTCTACCAAAAGATGCATGTGCATGCTTAAAACGCGTTTTCGCACAAATGCGTGCGCGGGTGCTAAAAAGAGCAGCATCGGCATGCTTAGCACGTCGTTTGGTAGAAATTCACGTGCGCGTTCTGCAAAAAGCACCATTTGCATGCACATCTTGTGGTTTTGCAGAAAACTTCATCCGCGTCTACCAAAAGATGCATGTGCATGCTTAAAACGCGTTTTCGCACAAATGCGTGCGCGGGTGCTAAAAAGAGCAGCATCGGCATGCTTAGCACGTCGTTTGGTAGAAATCCACGTGCGCGTTCTGCCAAAAGCACCATTTGCATGCACATCTTGTGGTTTTGCAGAAAACTTCATCCGCGTCTATCAAAAGATGCATGTGCATGCTTAAAACGCGTTTTCGCACAAATGCGTGCGCGGGTGCTAAAAAGAGCAGCATCGGCATGCTTAGCACGTCGTTTGGTAGAAATCCACGTGCGCGTTCTGCAAAAAGCACCATTTGCATGCACATCTTGTGGTTTTGCAGAAAACTTCATCCGCGTCTACCAAAAGATGCATGTGCATGCTTAAAACGCGTTTTCGCACAAATGCGTGCGCGGGTGCTAAAAAGAGCAGCATCGGCATGCTTAGCACGTCGTTTGGTAGAAATCCACGTGCGCGTTCTGCCAAAAGCACCATTTGCGTGCACATCTTGTGGTTTTGCAGAAAACTTCATCCGCGTCTACCAAAAGATGCATGTGCATGCTTAAAACGCGTTTTCGCACAAATGCGTGCGCGGGTGCTAAAAAGAGCAGCATCGGCATGCTTAGCACGTCGTTTGGTAGAAATCCACGTGCGCGTTCTGCCAAAAGCACCATTTGCATGCACATCTTGTGGTTTTGCAGAAAACTTCATCCGCGTCTACCAAAATATGCATGTGCATGCTTAAAACGAGTTTTCGCACAAATCCTCTAGCGGGTGCTAAAAAGAGCAGCATCGGCATGCTTAGCACGTCGTTTGGTAGAAATCCACGTGCGCGTTCTGCCAAAAGCACCATTTGCATGCACATCTTGTGGTTTTGCAGAAAACTTCATCCGCGTCTACCAAAAGATGCATGTGCATGCTTAAAACGCGTTTTCGCACAAATGCGTGCGCGGGTGCTAAAAAGAGCAGCATCGGCATGCTTAGCACGTCGTTTGGTAGAAATCCACGTGCGCGTTCTGCCAAAAGCACCATTTGCATGCACATCTTGTGGTTTTGCAGAAAACTTCATCCGCGTCTATCAAAAGATGCATGTGCATGCTTAAAACGCGTTTTCGCACAAATGCGTGCGCGGGTGCTAAAAAGAGCAGCATCGGCATGCTTAGCACGTCGTTTGGTAGAAATCCACGTGCGCGTTCTGCAAAAAGCACCATTTGCATGCACATCTTGTGGTTTTGCAGAAAACTTCATCAGCGTCTACCAAAAGATGCATGTGCATGCTTAAAACGCGTTTTCGCACAAATGCGTGCGCGGGTGCTAAAAAGAGCAGCATCGGCATGCTTAGCACGTCGTTTGGTAGAAATCCACGTGCGCGTTCTGCCAAAAGCACCATTTGCGTGCACACTTGTGGTTTTGCAGAAAACTTCATCCGCGTCTACCAAAAGATGCATGTGCATGCTTCAAACGCGTTTTCGCACAAATGCGTGCGCGGGTGCTAAAAAGAGCAGCATCGGCATGCTTAGCACGTCGTTTGGTAGAAATCCACGTGCGCGTTCTGCCAAAAGCACCATTTGCATGCACATCTTGTGGTTTTGCAGAAAACTTCATCCGCGTCTACCAAAATATGCATGTGCATGCTTAAAACGAGTTTTCGCACAAATCCTCTAGCGGGTGCTAAAAAGAGCAGCATCGGCATGCTTAGCACGTCGTTTGGTAGAAATCCACGTGCGCGTTCTGCCAAAAGCACCATTTGCATGCACATCTTGTGGTTTTGCAGAAAACTTCATCCGCGTCTACCAAAAGATGCATGTGCATGCTTAAAACGCGTTTTCGCACAAATGCGTGCGCGGGTGCTAAAAAGAGCAGCATCGGCATGCTTAGCACGTCGTTTGGTAGAAATCCACGTGCGCGTTCTGCCAAAAGCACCATTTGCATGCACATCTTGTGGTTTTGCAGAAAACTTCATCCGCGTCTACCAAAATATGCATGTGCATGCTTAAAACGAGTTTTCGCACAAATCCTCTAGCGGGTGCTAAAAAGAGCAGCATCGGCATGCTTAGCACGTCGTTTGGTAGAAATCCACGTGCGCGTTCTGCAAAAAGCACCATTTGCATGCACATCTTGTGGTTTTGCAGAAAACTTCATCCGCGTCTACCAAAAGATGCATGTGCATGCTTAAAATGCGTTTTCGCACAAATCCGTGCGCGGGTGCTAAAAAGAGCAGCGTCGGCATGCTTAGCACGTCGTTTGGTAGAAATCCACGTGCGCGTTCTGCCAAAACCACCATTTGCATGCACATCTTGTGGTTTTGCAGAAAACTTCATCCGCGTCTACCAAAAGATGCATGTGCATGCTTAAAACGCGTTTTCGCACAAATCCGTGCGCGGGTGCTAAAAAGAGCAGCATCGGCATGCTTAGCACGTCGTTTGGTAGAAATCCACGTGCGCGTTCTGCCAAAAGCACCATTTGCATGCACATCTTGTGGTTTTGCAGAAAACTTCATCCGCGTCTACCAAAAGATGCATGTGATTGCTTAAAACGCGTTTTCGCACAAATCCGTGCGCGGGTGCTAAAAAGAGCAGCATCGGCATGCTTAGCACGTCGTTTCGTAGAAATCCACGTGCGCGTTCTGCAAAAAGCACCATTTGCATGCACATCTTGTGGTTTTGCAGAAAAACTTCATCCGCGTCTACCAAAAGATGCATGTGCATGCTTAAAACGCGTTTTCGCAAAAATGCGTGCGCGGGTGCTAAAAAGAGCAGCATCGGCATGCTTAGCACGTCGTTTGGTAGAAATCCACGTGCGCGTTCTGCCAAAAGCACCATTTGCATGCACATCTTGTGGTTTTGCAGAAAACTTCATCCGTGTCTACCAAAAGATGCATGTGCATGCTTAAAACGCGTTTTCGCACAAATCCGTGCGCGGGTGCTAAAAAGAGCAGCATCGGCATGCTTAGCACGTCGTTTGGTAGAAATCCACGTGCGCGTTCTGCCAAAAGCACCATTTGCATGCACATCTTGTGGTTTTGCAGAAAACTTCATCCGCGTCTACCAAAAGATGCATGTGCATGCTTAAAACGCGTTTCGCACAAATGCGTGCGCGGGTGCTAAAAAGAGCAGCATCGGCATGCTTAGCACGTCGTTTGGTAGAAATTCACGTGCGCGTTCTGCAAAAAGCACCATTTGCATGCACATCTTGTGGTTTTGCAGAAAACTTCATCCGCGTCTACCAAAAGATGCATGTGCATGCTTAAAACGCGTTTTCGCACAAATGCGTGCGCGGGTGCTAAAAAGAGCAGCATCGGCATGCTTAGCACGTCGTTTGGTAGAAATCCACGTGCGCGTTCTGCCAAAAGCACCATTTGCATGCACATCTTGTGGTTTTGCAGAAAACTTCATCCGCGTCTATCAAAAGATGCATGTGCATGCTTAAAACGCGTTTTCGCACAAATGCGTGCGCGGGTGCTAAAAAGAGCAGCATCGGCATGCTTAGCACGTCGTTTGGTAGAAATCCACGTGCGCGTTCTGCAAAAAGCACCATTTGCATGCACATCTTGTGGTTTTGCAGAAAACTTCATCCGCGTCTACCAAAAGATGCATGTGCATGCTTAAAACGCGTTTTCGCACAAATGCGTGCGCGGGTGCTAAAAAGAGCAGCATCGGCATGCTTAGCACGTCGTTTGGTAGAAATCCACGTGCGCGTTCTGCCAAAAGCACCATTTGCGTGCACATCTTGTGGTTTTGCAGAAAACTTCATCCGCGTCTACCAAAAGATGCATGTGCATGCTTAAAACGCGTTTTCGCACAAATGCGTGCGCGGGTGCTAAAAAGAGCAGCATCGGCATGCTTAGCACGTCGTTTGGTAGAAATCCACGTGCGCGTTCTGCCAAAAGCACCATTTGCATGCACATCTTGTGGTTTTGCAGAAAACTTCATCCGCGTCTACCAAAATATGCATGTGCATGCTTAAAACGAGTTTTCGCACAAATCCTCTAGCGGGTGCTAAAAAGAGCAGCATCGGCATGCTTAGCACGTCGTTTGGTAGAAATCCACGTGCGCGTTCTGCCAAAAGCACCATTTGCATGCACATCTTGTGGTTTTGCAGAAAACTTCATCCGCGTCTACCAAAAGATGCATGTGCATGCTTAAAACGCGTTTTCGCACAAATGCGTGCGCGGGTGCTAAAAAGAGCAGCATCGGCATGCTTAGCACGTCGTTTGGTAGAAATCCACGTGCGCGTTCTGCCAAAGCACCATTTGCATGCACATCTTGTGGTTTTGCAGAAAACTTCATCCGCGTCTACCAAAAGATGCATGTGCATGCTTAAAATGCGTTTTCGCACAAATCCGTGCGCGGGTGCTAAAAAGAGCAGCATCGGCCTGCTTAGCACGTCGTTTGGTAGAAATCCACGCGCGCGTTCTGCCAAAAGCACCATTTGCATGCACATCTTGTGGTTTTGCAGAAAACTTCATCCGCGTCTACCAAAAGAAGCATGTCCATGCTTAAAACGCGTTTTCGCACAAATCCGTGCGTGGGTGCTAAAAAGAGCAGCATCGGCATGCTTAGCACGTCGTTTGGTAAAAATCCACGTGCGCGTTCTGCCAAAAGCACCATTTGCATGCACATCTTGTGGTTTTGCAGAGAACTTCATCCGCGTCTACCAAAAGATGCATGTGCATGCTTAAAACGCGTTTTCGCACAAATCCGTGCGCGGGTGCTAAAAAGAGCAGCATCGGCATGCTTAGCACGTCGTTTGGTAGAAATGCACGTGCGCGTTCTGCAAAAAGCACCATTTGCATGCACATCTTGTGGTTTTGCAGAAAACTTCATCCGCGTCTACCAAAAGATGCATGTGCATGCCTAAAACGCGTTTTCGCACAAATCCGTGCGCGGGTGCTAAAAAGAGCAGCATCGGCATGCTTAGCACGTCGTTTGGTAGAAATCCACGTGCGCGTTCTGCCAAAAGCACCATTTGCATGCACATATTGTGGTTTTGCAGAAAACTTCATCCGCGTCTACCAAAAGATGCATGTGCATGCTTAAAACGCGTTTTCGCACAAATCCGTGCGCGGGTGCTAAAAAGAGCAGCATCGGCATGCTTAGCACGTCGTTTGGTAGAAATCCACGTGCGCGTTCTGCAAAAAGCACCATTTGCATGCACATCTTGCGGTTTTGCAGAAAACTTCATCCGCGTCTACCAAAAGATGCATGTGCATGCTTAAAACGCGTTTTCGCACAAATGCGTGCGCGGGTGCTAAAAAGAGCAGCATCGGCATGCTTAGCACGTCGTTTGGTAGAAATCCACGTGCGCGTTCTGCCAAAAGCACCATTTGCATGCACATCTTGTGGTTTTGCAGAAAACTTCATCCGCGTCTACCAAAAGATGCATGTGCATGCTTAAAACGCGTTTTCGCACAAATCCGTGCGCGGGTGCTAAAAAGAGCAGCATCGGCATGCTTAGCACGTCGTTTGGTAGAAATCCACGTGCGCGTTCTGCCAAAAGCACCATTTGCATGCACATCTTGTGGTTTTGCAGAAAACTTCATCCGCGTCTACCAAAAGATGCATGTGCATGCTTAAAACGCGTTTTCGCACAAATGCGTGCGCGGGTGCTAAAAAGAGCAGCATCGGCATGCTTAGCACGTCGTTTGGTAGAAATTCACGTGCGCGTTCTGCAAAAAGCACCATTTGCATGCACATCTTGTGGTTTTGCAGAAAACTTCATCCGCGTCTACCAAAAGATGCATGTGCATGCTTAAAATGCGTTTTCGCACAAATCCGTGCGCGGGTGCTAAAAAGAGCAGCGTCGGCATGCTTAGCACGTCGTTTGGTAGAAATCCACGTGCGCGTTCTGCCAAAAGCACCATTTGCATGCACATCTTGTGGTTTTGCAGAAAACTTCATCCGCGTCTACCAAAAGATGCATGTGCATGCTTAAAACGCGTTTTCGCACAAATCCGTGCGCGGGTGCTAAAAAGAGCAGCATCGGCATGCTTAGCACGTCGTTTGGTAGAAATCCACGTGCGCGTTCTGCCAAAAGCACCATTTGCATGCACATCTTGTGGTTTTGCAGAAAACTTCATCCGCGTCTACCAAAAGATGCATGTGATTGCTTAAAACGCGTTTTCGCACACATCCGTGCGCGGGTGCTAAAAAGAGCAGCATCGGCATGCTTAGCACGTCGTTTGGTAGAAATCCACGTGCGCGTTCTGCCAAAAGCACCATTTGCATGCACATATTGTGGTTTTGCAGAAAACTTCATCCGCGTCTACCAAAAGATGCATGTGCATGCTTAAAACGCGTTTTCGCACAAATCCGTGCGCGGGTGCTAAAAAGAGCAGCATCGGCATGCTTAGCACGTCGTTTGGTAGAAATCCACGTGCGCGTTCTGCCAAAAGCACCATTTGCATGCACATCTTGTGGTTTTGCAGAAAACTTCATCCGCGTCTACCAAAAGATGCACGTGCATGCTTAAAACGCGTTTTCGCACAAATGCGTGCGCGGGTGCTAAAAAGAGCAGCATCGGCATGCTTAGCACGTCGTTTGGTAGAAATCCACGTGCGCGTTCTGCAAAAAGCACCATTTGCATGCACATCTTGTGGTTTTGCAGAAAGCTTCATCCGCGTCTACCAAAAGATGCATGTGCATGCTTAAAACGCGTTTTCGCACAAATGCGTGCGCGGGTGCTAAAAAGAGCAGCATCGGCATGCTTAGCACGTCGTTTGGTAGAAATCCACGTGCGCGTTCTCCCAAAAGCACCATTTGCATGCACATTTTGTGGTTTTGCAGAAAACTTCATCCGCGTCTACCAAAAGATGCATGTGCATGCTTAAAACGCGTTTTCGCACAAATCCGTTCGCGGGTGCTAAAAAGAGCAGCATCGGCATGCTTAGCACGTCGTTTGGTAGAAATCCACGTGCGCGTTCTGCCAAAAGCACCATTTGCATGCACATCTTGTGGTTTTGCAGAAAACTTCATCCGCGTCTACCAAAAGATGCATGTGCATGCTTAAAACGCGTTTTCGCACAAATGCGTGCGCGGGTGCTAAAAAGAGCAGCATCGGCATGCTTAGCACGTCGTTTGGTAGAAATCCACGTGCGCGTTCTGCCAAAAGCACCATTTGCATTCACATCTTGTGGTTTTGCAGAAAACTTCATCCGCGTCTACCAAAAGATGCATGTGCATGCTTAAAACGCGTTTTCGCACAAATCCTTGCGCGGTTGCTAAAAAGAGCAGCATCGGCATGCTTAGCACGTCGTTTGGTAGAAATCCACGTGCGCGTTCTGCCAAAAGCACCATTTCCATGCACATCTTGTGGTTTTGCAGAAAACTTCATCCGCGTCTACCAAAAGATGCATGTGCATGCTTAAAATGCGTTTTCGCACAAATCCGTGCGCGGGTGCTAAAAAGAGCAGCGTCGGCATGCTTAGCACGTCGTTTGGTAGAAATCCACGTGCGCGTTCTGCCAAAAGCACCATTTGCATGCACATCTTGTGGTTTTGCAGAAAACTTCATCCTCGTCTACCAAAAGATGCATGTGCATGCTTAAAACGCGTTTTCGCACAAATCCGTGCGCGGGTGCTAAAAAGAGCAGCATCGGCATGCTTAGCACGTCGTTTGGTAGAAATCCACGTGCGCGTTCTGCCAAAAGCACCATTTGCATGCACATCTTGTGGTTTTGCAGAAAACTTCATCCGCGTCTACCAAAAGATGCATGTGCATGCTTAAAACGCGTTTTCGCACAAATGCGTGCGCGGGTGCTAAAAAGAGCAGTATCGGCATGCTTAGCACGTCGTTTGGTAGAAATCCACGTGCGCGTTCTGCCAAAAGCACCATTTGCATGCACATCTTGTGGTTTTGCAGAAAACTTCATCCGCGTCTACCAAAAGATGCATGTGCATGCTTAAAACGCGTTTTCGCACAAATCCGTGCGCGGGTGCTAAAAAGAGCAGCATCGGCATGCTTAGCACGTCGTTTGGTAGAAATCCACGTGCGCGTTCTGCCAAAAGCACCATTTGCATGCACATCTTGTGGTTTTGCAGAAAACTTCATCCGCGTCTACCAAAAGATGCATGTGCATGCTTAAAACGCGTTTTCGCACAAATGCGTGCGCGGGTGCTAAAAAGAGCAGCATCGGCATGCTTAGCACGTCGTTTGGTAGAAATCCACGTGCGCGTTCTGCCAAAAGAACCATTTGCATGCACATCTTGTGGTTTTACAGAAAACTTCATCCGCGTCTACCAAAAGATGCATGTGCATGCTTAAAACGCGTTTTCGCACAAATCCGTTCACGGGTGCTAAAAAGAGCAGCATCGGCATGCTTAGCACGTCGTTTGGTAGAAATCCACGTGCGCGTTCTGCCAAAAGCACCATTTGCATGCACATCTTGTGGTTTTGCAGAAAACTTCATCCGCGTCTACCAAAAGATGCATGTGCATGCTTAAAACGCGTTTTCGCACAAATGCGTGCGCGGGTGCTAAAAAGAGCAGCATCGGCATGCTTAGCACGTCGTTTGGTAGAAATCCACGTGCGCGTTCTGCCAAAAGCACCATTTGCGTGCACATCTTGTGGTTTTGCAGAAAACTTCATCCGCGTCTACCAAAAGATGCATGTGCATGCTTAAAACGCGTTTTCGCACAAATGCGTGCGCGGGTGCTAAAAAGAGCAGCATCGGCATGCTTAGCACGTCGTTTGGTAGAAATCCACGTGCGCGTTCTGCCAAAAGCACCATTTGCATGCACATCTTGTGATTTTGCAGAAAACTTCATCCGCGTCTACCAAAATATGCATGTGCATGCTTAAAACGAGTTTTCGCACAAATCCTCTAGCGGGTGCTAAAAAGAGCAGCATCGGCATGCTTAGCACGTCGTTTGGTAGAAATCCACGTGCGCGTTCTGCCAAAAGCACCATTTGCATGCACATCTTGTGGTTTTGCAGAAAACTTCATCCGCGTCTACCAAAAGATGCATGTGCATGCTTAAAACGCGTTTTCGCACAAATGCCTGCGCGGGTGCTAAAAAGAGCAGCATCGGCATGCTTAGCACGTCGTTTGGTAGAAATCCACGTGCGCGTTCTGCCAAAAGCACCATTTGCGTGCACATCTTGTGGTTTTGCAGAAAACTTCATCCGCGTCTACCAAAAGATGCATGTGCATGCTTAAAACGCGTTTTCGCACAAATGCGTGCGCGGGTGCTAAAAAGAGCAGCATCGGCATGCTTAGCACGTCGTTTGGTAGAAATCCACGTGCGCGTTCTGCCAAAAGCACCATTTGCATGCACATCTTGTGATTTTGCAGAAAACTTCATCCGCGTCTACCAAAATATGCATGTGCATGCTTAAAACGAGTTTTCGCACAAATCCTCTAGCGGGTGCTAAAAAGAGCAGCATCGGCATGCTTAGCACGTCGTTTGGTAGAAATCCACGTGCGCGTTCTGCCAAAAGCACCATTTGCATGCACATCTTGTGGTTTTGCAGAAAACTTCATCCGCGTCTACCAAAAGATGCATGTGCATGCTTAAAACGCGTTTTCGCACAAATGCCTGCGCGGGTGCTAAAAAGAGCAGCATCGGCATGCTTAGCACGTCGTTTGGTAGAAATCTACGTGCGCGTTCTGCCAAAAGCACCATTTGCATGCACATCTTGTGGTTTTGCAGAAAACTTCATCCGCGTCTACCAAAAGATGCATGTGCATGCTTAAAATGCGTTTTCGCACAAATCCGTGCGCGGGTGCTAAAAAGAGCAGCATCGGCCTGCTTAGCACGTCGTTTGGTAGAAATCCACGTGCGCGTTCTGCCAAAAGCACCATTTGCATGCACATCTTGTGGTTTTGCAGAAAACTTCATCCGCGTCTACCAAAAGATGCATGTGCATGCTTAAAACGCGTTTTCGCACAAATCCGTGCGCGGGTGCTAAAAAGAGCAGCATCGGCATGCTTAGCACGTCGTTTGGTAGAAATCCACGTGCGCGTTCTGCCAAAAGCACCATTTGCATGCACATATTGTGGTTTTGCAGAAAACTTCATCCGCGTCTACCAAAAGATGCATGTGCATGCTTAAAACGCGTTTTCGCACAAATCCGTGCGCGGGTGCTAAAAAGAGCAGCATCGGCATGCTTAGCACGTCGTTTGGTAGAAATCCACGTGCGCGTTCTGCCAAAAGCACCATTTGCATGCACATCTTGTGGTTTTGCAGAAAACTTCATCCGCGTCTACCAAAAGATGCATGTGCATGCTTAAAACGCGTTTTCGCACAAATCCGTGCGCGGCTGCTAAAAAGAGCAGCATCGGCATGCTTAGCACGTCGTTTGGTAGAAATCCACGTGCGCGTTCTGCCAAAAGCACCATTTCCATGCACATCTTGTGGTTTTGCAGAAAACTTCATCCGCGTCTACCAAAAGATGCATGTGCATGCTTAAAATGCGTTTTCGCACAAATCCGTGCGCGGGTGCTAAAAAGAGCAGCGTCGGCATGCTTAGCACGTCGTTTGGTAGAAATCCACGTGCGCGTTCTGCCAAAAGCACCATTTGCATGCACATCTTGTGGTTTTGCAGAAAACTTCATCCTCGTCTACCAAAAGATGCATGTGCATGCTTAAAACGCGTTTTCGCACAAATGCGTGCGCGGGTGCTAAAAAGAGCAGCATCGGCATGCTTAGCACGTCGTTTGGTAGAAATCCACGTGCGCGTTCTGCCAAAAGCACCATTTGCATGCACATCTTGTGGTTTTGCAGAAAACTTCATCCGCGTCTACCAAAAGATGCATGCGCATGCTTAAAACGCGTTTTCGCACAAATCCGTTCGCGGGTGCTAAAAAGAGCAGTATCGGCATGCTTAGCACGTCGTTTGGTAGAAATCCACGTGCGCGTTCTGCCAAAAGCACCATTTGCATGCACATCTTGTGGTTTTGCAGAAAACTTCATCCGCGTCTACCAAAAGATGCATGTGCATGCTTAAAACGCGTTTTCGCACAAATCCGTTCGCGGGTGCTAAAAAGAGCAGCATCGGCATGCTTAGCACGTCGTTTGGTAGAAATCCACGTGCGCGTTCTGCCAAAAGCACCATTTGCATGCACATCTTGTGGTTTTGCAGAAAACTTCATCCGCGTCTACCAAAAGATGCATGTGCATGCTTAAAACGCGTTTTCGCACAAATCCGTGCGCGGGTGCTAAAAAGAGCAGCATCGGCATGCTTAGCACGTCGTTTGGTAGAAATCCACGTGCGCGTTCTGCCAAAAGCACCATTTGCATGCACATCTTGTGGTTTTGCAGAAAACTTCATCCGCGTCTACCAAAAGATGCATGTGCATGCTTAAAACGCGTTTTCGCACAAATCCTTGCGCGGGTGCTAAAAAGAGCAGCATCGGCATGCTTAGCACGTCGTTTCGTAAAAATCCACGTGCGCGTTCTGCCAAAAGCACCATTTGCATGCACATCTTGCGGTTTCGCAGAAAACTTCATCCGCGTCTACCAAAAGATGCATGTGCATGCTTAAAACGCGTTTTCGCACAAATCCGTGCGCGGGTGCTAAAAAGAGCAGCATCGGCATGCTTAGCACGTCGTTTGGTAGAAATCCACGTGCGCGTTCTGCCAACAGCACCATTTGCATGCACATCTTGTCGTTTTGCAAAAAACTTCATCCGCGTCTACCAAAAGATGCATGTGCATGCTTAAAACGCGTTTTCGCACAAATCCGTTCGCGCGTGCTAAAAAGAGCAGCATCGGCATGCTTAGCACGTCGTTTGGTAGAAATCCACGTGCGCGTTCTGCCAAAAGCACCATTTGCATGCACATCTTGTGGTTTTGCAGAAAACTTCATCCGCGTCTACCAAAAGATGCATGTGCATGCTTAAAACGCGTTTTCGCACAAATCCGTGCGCGGGTGCTAAAAAGAGCAGCATCGGCATGCTTAGCACGTCGTTTGGTAGAAATCCACGTGCGCGTTCTGCCAAAAGCACCATTTGCATGCACATCTTGTGGTTTTGCAGAAAACTTCATCCGCGTCTACCAAAAGATGCATGTGCGTGCTTAAAACGCGTTTTAGCACAAATGCGTGCGCGGGTGCTAAAAAGAGCAGCATCGGCATGCTTAGCACGTCGTTTGGTAGAAATCCACGTGCGCGTTCTGCCAAAAGCACCATTTGCATGCACATCTTGTGGTTTTGCAGAAAACTTCATCCGCGTCTACCAAAAGATGCATGTGCATGCTTAAAACGCGTTTTCGCACAAATCCGTGCGCGGGTGCTAAAAAGAGCAGCATCGGCATGCTTAGCACGTCGTTTGGTAGAAATCCACGTGCGCGTTCTGCCAAAAGCACCATTTGCATGCACATCTTGTGGTTTTGCAGAAAACTTCATCCGCGTCTACCAAAAGATGCATGTGCATGCTTAAAACGCGTTTTCGCACAAATGCGTGCGCGGGTGCTAAAAAGAGCAGCATCGGCATGCTTAGCACGTCGTTCAGTAGAAATCCACGTGCGCGTTCTGCCAAAAGCACCATTTGTATGCACATCTTGTGGTTTTGCAGAAAACTTCATCCGCGTATACCAAAAGATGCATGTGCATGCTTAAAACGCGTTTTCGCACAAATCCGTGCGCGGCTGCTAACAAGAGCAGCATCGGCATGCTTAGCACGTCGTTTGGTAGAAATCCACGTGCGCGTTCTGCCAAAAGCACCATTTGCATGCACATCTTGTGGTTTTGCAGAAAACTTCATCCGCGTCTACCAAAAGATGCATGTGCATGCTTAAAACGCGTTTTCGCACAAATGCGTGCGCGGGTGCTAAAAAGAGCAGCATCGGCATGCTTAGCACGTCGTTTGGTAGAAATCCACGTGCGCGTTCTCCTAGAAGCACCATTTGCATGCACATTTTGTGGTTTTGCAGAAAACTTCATCCGCGTCTACCAAAAGATGCATGTGCATGCTTAAAACGCGTTTTCGCACAAATCCCTTCGCGGGTGCTAAAAAGAGCAGCATCGGCATGCTTAGCACGTCGTTTGGTAGAAATCCACGTGCGCGTTCTGCCAAAAGCACCATTTGCATGCACATCTTGTGGTTTTGCAGAAAACTTCATCCGCGTCTACCAAAAGATGCATGTGCATGCTTAAAACGCGTTTTCGCACAAATGCGTGCGCGGGTGCTAAAAAGAGCAGCATCGGCATGCTTAGCACGTCGTTTGGTAGAAATCCACGTGCGCGTTCTGCCAAAAGCACCATTTGCATGCACATCTTGTGGTTTTGCAGAAAACTTCATCCGCGTCTACCAAAAGATGCATGTGCATGCTTAAAACGCGTTTTCGCACAAATCCTTGCGCGGTTGCTAAAAAGAGCAGCATCGGCATGCTTAGCACGTCGTTTGGTAGAAATCCACGTGCGCGTTCTGCCAAAAGCACCATTTCCATGCACATCTTGTGGTTTTGCAGAAAACTTCATCCGCGTCTACCAAAAGATGCATGTGCATGCTTAAAATGCGTTTTCGCACAAATCCGTGCGCGGGTGCTAAAAAGAGCAGCGTCGGCATGCTTAGCACGTCGTTTGGTAGAAATCCACGTGCGCGTTCTGCCAAAAGCACCATTTGCATGCACATCTTGTGGTTTTGTAGAAAACTTCATCCGCGTCTACCAAAAGATGCATGTGCATGCTTAAAACGCGTTTTCGCACAAATCCGTGCACGGGTGCTAAAAAGAGCAGCATCGGCATGCTTGGCACGTCGTTTGGTAGAAATCCACGTGCGCGTTCTGCCAAAAGCACCATTTGCATGCACATCTTGTGGTTTTGCAGAAAACTTCATTCGCGTCTACCAAAAGATGCATGTGCATGCTTAAAACGCGTTTTCGCACAAATGCGTGCGCGGGTGCTAAAAAGAGCAGCATCGGCATGCTTAGCACGTCGTTTGGTAGAAATCCACGTGCGCGTTCTGCCAAAAGCACCATTTGCATGCACATCTTGTGGTTTTGCAGAAAACTTCATCCGCGTCTACCAAAAGATGCATGTGCATGCTTAAAACGCGTTTTCGCACAAATCCGTGCGCGGGTGCTAAAAAGAGCAGCATCGGCATGCTTAGCACGTCGTTTGGTAGAAATCCACGTGCGCGTTCTGCCAAAAGCACCATTTGCATGCACATCTTGTGGTTTTGCAGAAAACTTCATCCGCGTCTACCAAAAGATGCATGTGCATGCTTAAAACGCGTTTTCGCACAAATGCGTGCGCGGGTGCTAAAAAGAGCAGCATCGGCATGCTTAGCACGTCGTTTGGTAGAAATCCACGTGCGCGTTCTGCCAAAAGCACCATTTGCATGCACATCTTGTGGTTTTGCAGAAAACTTCATCCGCGTCTACCAAAAGATGCATGAGCATGCTTAAAACGCGTTTTCGCGCAAATCCGTGCGCGGGTGCTAAAAAGAGCAGCATCGGCATGCTTAGCACGTCGTTTGGTAGAAATCCACGTGCGCGTTCTGCCAAAAGCACCATTTGCATGCACATCTTGTGGTTTTGCAGAAAACTTCATCCGCGTCTACCAAAAGATGCATGTGCATGCTTAAAACGCGTTTTCGCACAAATGCGTGCGCGGGTGCTAAAAAGAGCAGCATCGGCATGCTTAGCACGTCGTTTGGTAGAAATCCACGTGCGCGTTCTCCTAGAAGCACCATTTGCATGCACATTTTGTGGTTTTGCAGAAAACTTCATCCGCGTCTACCAAAAGATGCATGTGCATGCTTAAAACGCGTTTTCGCACAAATCCCTTCGCGGGTGCTAAAAAGAGCAGCATCGGCATGCTTAGCACGTCGTTTGGTAGAAATCCACGTGCGCGTTCTGCCAAAAGCACCATTTGCATGCACATCTTGTGGTTTTGCAGAAAACTTCATCCGCGTCTACCAAAAGATGCATGTGCATGCTTAAAACGCGTTTTCGCACAAATGCGTGCGCGGGTGCTAAAAAGAGCAGCATCGGCATGCTTAGCACGTCGTTTGGTAGAAATCCACGTGCGCGTTCTGCCAAAAGCACCATTTGCATGCACATCTTGTGGTTTTGCAGAAAACTTCATCCGCGTCTACCAAAAGATGCATGTGCATGCTTAAAACGCGTTTTCGCACAAATCCTTGCGCGGTTGCTAAAAAGAGCAGCATCGGCATGCTTAGCACGTCGTTTGGTAGAAATCCACGTGCGCGTTCTGCCAAAAGCACCATTTCCATGCACATCTTGTGGTTTTGCAGAAAACTTCATCCGCGTCTACCAAAAGATGCATGTGCATGCTTAAAATGCGTTTTCGCACAAATCCGTGCGCGGGTGCTAAAAAGAGCAGCGTCGGCATGCTTAGCACGTCGTTTGGTAGAAATCCACGTGCGCGTTCTGCCAAAAGCACCATTTGCATGCACATCTTGTGGTTTTGCAGAAAACTTCATCCGCGTCTACCAAAAGATGCATGTGCATGCTTAAAACGCGTTTTCGCACAAATCCGTGCACGGGTGCTAAAAAGAGCAGCATCGGCATGCTTGGCACGTCGTTTGGTAGAAATCCACGTGCGCGTTCTGCCAAAAGCACCATTTGCATGCACATCTTGTGGTTTTGCAGAAAACTTCATTCGCGTCTACCAAAAGATGCATGTGCATGCTTAAAACGCGTTTTCGCACAAATGCGTGCGCGGGTGCTAAAAAGAGCAGCATCGGCATGCTTAGCACGTCGTTTGGTAGAAATCCACGTGCGCGTTCTGCCAAAAGCACCATTTGCATGCACATCTTGTGGTTTTGCAGAAAACTTCATCCGCGTCTACCAAAAGATGCATGTGCATGCTTAAAACGCGTTTTCGCACAAATCCGTGCGCGGGTGCTAAAAAGAGCAGCATCGGCATGCTTAGCACGTCGTTTGGTAGAAATCCACGTGCGCGTTCTGCCAAAAGCACCATTTGCATGCACATCTTGTGGTTTTGCAGAAAACTTCATCCGCGTCTACCAAAAGATGCATGTGCATGCTTAAAACGCGTTTTCGCACAAATGCGTGCGCGGGTGCTAAAAAGAGCAGCATCGGCATGCTTAGCACGTCGTTTGGTAGAAATCCACGTGCGCGTTCTGCCAAAAGCACCATTTGCATGCACATCTTGTGGTTTTGCAGAAAACTTCATCCGCGTCTACCAAAAGATGCATGAGCATGCTTAAAACGCGTTTTCGCGCAAATCCGTGCGCGGGTGCTAAAAAGAGCAGCATCGGCATGCTTAGCACGTCGTTTGGTAGAAATCCACGTGCGCGTTCTGCCAAAAGCACCATTTGCATGCACATCTTGTGGTTTTGCAGAAAACTTCATCCGCGTCTACCAAAAGATGCATCCCTACTAGAAAATCCTATTTGTTTTCAAACGGGTTTCATCAAATAGGGTTATGGAACGGGACCCCGTTTGATCCTGTTCAGTCCTGACCTGTTTAAATCCTGTTTATTCCTGTTTAAACCTGACCCGTTTAAATCCTGTTTAAACCTGACCCGTTTAAATCCTGTTTGATCCCGACCCGTTTAAATCCTGTTTAATCCTGACCCGTTTAATCCCGTCCTATCTAACCCAGACCTGTTTACCCCTGTTCAGACCTATATTTTGCTGCATTCATACCTGGTCCTTTCAGAATGGATTGATGTTGCTTAATATAATTTACTCTTAAACCTATTTTGTACATTTGTGTATTTGCGATCAGCATTGAAGAGAAGTAGATCTGCATTATGTTTGCAACAAGAATGCCACTTTCACATGTAGGTTTGCCTGGTACATTGCTTGATACGAAGATAAACACAATTTTCGGCATAAATTGATTAGCACTACCAACACTGATGTGATACATCATGAACAAGTTTTGTATGACCCACGAGTACGTTCTCTATGTATGACCTACAAGAAAATGCACCCTGAAGAAGACTGTACCTCATTTTCATATTTACTACTAGTATGCAAATGTAATTCTTGCAGATTTAGTATTTGTTCGATTACTTGTACTCGTTTTAATGCAGTGCTTTTTCTTGTAATGGTTTGTTCACAAATCCACAGTAAAGCGTAATTTTGGGGTGAAAAATGTCAGGCAAAGTATTGGCATGTACTTGTAAGTGAAAAAGACAAGTATACTTTACGTAGGTATTTCTGTACACCAACTTGAGCTTTCATTAAGCCTGAAGTCATCCGGCTTAAAAAAAAGCATGTCATAAATGTCCCAAGCACTGTTTATTGGACCTTCTAACGGTATTTCGATGCATCCAGTCTGCCGAGAGAAGACCGCTGGAGTGGGTTGCTTGGGTGAGAGCGAGCAGGGCACCTGAAAAAGTAAAGCCAATAATTTATCTTGACTCATGCAACAGGTTGGCACATAGGCAAATTCGCCTATGTTCCCACAGATAAGAAAGGTTCAGCATTCCGGTCATAGGAGATAATGAATAAATCTTATTGAAAAATATGTGGTTTCATGCAATGCCTATGTTTCAAGGGAACATGGAGTACTGTGGGAGAATAAGCTGTCATAAATAGCAGGCGATTGAAGCAAGTGTTATAGGAAAAAGATGGACACATCGTTTGATTAGCAATAATTACTAGTATTGAAGCAACAGAATACAAACATGAAATACCTTTAAAAACAACACCGACAGGTTGAGATAATAAATTATTCAGAAACTAAACCCTTCTGCCAGCAAAATACCGTAGTGTACTGGCTTTGACATTGCGCTGCTCAGGCAGAGGGCGTGGGATTGAATCCCGGCCACAATGGCTGCATTTAGATGGCAGGGAAATGCCAAAACCCCTATGTAAGGTCTATTGGGTACACGTTAAAGGAGACTAGGGATCCCGCCAGCTTGAAGTTATAAAAACCGGGGTAAATTTCTAGATAAGCAAACTCACAAAAGTAGAAGGCCCTGGCCATGCGAAGACCATATAAAGCCTTTTAAGGTAGGTGCCAGCAGCCGCAAAATTTCTTGCAAAAGCGAAATATAGCAGAAGCGGTATTTTTCCGTAGATCACTTTTGCAAGGTATTTTACAACTTGACACCCGACATGTTGGGCATCTACGGGCAACAGCAATTCTTGCACAGATCATAGCAAACACTGTTGCACCTAGGTATACATAGACACATAGGTATAGGTACAGTCGCCGACTGATTTTCCGGACTCCGAAAATTCGGACTTGATTACTCGGTCTGCTTCACGGCACCGCCATTCTCCCCATGGACCATAATGTATAACAACTTCCGAAAGTTCGGTCGCCTTGCAACCTCTCGTCTGATTTTTCGGACACTCCTTGAGCCAACTTGATCGAGAGCACCATGCACCGACTCTGACCGTTGCATGGTTCTACTTGCTGAACGACATTTTTGTTTTGAACGGAGCCTCCTTGCTGCCCCACGAAGTGGCGCTACTGCAAATCCCTGCTCATCATCATCGTCTCTGCCTGGTTTGTAGCTACAGCAGTTCCGGTCTCAGCTTAGTATGCCATGTCAAGACAATCCAGCAGCTGATTTGTTTGTTTCTTCGTGCACGAAGCTGCGAGTAGGCCAGGTTTTTTGTTTGTGCAACTGATGTCGGCGTGACGATGTTTGATGAAGCAAGATGGGCCAATTCATTCCACTAATATCTAGAATAGCTACCTGTAAGCACCACCTACCTTTCAACAACATTTGCAAAGCAAAAAACCTCATCCTGAAAAGTCTGCACATGACGACATCGGTAGCATCATCAGCGTGGGGCCTCAAGATAATTCGGCAAGCCAAGAAATTACTGACAGCACGAGTGCAAGCATGCCAACAGGAAATCAGTGGCTGAATAATGCACCTTCTACCAATTGGTAGACAGTGCATTTTCGCAAAGCCCTAACTATAGTAGATCATTGTTCAGGAGTTCCCGAATGCACAACTCTATGCCATTTTCACACAGACTCTAGGGAAGCACCTCTGCACAGTTGCAAGAAAAAAAGCTAGATGCCCCAAGAGAAATGAGCCCACTCAAGCCATGGAAGTTGTGTTTACCTTGTCTTCCTACAACTACTCAAAACCTAGGACTGCTGTTTTGCACAAGGGAACAAACGTCAACATTGGTGCCTCGCCCAACACAAGTGGTTTGCGCTGTAGAAGGTGCCATAAGTCAGCCCACAGATGAGGCCCACACCAGTGCTGTCAGTGTGCTGTACAAATTGCAGAAGCACAGCCTACAAGCTTTTCTGCCTTAGTGTGATCGCACCAATGAACGAAAACTAACGAATCAAGTTTGTTTCGTGCCGAGAACAGTTGCCGCATGCTGGCTTGGTTTGTTGTGTAGGCATGTAAATAATGAAAAGGCCTGCATCACTATCTCTGAAAAAAAAATCATGTAACAAAGCACGTACAGTACACAGGTGCAGTGTCTATCACATACCATTTCGTGCAGTAGAGGCTACATCGGATAAACCGGCCAATGTATAAATGACTGGCAGCGTGACCAAGCAAACTTGATGCATGGGTCAGTTAGCAGTGGTAGTGCACTGCTCCCGGCGCACATGCACCTATGTTTGAAAGCTGCTTGATCGTGACAAAATATAAAGACAAAAGCGCTGGAGAGATATCTGAGGCTTTTCTTATATGTATGACGAGGAACCTAGCGCTAGCTCCCCATGCAGAGAATTACTAGACAGTGAGACTGCTTCTTATCATTGAAAAACAAGTGTCACGCTCACCATGTTTCTGTGCGAACAGCATGTATTCAGATCTATTCTCCCCCTTTCACCTTTTGCACAATATCACTGTGCGAGCAATAATACTGAACTGTTAGTAGCACTCTGTCCTGTTGCCTCCTTTCTTTCCTTGTGAATTGTGTGCTAAATAAGGCTTTTTTTGGTGAAAGAGTGCTAGTTTAACGCATAAACTAGCGCCATGGCACTTTGCAATAAAGGACTGTTATAATTCTCTAAAAATTTGTCCATGCAGAACAGTGTCAAAAGAACACCTTAAAGACAGAACATGAGTGTATCTATCATAAAGACCAATCCTTGTCTTTTTTCCTTAACATAATTTTCAATACCGATATTGAAGTACAAGCTCACCATATTATATCACCTTGTCAATGAAGCAAGGCACAATGGTGCCCAACTGTCGCGGGACCAACTTGGATGTGGAGATCAGCGCAGATCAGCAACATAGCATGGTCTGCTTACACTTCTTCTCCAGGTCCAGCCATACCTACAGCAGCTATAAAACAAGTGAGCTTAGAATCACAAGCGAAACAATATAAAAAGTGACACTGAACAAAGCAACTTTCGTTAAGCATAAATAGGATCGAAATGCTGACATTATGCCCATAAGTAACTTCACTTTGAGCAACAAAGCATCCAATTTAAGAAAGATTATATGTATCAGCTATCTATGTGAGAAAGGTTAATCGAACGCCCTCTATTTGCCATACCCCTCCCCTTATGCATGGATGTCTCCCTGACTGAGTGAGCTGATCCCAGGTATAGTGTAATTAAAGGTTGTCACTTGGTGGGCCAATCCCGATACCATTGCATGACTTGTACAATAATTTTAATGTGTTGTAATGCTGGCCATCCTGCAGGCACTGCAACATTATAGCACCCATAAGGCTAATGGTATTACCTGATAAGGTTAACTAATAGGTGTCCCCAGAAGCATAACTCGGCATGTATACTCGGAGGCCATTATTATAAGAGAAGCAATGGCAGAGGTGAAGCTTTATCCTGTGCCATATGCAAAATGGCCGAGCACGCCCAGCTTCTGGTTACATTCTCACTTGTGACCACTGCAACAGGCTGACTGACATGCTTAACCAGCAGTTTGTAGGACCACATTTTCATACCCTGCAATTTGTTTTACATCTGAAGAGATCAGCCTCAAGCTCCATGATGCGCTGCACTCAAGAAGCATTATAAACTGGCAACATTTAAATGCTATGCTGCATGGTTTGTTGCATGCTTTAGGAATTTACTTATTTATTATACACATAGCTCATAGGCTCCAGTTGGAGTATTGCATGAGGTGGCAAGAAAACAAATTCTGAACAAGGAGAACATTCAACAAAACAAGTCAGACCAAAGAAGAAAAAATAAAATACTCTCCTAATGGGACTATGTATCTGGCAGCTAGCTTCTAAAAAAGACAATTAGGAATCTTTTACTACTGGTAGCGCTTTAGGGGATGGAATGTAGAATTCCAAGCTTCATACACTTTTAAGCCACCTTTCGTGGCTTTTTGTTTTGAACTCCTATTCTCTGTACTATTATAGAAATGAATACCCCCTCCAAAATAAAACAAAGAAAAACATGTAATGCACAGTAATGTAACACAATAATGTAATGCACAACAGTGAATACTTAGAAAAATGTAATTAAGAACATGGAGTCTATGTGGGCACAGATGTTAGAAGTCTACATGAAAGCATAATAATAAAGGTGGGCAAAGCATTTATGCTTTTGTCGGGCAAGCTGCAGCAAGACAAACAGGTAAAGCATGCCTCAAAACACAGTCCCTAAAAATATCTGTCACAATACAGTGAGTAGGTATATCATGCATATCTACAATAGCTCCTAATTATATTTAACTCAGAGGGGGCTACCTATGTAACTTGATCAAACTGAAGGTGGGCCAAATTCTAAATATACGATTCAAGTAGACAGAAAATGGACGTTATGAAAATGCATCTACAGCAAAAGTGTTGTACATTATTGTTGTACATTATGTCATACCTGCCAACCTGTGAACATAATATTTTGTAAAAATGCTGCAGACACTAAATTCTTTGTTAGGGACATAGCACACATTATTTTAAAGCTTGCTCTCAGCACCCCCATTGTTGCATACACACACACATTATTAATAAAGGGAAAATCGCACATCTACCCGCTCGTAGCAATTGCTACAAAAGAAACCCGTACGGATTCCTCGAAAGGAAAGCCTCACAATTGAAAAAAAGAAACCGTTCAGGTCTGGGACTCAAACCCGGGACCACCGCCTTTCCGGGACAGCCGCTTTACCATCTAAGATAACCAGGCGGCTAGCAGATGGCCGGGCCAAGTCGAATTTGTCGACAACATGAAGCAAAGGCAAGGGTCTGACGTAATAGTTCTGCGGAAATGCGCAAGGTGTAGAGAAGTAATTAATAAAGGAGAAAAAAATATTATGTCAAACCCTTGCTTTTGCTTCGCGTTGTCAAGTAATTCGACTTCGCCCTGCCATGTGCTAGCCAGCTGGTTATCTCAGATGGTAGAGTGGCTGCCTCGGAAAGGCGGTAGTCCCGGGTTCGAGTCCCGGACCAGGACGAATTTTTCTTCAACTGTGCGGCTTTCCTTTTGAGGAACACATACAGGTTTCCTTTGTTGCAAATGGTACGAGCGGGTGGATGTCCGATTTTCCCTTTATTAATTACTTCTCTCCACCTCGTGTGTTTACGCAGAACTATTACGTCACACACACATTATCAACCATTATTTAACTTGTCGTACAGCACGAAAAGCAGCAGCGAACTTGAAACCAGTAACTGACATTTTTTTTTAGATTACAGAGCTTTACGCTGCTTCAGGAATTTATCTGACTAAACTTCCTAAAAGCACGTGCCCCTCTGATGTTCTCGTTAGAGATATTGCATCGCTAATAATAAAGCAGTACGAGTACCATTATAATAAATTTTTTACATGCATTTTAACAATGTCATACCGTCAATCTCTCAACAGCTTTAAAACATCTTAACCAACACAACTTCATTGTCTTTCTAAAATGACATTAATAAAATTGTAAAATGAGCCCACATTTGTAAACCCACGAAAAATTCAGGAGTTTCCAAACATGGATGATACCAACAAAATCTGCAGCTCTTGTAAGTGGCAGCAACTGCTTTGCACACACCTTGTCACAGCATGCACATCAGGTACTTTTCCGTGCTGTTGAGGCTGCAGAAGTGCCGCAGGTGCATATGTGGAGGTGCCTCTGGTTCACAAAATCTTGCCATCCCTAAACAATAATAAATACTTATTTATTGTAATCCCTGCTGAAACTGCAAACTTGTGATATAAAAAGATCCCGTCATATTTTGAAAAAAGTCTCATACAACCAGTTACATGAAGCTGCAACTGGTTGTGCAAATATCTGATTGTAACATCACAGGCGGTTAAATAACACGTAAATCGAACTGTAGAGAACATGAATCTACTATGAAAAGGTTCACACAAACGTACAGCTGTATAACGTGAAATGTGAATTGTACTATCAAAAAATTCCTTAGGACATGAAAAGCGTTCCAAAACCTAACTTGTCTATGCGGCGCAACAAAGCACTGCTCCCAAAGGACGATGCGCTTAAAATTACAACAGACCACCTCATTTCTGGAGAGACAATACAGAAAAGAGAAAGATTTTTCGATTAAAAAGAAACATTGCTTATGTAATTTCGGCTTCTCTGCTAGATCGGAATCCTTTACAAGTACACGAAAACACACAGGACACTAATACACGTCATCTGACGACACACTATAAACAGAAGAATTTCCATACAAGCTAAAAATCTGGCCATGCGTCGACGAAGAAATCGGGTGCTATCTCGCGCAGCTGTTAGCTGTGACGACGACACATCGACGTACTACTTCTAGAAATGACTATACCATTTCTTAATGAAAAATTATGTACACAAACAGTAACTTTCTTTGCTTGAATTTTTGTGCCCATTTATATCAAAGAACCACCCGCGCTAGCGTGCTTCATAGGTGAAAGTAAATAAACCACAGATAGAGCTGTTGGTAACATGAATACGTTTTAGGGCAATTTCCATGGAACTTTTTGCTAAATGTGCACTGCGACATGAAGAACAACCACTTGAAAAGCACATTTATAATTCTTGCTGCTTTACAAATCCGGATCCGGTTGTTGTACGGATCTTGCGATACGTACAACAACGCACACTTCACGAACCATAGACAGGAAGAATGCGCGCAAGCGCCGGACTTACCTTTCTAGGCGTACTCGGAAAACGCTCCTTTTAGCGTCACAGGTGCCGCGGCATCGACTGCACCAACGGTCCTTCCGGCGCACACACTGTTGAATTGCGGATCAACTACAGGACGTAAGAGCACAACTTTCACCAAATTCTTCCGTACAGCGCGATACGATGCGACAGTGCCAGAGGAGGAGATCCTGTTCATGAGCCCGGAACAAAGGAAGCGCGAAGGGTCATATCTTCGACATCGGCGCACCACACGAAGGATACTGCGGGCTACATTACGCGGTCCCAGGGGTTTTGTGATTCTCAATGCATACAAAATGCACCACAATTTCTCTCGGCACAGCGTACACACGATTAAACAACTACATCGGACGGCGTCAATGCAGCAAGCGCTCACATGTGCCGACAACTGAGGACGGCAAAATAATATCACCTGTAACTTTACCGGCGCTACCTGTGCTGCCATCTGTAGGCCGCCACCGAAAGCGACCGTGCTTTCGGTGATCTCATGGATGGTGACGGCGTTGTATTTCGATGTTATGCGAGTCGTACAGCGTCTTGTACGACGTGTTTCAGCAACGTTGCTTTTAATAGAGAGGACAGCAATCTGCGTATACGCCGTATAGACGTCTCACCCACTTGAAAAACACAACAGCAAATTTTCAGTCTGTCGTATTTTGGGACGTTGTGACTGTCGTTCTGTTCTCTGTAGTGTGACGCCCTGTAGTCGAAAATTCTGTAGTTCTTGATCAATATTTGATTAAAAATTGACAGAGGTCATTTTAAGGTTATGTAAAATTATTAATACGAAATAAAATAAAAAAATAAAAGTAGAAAAAAAATGCCTTTCGCCTAGGATTCGAACTTCGGACCCAACGGTTCCGACACAAGCATCTTACCACTGCACCACGCCGAACATCACTGCTGGCGTATGTTGAAGCTATGTCAAGAGTGCAAATTGCTGTCTGGGTTGCTGTTTACATTTGCATTTTAAAAGCCACGATGCGCTTTCACTTCACCGCGTCAACTGCCGCATCTCTAGATGAGCAAAAGTGTTGTTACCATCGACAGGTACATCGTGGAGTGCTAGACCATCGATTTTGCTGTAATGATATCCATATTTCATACGAAATTCAGAAACAGACAACGGTGACCGGGGACACTGAGGGTTGTTACTGCTAATTTCGACAGTTGTCTCTTGCTCTTTACACTACTTTTGACCTCGCATATAATTCGTGTGTTCAATACAATATAGCTACATAAACACTCGTGGGTGAGTCTTCATCTCGACAGAATACTGGCTTCTCACGGCAGCGCTGTACCAGATTAATGAGACCCGAGCGAGACAGCTTTTCACGCAACTTTGTGGAACAATCCAAAACTTCTTTCCCGCTTCGCATATGCTTGTGCAATATTTCTGGGAAATTAACTAATGTGTCAGTGTAACCGCACATGTAAGTCCACAGGCCTGTGTGCCCCATCTTACCAAATAAAACAAAGCGGATACGCAGCCATTCCCGCAGATAGTATGATTTTCATCAGCGGCCGATTTTGAGGAGGCCGGTAGGGCGTTGCTGGTGCCGCGTCGTCACGGCACAATTATAACAATTGGCAACGTCGACTTTAATGCCGGTGTCCGTGCTATCAGTACTGCCGGCTCCAAAGAAGCACGATTGAATACCGCGCAAGAAAAAAAATACAGTGTACACCACCGATGCGAAGCTGACATTTTAAAGGGCCGCGACGGAAAGTGCTTCTGTTGCGACTTCAGAACTCTTGGCCGTCGCGACCGAATGTTTCTGTTGCGACGTCAGAATCGCTGTCGTAACGTCAGAAATGTCTGTCGCAACTTCAGAAACGTTAGGAACTTCTGTCGTACAACAGAAATTGCTGTAGTTGCAGCAGGAATTCCTGTGTCTTTTTCAACTGGGCAGGACCGGGAATCGGTTTGAAATTCGCAGCTAGCATATCGCAGTTTGGTCTGTGAATGTTCCGAGGTGGTCACGCAATTTCTGTAGAGCTTGATAATGGCCCCAATTTAGCACTAGGGGCTAAATTGTCAGGATGTCGAACAATAAAAAGTTCCTCCCCAGTTCTATTCAAGCATTAAACTCGTATGCATGATACCATCCAGTATGGTTGCCACAAAGCTCCAGAATAAACCAGCTTTTGTGCCAAACAGGCGACCCTATATGGTGCCACTGTGTCCAGTATAAGCCAGTTTAGTTGCAAACAGGGCCCCTGTTAAGACCCATTTCTGCTTGAACTGGTCGTGCCTATACCTGCTTGCATGCCAAACGGGACCCCGCTCAGCCCTGTTCATGTGTGAACTGGTCCAGTTTATACCTGTTTGCATGCCAAACGGGACCCCGTTCAGACCTGTTCGTGTGTAAACTGGTCCAGTTTATACCTGTTTGCATGCCAAACGGGACCCCGTTCAAACCTGTTCGTGTGTAAACTGGTCCTGTTTATACCTGTTTGTTGCTAAACAGGTCCCTGTTAAAACCAGTTTAAACCTGTATAACCCAGTTTGAATTTAAATAGGATTTTCCAATAGGGATGTGCATGCTTAAAACGCGTTTTCGCACAAATCCGTGCACGGGTGCTAAAAAGAGCAGCATCGGCATGCTTAGCACGTCGTTTGGTAGAAATCCACGTGCGCGTTCTGCCAAAAGCACCATTTGCATGCACATCTTGCGGTTTTGCAGAAAACTTCATCCGCGTCTACCAAAAGATGCATGTGCATGCTTAAAACGCGTTTTCGCACAAATCCGTGCGCGGGTGCTAAAAAGAGCAGCATCGGCATGCTTAGCACGTCGTTTGGTAGAAATCCACATGCGCGTTCTGCCAACAGCACCATTTGCATGCACATCTTGTCGTTTTGCAGAAAACTTCATCCGCGTCTACCAAAAGATGCATGTGCATGCTTAAAACGCGTTTTCGCACAAATCCGTGCGCGGGTGCTAAAAAGAGCAGCATCGGCATGCTTAGCACGTCGTTTGGTAGAAATCCACGTGCGCGTTCTGCCAAAAGCACCATTTGCATGCACATCTTGTGGTTTTGCAGAAAACTTCATCCGCGTCTACCAAAAGATGCATGTGCATGCTTAAAACGCGTTTTCGCACAAATCCGTGCGCGGGTGCTAAAAAGAGCAGCATCGGCATGCTTAGCACGTCGTTTGGTAGAAATCCACGTGCGCGTTCTGCCAAAAGCACCATTTGCATGCACATCTTGTGGTTTTGCAGAAAACTTCATCCGCGTCTACCAAAAGATGCATGTACATGCTTAAAACGCGTTTTCGCACAAATCCTTGCGCGGGCGCTAAAAAGAGCAGCATCGGCATGCTTAGCACGTCGTTTGGTAGAAATCCACGTGCGCGTTCTGTCAAAAGCACCATTTGCATGCACATCTTGTGGTTTTGCAGAAAACTTCATCCGCGTCTACCAAAAGATGCATGTGCATGCTTAAAACGCGTTTTCGCACAAATCCGTGCGCGGGTGCTAAAAAGAGCAGCATCGGCATGCTTAGCACGTCGTTTGGTAGAAATCCACGTGCGCGTTCTGCCAACAGCACCATTTGCATGCACATCTTGTGGTTTTGCAGAAAACTTCATCCGCGTCTACCAAAAGATGCATGTGCATGCTTAAAACGCGTTTTCGCACAAATCCGTGCGCGGGTGCTAAAAAGAGCAGCATCGGCATGCTTAGCACGTCGTTTGGTAGAAATCCACGTGCGCGTTCTGCCAAAAGCACCATTTGCATGCACATCTTGTGGTTTTGCAGAAAACTTCATCCGCGTCTACCAAAAGATGCATGTACATGCTTAAAACGCGTTTTCGCACAAATCCTTGCGCGGGCGCTAAAAAGAGCAGCATCGGCATGCTTAGCACGTCGTTTGGTAGAAATCCACGTGCGCGTTCTGTCAAAAGCATCATTTGCATGCACATCTTGTGGTTTTGCAGAAAACTTCATCCGCGTCTACCAAAAGATGCATATGCATGCTTAAAACGCGTTTTCGCACAAATCCGTGCGCGGGTGCTAAAAAGAGCAGCATCGGCATGCTTAGCACGTCGTTTGGTAGAAATCCACGTGCGCGTTCTGCCAACCGCACCATTTGCATGCACATCTTGTGGTTTTGCAGAAAACTTCATCCGCGTCTACCAAAAGATGCATGTGCATGCTTAAAACGCGTTTTCGCACAAATCCGTGCGCGGGTGCTAAAAAGAGCAGCATCGGCATGCTTAGCACGTCGTTTGGTAGAAATCCACGTGCGCGTTCTGCCAAAAGCACCATTTGCATGCACATCTTGTGGTTTTGCAGAAAACTTCATCCGCGTCTACCAAAAGATGCATGTGCATGCTTAAAATGCGTTTTCGCACAAATCCGTGCGCGGGTGCTAAAAAGAGCAGCGTCGGCATGCTTAGCACGTCGTTTGGTAGAAATCCACGTGCGCGTTCTGCCAAAAGCACCATTTGCATGCACATCTTGTGGTTTTGCAGAAAACTTCATCCGCGTCTACCAAAAGATGCATGTGCATGCTTAAAACGCGTTTTCGCACAAATCCGTGCGCGGGTGCTAAAAAGAGCAGCATCGGCATGCTTAGCACGTCGTTTGGTAGAAATCCACGTGCGCGTTCTGCCAAAAGCACCATTTGCATGCACATCTTGTGGTTTTGCAGAAAACTTCATCCGCGTCTACCGAAAGATGCATGTGATTGCTTAAAACGCGTTTTCGCACAAATCCGTGCGCGGGTGCTAAAAAGAGCAGCATCGGCATGCTTAGCACGTCGTTTGGTAGAAATCCAGGTGCGCGTTCTGCAAAAAGCACCATTTGCATGCACATCTTGTGGTTTTGCAGAAAACTTCATCCGCGTCTACCAAAAGATGCATGTGATTGCTTAAAACGCGTTTTCGCACAAATCCGTGCGCGGGTGCTAAAAAGAGCAGCATCGGCATGCTTAGCACGTCGTTTGGTAGAAATCCAGGTGCGCGTTCTGCAAAAAGCACCATTTGCATGCACATCTTGTGGTTTTGCAGAAAACTTCATCCGCGTCTACCAAAAGATGCATGTGCATGCTTAAAACGCGTTTTCGCACAAATGCGTGCGCGGGTGCTAAAAAGAGCAGCATCGGCATGCTTAGCACGTCGTTTGGTAGAAATCCACGTGCGCGTTCTGCCAAAAGCACCATTTGCATGCACATCTTGTGGTTTTGCAGAAAACTTCATCCGCGTCTACCAAAAGATGCATGTGCATGCTTAAAACGCGTTTTCGCACAAATGCGTGCGCGGGTGCTAAAAAGAGCAGCATCGGCATGCTTAGCACGTCGTTTGGTGGAAATTCACGTGCGCGTTCTGCAAAAAGCACCATTTGCATGCACATCTTGCGGTTTTGCAGAAAACTTCATCCGCGTCTACCAAAAGATGCATGTGCATGCTTAAAACGCGTTTTCGCACAAATGCGTGCGCGGGTGCTAAAAAGAGCAGCATCGGCATGCTTAGCACGTCGTTTGGTAGAAATCCACGTGCGCGTTCTGCCAAAAGCACCATTTGCATGCACATCTTGTGGTTTTGCAGAAAACTTCATCCGCGTCTACCAAAAGATGCATGTACATGCTTAAAACGCGTTTTCGCACAAATCCTTGCGCGGGCGCTAAAAAGAGCAGCATCGGCATGCTTAGCACATCGTTTGGTAGAAATCCACGTGCGCGTTCTGCCAAAAGCACCATTTGCATGCACATCTTGTGGTTTTGCAGAAAACTTCATCCGCGTCTACCAAAAGATGCATGTGCATGCTTAAAACGCGTTTTCGCACAAATCCGTGCGCGGGTGCTAAAAAGAGCAGCATCGGCATGCTTAGCACGTCGTTTGGTAGAAATCCACGTGCGCGTTCTGCCAACAGCACCATTTGCATGCACATCTTGTGGTTTTGCAGAAAACTTCATCCGCGTCTACCAAAAGATGCATGTGCATGCTTAAAACGCGTTTTCGCACAAATCCGTGCGCGGGTGCTAAAAAGAGCAGCATCGGCATGCTTAGCACGTCGTTTGGTAGAAATCCACGTGCGCGTTCTGCCAAAAGCACCATTTGCATGCACATCTTGTGGTTTTGCAGAAAACTTCATCCGCGTCTACCAAAAGATGCATGTACATGCTTAAAACGCGTTTTCGCACAAATCCTTGCGCGGGCGCTAAAAAGAGCAGCATCGGCATGCTTAGCACGTCGTTTGGTAGAAATCCACGTGCGCGTTCTGTCAAAAGCATCATTTGCATGCACATCTTGTGGTTTTGCAGAAAACTTCATCCGCGTCTACCAAAAGATGCATGTGCATGCTTAAAACGCGTTTTCGCACAAATCCGTGCGCGGGTGCTAAAAAGAGCAGCATCGGCATGCTTAGCACGTCGTTTGGTAGAAATCCACGTGCGCGTTCTGCCAAAAGCACCATTTGCATGCACATCTTGTGGTTTTGCAGAAAACTTCATCCGCGTCTACCAAAAGATGCATGTGCATGCTTAAAATGCGTTTTCGCACAAATCCGTGCGCGGGTGCTAAAAAGAGCAGCGTCGGCATGCTTAGCACGTCGTTTGGTAGAAATCCACGTGCGCGTTCTGCCAAAAGCACCATTTGCATGCACATCTTGTGGTTTTGCAGAAAACTTCATCCGCGTCTACCAAAAGATGCATGTGCATGCTTAAAACGCGTTTTCGCACAAATCCGTGCGCGGGTGCTAAAAAGAGCAGCATCGGCATGCTTAGCACGTCGTTTGGTAGAAATCCACGTGCGCGTTCTGCCAAAAGCACCATTTGCATGCACATCTTGTGGTTTTGCAGAAAACTTCATCCGCGTCTACCAAAAGATGCATGTGATTGCTTAAAACGCGTTTTCGCACAAATCCGTGCGCGGGTGCTAAAAAGAGCAGCATCGGCATGCTTAGCACGTCGTTTGGTAGAAATCCAGGTGCGCGTTCTGCAAAAAGCACCATTTGCATGCACATCTTGTGGTTTTGCAGAAAACTTCATCCGCGTCTACCAAAAGATGCATGTGCATGCTTAAAACGCGTTTTCGCACAAATGCGTGCGCGGGTGCTAAAAAGAGCAGCATCGGCATGCTTAGCACGTCGTTTGGTAGAAATCCACGTGCGCGTTCTGCCAAAAGCACCATTTGCATGCACATCTTGTGGTTTTGCAGAAAACTTCATCCGCGTCTACCAAAAGATGCATGTGCATGCTTAAAACGCGTTTTCGCACAAATGCGTGCGCGGGTGCTAAAAAGAGCAGCATCGGCATGCTTAGCACGTCGTTTGGTAGAAATTCACGTGCGCGTTCTGCAAAAAGCACCATTTGCATGCACATCTTGCGGTTTTGCAGAAAACTTCATCCGCGTCTACCAAAAGATGCTTGTGCATGCTTAAAACGCGTTTTCGTACAAATGCGTGCGCGGGTGCTAAAAAGAGCAGCATCGGCATGCTTAGCACGTCGTTTGGTAGAAATCCACGTGCGCGTTCTGCCAAAAGCACCATTTGCATGCACATCTTGTGGTTTTGCAGAAAACTTCATCTGCGTCTATCAAAAGATGCATGTGCATGCTTAAAACGCGTTTTCGCACAAATGCGTGCGCGGGTGCTAAAAAGAGCAGCATCGGCATGCTTAGCACGTCGTTTGGTAGAAATCCACGTGCGCGTTCTGCAAAAAGCACCATTTGCATGCACATCTTGTGGTTTTGCAGAAAACTTCATCCGCGTCTACCAAAAGATGCATGTGCATGCTTAAAACGCGTTTTCGCACAAATGCGTGCGCGGGTGCTAAAAAGAGGAGCATCGGCATGCTTAGCACGTCGTTTGGTAGAAATACACGTGCGCGTTCTGCCAAAAGCACCATTTGCATGCACATCTTGTGGTTTTGCAGAAAACTTCATCCGCGTCTACCAAAAGATGCATGTGCATGCTTAAAACGCGTTTTCGCACAAATCCGTTCGCGGGTGCTAAAAAGAGCAGCATCGGCATGCTTAGCACGTCGTTTGGTAGAAATCCACGTGCGCGTTCTGCCAAAAGCACCATTTGCGTGCACATCTTGTGGTTTTGCAGAAAACTTCATCCGCGTCTACCAAAAGATGCATGTGCATGCTTAAAACGCGTTTTCGCACAAATGCGTGCGCGGGTGCTAAAAAGAGCAGCATCGGCATGCTTAGCACGTCGTTTGGTAGAAATCCCCGTGCGCGTTCTGCCAAAAGCACCATTTGCATGCACATCTTGTGGTTTTGCAGAAAACTTCATCCGCGTCTACCAAAATATGCATGTGCATGCTTAAAACGAGTTTTCGCACAAATCCTCTAGCGGGTGCTAAAAAGAGCAGCATCGGCATGCTTAGCACGTCGTTTGGTAGAAATCCACGTGCGCGTTCTGCCAAAAGCACCATTTGCATGCACATCTTGTGGTTTTGCAGAAAACTTCATCCGCGTCTACCAAAAGATGCATGTGCATGCTTAAAACGCGTTTTCGCACAAATGCCTGCGCGGGTGCTAAAAAGAGCAGCATCGGCATGCTTATCACGTCGTTTGGTAGAAATCCACGTGCGCGTTCTGCCAAAAGCACCATTTGCATGCACATCTTGTGGTTTTGCAGAAAACTTCATCCGCGTCTACCAAAAGATGCATGTGCATGCTTAAATTGCGTTTTCGCACAAATCCGTGCGCGGGTGCTAAAAAGAGCAGCATCGGCCTGCTTAGCACGTCGTTTGGTAGAAATCCACGTGCGCGTTCTGCCAAAAGCACCATTTGCATGCACATCTTGTGGTTTTGAAGAAAACTTCATCCGCGTCTACCAAAAGAAGCATGTCCATGCTTAAAACGCGTTTTCGCACAAATCCGTGCGCGGGTGCTAAAAAGAGCAGCATCGGCATGCTTAGCACGTCGTTTGGTAGAAATCCACGTGCGCGTTCTGCCAAAAGCACCATTTGCATGCACATCTTGTGGTTTTGCAGAGAACTTCATCCGCGTCTACCAAAAGATGCATGTGCATGCTTAAAACGCGTTTTCGCACAAATCCGTGCGCGGGTGCTAAAAAGAGCAGCATCGGCATGCTTAGCACGTCGTTTGGTAGAAATGCACGTGCGCGTTCTGCAAAAAGCACCATTTGCATGCACATCTTGTGGTTTTGCAGAAAACTTCATCCGCGTCTACCAAAAGATGCATGTGCATGCTTAAACGCGTTTTTGCACAAATGCGTGCGCGGGTGCTAAAAAGAGCAGCATCGGCATGCTTAGCACGTCGTTTGGTAGAAATCCACGTGCGCGTTCTGCCAAAAGCACCATTTGCATGCACATCTTGTGGTTTTGCAGAAAACTTCATCCGCGTCTACCAAAAGATGCATGTGCATGCTTAAAACGCGTTTTCGCACAAATGCGTGCGCGGGTGCTAAAAAGAGCAGCATCGGCATGCTTAGCACGTCGTTTGGTAGAAATTCACGTGCGCGTTCTGCAAAAAGCACCATTTGCATGCACATCTTGCGGTTTTGCAGAAAACTTCATCCGCGTCTACCAAAAGATGCATGTGCATGCTTAAAACGCGTTTTCGCACAAATGCGTGCGCGGGTGCTAAAAAGAGCAGCATCGGCATGCTTAGCACGTCGTTTGGTAGAAATCCACGTGCGCGTTCTGCCAACAGCACCATTTGCATGCACATCTTGTGGTTTTGCAGAAAACTTCATCCGCGTCTACCAAAAGATGCATGTGCATGCTTAAAACGCGTTTTCGCACAAATCCTTGAGCGGGCGCTAAAAAGAGCAGCATCGGCATGCTTAGCACGTCGTTTGGTAGAAATCTACGTGCGCGTTCTGACAAAAGCACCATTTGCATGCACATCTTGTGGTTTTGCAGAAAACTTCATCCGCGTCTACCAAAAGATGCATGTGCATGCTTAAAACGCGTTTTCGCGCAAATCCGTGCGCGGGTGCTAAAAAGAGCAGCATCGGCATGCTTAGCACATCGTTTGGTAGAAATTCACGTGCGCGTTCTGCAAAAAGCACCATTTGCATGCACATCTTGCGGTTTTGCAGAAAACTTCATCCGCGTCTACCAAAAGATGCTTGTGCATGCTTAAAACGCGTTTTCGTACAAATGCGTGCGCGGGTGCTAAAAAGAGCAGCATCGGCATGCTTAGCACGTCGTTTGGTAGAAATTCACGTGCGCGTTCTGCAAAAAGCACCATTTGCATGCACATCTTGCGGTTTTGCAGAAAACTTCATCCGCGTCTACCAAAAGATGCTTGTGCATGCTTAAAACGCGTTTTCGTACAAATGCGTGCGCGGGTGCTAAAAAGAGCAGCATCGGCATGCTTAGCACGTCGTTTGGTAGAAATCCACGTGCGCGTTCTGCCAAAAGCACCATTTGCATGCACATCTTGTGGTTTTGCAGAAAACTTCATCTGCGTCTATCAAAAGATGCATGTGCATGCTTAAAACGCGTTTTCGCACAAATGCGTGCGCGGGTGCTAAAAAGAGCAGCATCGGCATGCTTAGCACGTCGTTTGGTAGAAATCCACGTGCGCGTTCTGCAAAAAGCACCATTTGCATGCACATCTTGTGGTTTTGCAGAAAACTTCATCCGCGTCTACCAAAAGATGCATGTGCATGCTTAAAACGCGTTTTCGCACAAATGCGTGCGCGGGTGCTAAAAAGAGGAGCATCGGCATGCTTAGCACGTCGTTTGGTAGAAATACACGTGCGCGTTCTGCCAAAAGCACCATTTGCATGCACATCTTGTGGTTTTGCAGAAAACTTCATCCGCGTCTACCAAAAGATGCATGTGCATGCTTAAAACGCGTTTTCGCACAAATCCGTTCGCGGGTGCTAAAAAGAGCAGCATCGGCATGCTTAGCACGTCGTTTGGTAGAAATCCACGTGCGCGTTCTGCCAAAAGCACCATTTGCGTGCACATCTTGTGGTTTTGCAGAAAACTTCATCCGCGTCTACCAAAAGATGCATGTGCATGCTTAAAACGCGTTTTCGCACAAATGCGTGCGCGGGTGCTAAAAAGAGCAGCATCGGCATGCTTAGCACGTCGTTTGGTAGAAATCCCCGTGCGCGTTCTGCCAAAAGCACCATTTGCATGCACATCTTGTGGTTTTGCAGAAAACTTCATCCGCGTCTACCAAAATATGCATGTGCATGCTTAAAACGAGTTTTCGCACAAATCCTCTAGCGGGTGCTAAAAAGAGCAGCATCGGCATGCTTAGCACGTCGTTTGGTAGAAATCCACGTGCGCGTTCTGCCAAAAGCACCATTTGCATGCACATCTTGTGGTTTTGCAGAAAACTTCATCCGCGTCTACCAAAAGATGCATGTGCATGCTTAAAACGCGTTTTCGCACAAATGCCTGCGCGGGTGCTAAAAAGAGCAGCATCGGCATGCTTATCACGTCGTTTGGTAGAAATCCACGTGCGCGTTCTGCCAAAAGCACCATTTGCATGCACATCTTGTGGTTTTGCAGAAAACTTCATCCGCGTCTACCAAAAGATGCATGTGCATGCTTAAATTGCGTTTTCGCACAAATCCGTGCGCGGGTGCTAAAAAGAGCAGCATCGGCCTGCTTAGCACGTCGTTTGGTAGAAATCCACGTGCGCGTTCTGCCAAAAGCACCATTTGCATGCACATCTTGTGGTTTTGAAGAAAACTTCATCCGCGTCTACCAAAAGAAGCATGTCCATGCTTAAAACGCGTTTTCGCACAAATCCGTGCGCGGGTGCTAAAAAGAGCAGCATCGGCATGCTTAGCACGTCGTTTGGTAGAAATCCACGTGCGCGTTCTGCCAAAAGCACCATTTGCATGCACATCTTGTGGTTTTGCAGAGAACTTCATCCGCGTCTACCAAAAGATGCATGTGCATGCTTAAAACGCGTTTTCGCACAAATCCGTGCGCGGGTGCTAAAAAGAGCAGCATCGGCATGCTTAGCACGTCGTTTGGTAGAAATGCACGTGCGCGTTCTGCAAAAAGCACCATTTGCATGCACATCTTGTGGTTTTGCAGAAAACTTCATCCGCGTCTACCAAAAGATGCATGTGCATGCTTAAAACGCGTTTTTGCACAAATGCGTGCGCGGGTGCTAAAAAGAGCAGCATCGGCATGCTTAGCACGTCGTTTGGTAGAAATCCACGTGCGCGTTCTGCCAAAAGCACCATTTGCATGCACATCTTGTGGTTTTGCAGAAAACTTCATCCGCGTCTACCAAAAGATGCATGTGCATGCTTAAAACGCGTTTTCGCACAAATGCGTGCGCGGGTGCTAAAAAGAGCAGCATCGGCATGCTTAGCACGTCGTTTGGTAGAAATTCACGTGCGCGTTCTGCAAAAAGCACCATTTGCATGCACATCTTGCGGTTTTGCAGAAAACTTCATCCGCGTCTACCAAAAGATGCATGTGCATGCTTAAAACGCGTTTTCGCACAAATGCGTGCGCGGGTGCTAAAAAGAGCAGCATCGGCATGCTTAGCACGTCGTTTGGTAGAAATCCACGTGCGCGTTCTGCCAACAGCACCATTTGCATGCACATCTTGTGGTTTTGCAGAAAACTTCATCCGCGTCTACCAAAAGATGCATGTGCATGCTTAAAACGCGTTTTCGCACAAATCCTTGAGCGGGCGCTAAAAAGAGCAGCATCGGCATGCTTAGCACGTCGTTTGGTAGAAATCTACGTGCGCGTTCTGACAAAAGCACCATTTGCATGCACATCTTGTGGTTTTGCAGAAAACTTCATCCGCGTCTACCAAAAGATGCATGTGCATGCTTAAAACGCGTTTTCGCGCAAATCCGTGCGCGGGTGCTAAAAAGAGCAGCATCGGCATGCTTAGCACGTCGTTTGGTAGAAATCCACGTGCGCGTTCTGCCAACAGCACCATTTGCATGCACATCTTGTGGTTTTGCAGAAAACTTAATCCGCGTCTACCAAAAGATGCATGTGCATGCTTAAAACGCGTTTTCGCACAAATGCGGGCGCGGGTGCTAAAAAGAGCAGCATCGGCATGCTTAGCACGTCGTTTGGTAGAAATTCACGTGCGCGTTCTGCAAAAAGCACCATTTGCATGCACATCTTGCGGTTTTGCAGAAAACTTCATCCGCGTCTACCAAAAGATGCATGTGCATGCTTAAAACGCGTTTTCGCACAAATGCGTGCGCGGGTGCTAAAAAGAGCAGCATCGGCATGCTTAGCACGTCGTTTGGTAGAAATCCACGTGCGCGTTCTGCCAAAAGCACCATTTGCATGCACATCTTGTGGTTTTGTAGAAAACTTCATCTGCGTCTATCAAAAGATGCATGTGCATGCTTAAAACGCGTTTTCGCACAAATGCGTGCGCGGGTGCTAAAAAGAGCAGCATCGGCATGCTTAGCACGTCGTTTGGTAGAAATCCACGTGCGCGTTCTGCAAAAAGCACCATTTGCATGCACACCTTGTGGTTTTGCAGAAAACTTCATCCGCGTCTACCAAAAGATGCATGTGCATGCTCAAAACGCGTTTTCGCACAAATGCGTGCGCGGGTGCTAAAAAGAGGAGCATCGGCATGCTTAGCACGTCGTTTGGTAGAAATACACGTGCGCGTTCTGCCAAAAGCACCATTTGCATGCACATCTTGTGGTTTTGCAGAAAACTTCATCCGCGTCTACCAAAAGATGCATGTGCATGCTTAAAACGCGTTTTCGCACAAATCCGTTCGCGGGTGCTAAAAAGAGCAGCATCGGCATGCTTAGCACGTCGTTTGGTAGAAATCCACGTGCGCGTTCTGCCAAAAGCACCATTTGCGTGCACATCTTGTGGTTTTGCAGAAAACTTCATCCGCGTCTACCAAAAGATGCATGTGCATGCTTAAAACGCGTTTTCGCACAAATGCGTGCGCGGGTGCTAAAAAGAGCAGCATCGGCATGCTTAGCACGTCGTTTGGTAGAAATCCCCGTGCGCGTTCTGCCAAAAGCACCATTTGCATGCACATCTTGTGGTTTTGCAGAAAACTTCATCCGCGTCTACCAAAATATGCATGTGCATGCTTAAAACGAGTTTTCGCACAAATCCTCTAGCGGGTGCTAAAAAGAGCAGCATCGGCATGCTTAGCACGTCGTTTGGTAGAAATCCACGTGCGCGTTCTGCCAAAAGCACCATTTGCATGCACATCTTGTGGTTTTGCAAAAAACTTCATCCGCGTCTACCAAAAGATGCATGTGCATGCTTAAAACGCGTTTTCGCACAAATGCCTGCGCGGGTGCTAAAAAGAGCAGCATCGGCATGCTTAGCACGTCGTTTGGTAGAAATCCACGTGCGCGTTCTGCCAAAAGCACCATTTGCATGCACATCTTGTGGTTTTGCAGAAAACTTCATCCGCGTCTACCAAAAGATGCATGTGCATGCTTAAAATGCGTTTTCGCACAAATCCGTGCGCGGGTGTTAAAAAGAGCAGCATCGGCATGCTTAGCACGTCGTTTGGTAGAAATTCACGTGCGCGTTCTGCCAAAAGCACCATTTGCGTGCACATCTTGTGGTTTTGCAGAAAACTTCATCCGCGTCTACCAAAAGATGCATGTGCATGCTTAAAACGCGTTTTCGCACAAATGCGTGCGCGGGTGCTAAAAAGAGCAGCATCGGCATGCTTAGCACGTCGTTTGGTAGAAATCCCCGTGCGCGTTCTGCCAAAAGCACCATTTCCATGCACATCTTGTGGTTTTGCAGAAAACTTCATCCGCGTCTACCAAAATATGCATGTGCATGCTTAAAACGAGTTTTCGCACAAATCCTCTAGCGGGTGCTAAAAAGAGCAGCATCGGCATGCTTAGCACGTCGTTTGGTAGAAATCCACGTGCGCGTTCTGCCAAAAGCACCATTTGCATGCACATCTTGTGGTTTTGCAGAAAACTTCATCCGCGTCTACCAAAAGATGCAGGTGCATGCTTAAAACGCGTTTTCGCACAAATGCCTGCGCGGGTGCTAAAAAGAGCAGCATCGGCATGCTTAGCACGTCGTTTGGTAGAAATCCACGTGCGCGTTCTGCCAAAAGCACCATTTGCATGCACATCTTGTGGTTTTGCAGAAAACTTCATCCGCGTCTACCAAAAGATGCATGTGCATGCTTAAAATGCGTTTTCGCACAAATCCGTGCGCGGGTGCTAAAAAGAGCAGCATCGGCCTGCTTAGCACGTCGTTTGGTAGAAATCCACGTGCGCGTTCTGCCAAAAGCACCATTTGCATGCACATCTTGTGGTTTTGCAGAAAACTTCATCCGCGTCTACCAAAAGAAGCATGTCCATGCTTAAAACGCGTTTTCGCACAAATCCGTGCGCGGGTGCTAAAAAGAGCAGCATCGGCATGCTTAGCACGTCGTTTGGTAGAAATCCACGTGCGCGTTCTGCCAAAAGCACCATTTGCATGCACATCTTGTGGTTTTGCAGAGAACTTCATCCGCGTCTACCAAAAGATGCATGTGCATGCTTAAAACGCGTTTTCGCACAAATCCGTGCGCGGGTGCTAAAAAGAGCAGCATTGGCATGCTTAGCACGTCGTTTGGTAGAAATGCACGTGCGCGTTCTGCAAAAAGCACCATTTGCATGCACATCTTGTGGTTTTGCATAAACTTCATCCGCGTCTACCAAAAGATGCATGTGCATGGTTAAAACGCGTTTTCGCACAAATCCGTGCGCGGGTGCTAAAAAGAGCAGCATCGGCATGCTTAGCACGTCGTTTGGTAGAAATCCACGTGCGCGTTCTGCCAAAAGCACCACTTGCATGCACATATTGTGGTTTTGCAGAAAACTTCATCCGCGTCTACCAAAAGATGCATGTGCATGCTTAAAACGCGTTTTCGCACAAATCCGTGCGCGGGTGCTAAAAAGAGCAGCATCGGCATGCTTAGCACGTCGTTTGGTAGAAATCCACGTGCGCGTTCTGCCAAAAGCACCATTTGCATGCACATCTTGTGGTTTTGCAGAAAACTTCATCCGCGTCTACCAAAAGATGCATGTGCATGCTTAAAACGCGTTTTCGCACAAATCCGTGCGCGGGTGCTAAAAAGAGCAGCATCGGCATGCTTAGCACGTCGTTCAGGAGAAATCCACGTGCGCGTTCTGCCAAAAGCACCATTTGCATGCACATCTTGTGGTTTTGCAGAAAACTTCATCCGCGTCTACCAAAAGATGCATGTGCATGCTTAAAACGCGTTTTCGCACAAATGCGTGCGCGGGTGCTAAAAAGAGCAGCATCGGCATGCTTAGCACGTCGTTTGGTAGAAATCCACGTGCGCGTTCTGCCAAAAGCACCATTTGCATGCACATCTTGTGGTTTTGCAGAAAACTTCATCCGCGTCTACCAAAAGATGCATGTACATGCTTAAAACGCGTTTTCGCACAAATCCTTGCGCGGGCGCTAAAAAGAGCAGCATCGGCATGCTTAGCACGTCGTTTGGTAGAAATCTACGTGCGCGTTCTGCCAAAAGCACCATTTGCATGCACATCTTGTGGTTTTGCAGAAAACTTCATCCGCGTCTACCAAAATATGCATGTGCATGCTTAAAACGCGTTTTCGCACAAATCCGTGCGCGGGTGCTAAAAAGAGCAGCATCGGCATGCTTAGCACGTCGTTTGGTAGAAATCCACGTGCGCGTTCTGCCAACAGCACCATTTGCATGCACATCTTGTGGTTTTGCAGAAAACTTCATCCGCGTCTACCAAAAGATGCATGTGCATGCTTAAAACGCGTTTTCGCACAAATCCGTGCGCGGGTGCTAAGAGCAGCATCGGCATGCTTAGCACGTCGTTTGGTAGAAATCCACGTGCGCGTTCTGCCAAAAGCACCATTTGCATGCACATCTTGTGGTTTTGCAGAAAACTTCATCCGCGTCTACCAAAAGATGCATGTGCATGCTTAAAATGCGTTTTCGCACAAACGCGGGTGCTAAAAAGAGCAGCATCGGCATGCTTAGCACGTCGTTTGGTAGAAATCCACGTGCGCGTTCTGCCAAAAGCACCATTTGCATGCACATCTTGTGGTTTTGCAGAAAACTTCATCCGCGTCTACCAAAAGATGCATGTGCATGCTTAAAACGCGTTTGTGCATGCTTAAAACGCGTTTTCGCACAAATCCGTGCGGCGGTGCTAAAAAGAGCAGCATCGGCATGCTTAGCACGTCGTTTGGTAGAAATCCACGTGCGCGTTCTGCCAAAAGCACCATTTGCATGCACATCTTGTGGTTTTGCAGAAACTTCATCCGCGTCTACCAAAAGATGCATGTGCATGCTTAAAACGCGTTTTCGCACAAATCCGTGCGCGGGCTGCTAAAAAGAGCAGCATCGGCATGCTTAGCACGTCGTTTGGTAGACATCCACGTGCGTTCTGCCAAAAGCACCATTTGCATGCACATCTTGTGGTTTTGCAGAAAACTTCATCCGCGTCTACCAAAAGATGCATGTGCATGCTTAAAACGCGTTTTCGCACAAATGCGTGCGCGGGTGCTAAAAAGAGCAGCATCGGCATGCTTAGCACGTCGTTTGGTAGAAATCCACGTGCGCGTTCTGCCAAAAGCACCATTTGCATGCACATCTTGTGGCTTTTGCAGAAAACTTCATCCGCGTCTACCAAAAGCATGTGCATGCTTAAAACGCGTTTTCGCACAAATCCGTGCGCGGGTGCTAAAAAAGCAGCATCGGCATGCTTCGCACGTCGTTTGGTAGAAATCCACGTGCGCGTTCTGCCAAAAGCACCATTTGCATGCACATTTGTGGTTTTGCAGAAAACTTCATCCGCGTCTACCAAAAGATGCATGCTTAAAACGCGTTTTCGCACAAATCCGTGCGCGGGTGCTAAAAAGAGCAGCATCGGCATGCTTAGCACGTCGTTTGGTAGAAATCCACGTGCGCGTTCTGCCAAAAGCACCATTTGCATGCACATCTTGTGGTTATGCAGAAAACTTCATCCGCGTCTACCAAAGATGCATGTGCATGCTTAAAACGCGTTTTCGCACAAATCCGTGCGCGGGTGCTAAAAAGAGCAGCATCGGCATGCTTAGCACGTCGTTTGGTAGAAATCCACGTGCGCGTTCTGCCAAAAGCACCATTTGCATGCACATCTTGTGGTTTTTCAGAAAACTTCATCCGCGTCTACCAAAAGATGCATGTGCATGCTTAAAACGCGTTTTCGCACAAATCCGTGCGCGGGTGCTAAAAAGAGCAGCATCGGCATGCTTAGCACGTCGTTTGGTAGAAATCCACGTGCGCGTTCTGCCAAAAGCACCATTTGCATGCACATCTTGTGGTTTTGCAGAAAACTTCATCCGTGTCTACCAAAAGATGCATGTGCATGCTTAAAACGCGTTTTCGCACAAATCCGTGCGCGGGTGCTAAAAAGAGCAGCATCGGCATGCTTAGCACGTCGTTTGGTAGAAATCCACGTGGGCGTTCTGCCAAAAGCACCATTTGCATGCACATCTTGTGGTTTTGCAGAAAACTTCATCCGCGTCTACCAAAAGATGCATGTGCATGCTTAAAACGCGTTTTCGCACAAATCCGTGCGCGGGTGCTAAAAAGAGCAGCATCGGCATGCTTAGCACGTCGTTTGGTAGAAATCCACGTGCGCGTTCTGCCAAAAGCACCATTTGCATGCACATCTTGTGGTTTTGCAGAAGAACTTCATCCGGTCTACCAAAAGATGCATGTGCATGCTTAAAACGCGTTTTCGCACAAATCCGTGCGCGGGTGCTAAAAAGAGCAGCATCGGCATGCTTAGCACGTCGTTTGGTAGAAATCCACGTGGCGTTCTGCCAAAAGCACCATTTGCATGCACATCTTGTGGTTTTGCAGAAAACTTCATCCGCGTCTACCAAAAGATGCATGTGCATGCTTAAAACGCGTTTTCGCACAAATCCGTGCGCGGGTGCTAAAAAGAGCAGCATCGGCATGCTTAGCACGTCGTTTGGTAGAAATCCACGTGCGCGTTCTGCCAAAAGCACCATTTGCATGCACATCTTGTGGTTTTGCAGAAACTTCATCCGCGTCTACCAAAAGATGCATGTGCATGCTTAAAACGCGTTTTCGCACAAATCCGTGCGCGGGTGCTAAAAAGAGCAGCATCGGCATGCTTAGCACGTCGTTTGGTAGAAATCACGTGCGCGTTCTGCAAAAGCACCATTTGCATGCACATCTTGTGGTTTTGCAGAAAACTTCATCCGCGTCTACCAAAAGATGCATGTGCATGCTTAAAACGCGTTTTCGCACAAATCCGTGCGCGGGTGCTAAAAAGAGCAGCATCGGCATGCTTAGCACGTCGTTTGGTAGAAATCCACGTGCGCGTTCTGCCAAAAGCACCATTTGCATGCACATATTGTGGTTTTGCAGAAAACTTCATCCGCGTCTACCAAAAGATGCATGTGCATGCTTAAAACGCGTTTTCGCACAAATCCGTGCGCGGGTGCTAAAAAGAGCAGCATCGGCATGCTTAGCACGTCGTTTGGTAGAAATCCACGTGCGCGTTCTGCCAAAGCACCATTTGCATGCACATCTTGTGGTTTTGCAGAAAACTTCATCCGCGTCTACCAAAAGATGCATGTGCATGCTTAAAACGCGTTTTCGCACAAATCCGTGCGCGGGCTGCTAAAAAGAGCAGCATCGGCATGCTTAGCACGTCGTTTGGTAGACATCCACGATGCGCGTTCTGCCAAAAGCACCATTTGCATGCACATCTTGTGGTTTTGCAGAAAACTTCATCCGCGTCTACCAAAAGATGCATGTGCATGCTTAAAAACGCGTTTTCGCACAAATGCGTGCGCGGGTGCTAAAAGAGCAGCATCGCATGCTTAGCACGTCGTTTGGTAGAAATCCACGTGCGCGTTCTGCCCAAAGCACATTTGCATGCACATCTTGTGGTTTTGCAGAAACTTCATCCGCGTCTACCAAAAGATGCATGTGCATGCTTAAAACGCGTTTTCGCACAAATGCTGCGCGGGTGCTAAAAAGAGCAGCATCGGCATGCTTAGCACGTCGTTTGGTAGAAATCCACGTGCGCGTTCTGCCAAAAGCACCATTTGCATGCACATCTTGTGGTTTTGCAGAAAACTTCATCCGCGTCTACCAAAAGATGCATGTGCATGCTTAAAACGCGTTTTCGCACAAATCCGTGCGCGGGTGCTAAAAAGAGCAGCATCGGCATGCTTAGCACGTCGTTTGGTAGAAATCCACGTGCGCGTTCTGCCAAAAGCACCATTTGCATGCACATCTTGTGGTTTTGCAGAAAACTTCATCCGCGTCTACCAAAAGATGCATGTGCATGCTTAAAACGCGTTTTCGCACAAATCGCTGCGCGGGTGCTAAAAAGAGCAGCATCGGCATGCTTAGCACGTCGTTTGGTAGAAATCCACGTGCGCGTTCTGCCAAAAGCACCATTTGCATGCACACCTTGTGGTTTTGCAGAAAACTTCATCCGCGTCTACCAAAAGATGCATGTGCATGCTTAAAACGCGTTTTCGCACAAATCCGTGCGCGGGTGCTAAAAAGAGCAGCATCGGCATGCTTAGCACGTCGTTTGGTAGAATCCACGTGCGCGTTCTGCCAAAAGCACCATTTGCATGCACATCTTGTGGTTTTGCAGAAAACTTCATCCGCGTCTACCAAAGATGCATGTGCATGCTTTAAATGCGTTTTCGCACAAATCCGTGCGCGGGTGCTAAAAAGAGCAGCATCGGCATGCTTAGCACGTCGTTTGGTAGAAATCCACGTGCGCGTTCTGCCAAAAGCACCATTTGCATGCACATCTTGTGGTTTTGCAGAAAACTTCATCCGCGTCTACCAAAAGATGCATGTGCCATGCTTAAAACGCGTTTTCGCACAAATCCGTGCGCGGGTGCTAAAAAGAGAGCATCGGCATGCTTAGCACGTCGTTTGGTAGAAATCCACGTGCGCGTTCTGCCAAAAGCACCATTTGCATGCACATCTTGTGGTTTTCCAGAGAACTTCATCCGCGTCTACCAAAAGATGCATGTGCATGCTTAAAACGCGTTTTCGCACAAATCCGTGCGCGGGTGCTAAAAAGAGCAGCATCGGCATGCTTAGCACGTCGTTTGGTAGAAATGCACGTGCGCGTTCTGCAACAAGCACCATTTGCATGCACATCTTGTGGTTTTGCAGAAAACTTCATCCGCGTCTACCAAAAGATGCATGTGCACGCTTTAAAACGCGTTTTCGCACAAATCCGTGCGCGGGTAGCTAAAAAGAGCAGCATCGGCATGCTTAGCACGTCGTTTGGTAGAAATCCACGTGCGCGTTCTGCCAAAAGCACCATTTGCATGCACATATTGTGGTTTTGCAGAAAACTTCATCCGCGTCTACCAAAAGATGCATGTGCATGCTTAAAACGCGTTTTCGCACAAATCCGTGCGCGGGTGCTAAAAAGAGCAGCATCGGCATGCTTAGCACGTCGTTTGGTAGAAATCCACGTGCGCGTTCTGCCAAAAGCACCATTTGCATGCACATCTTGTGGTTTTGCAGAAAACTTCATCCGCGTCTACCAAAAGATGCATGTGCATGCTTAAAACGCGTTTTCGCACAAATCCGTGCGCGGGTGCTAAAAAGAGCAGCATCGGCATGCTTAGCACGTCGTTTGGTAGAAATCACGTGCGCGTTCTGCCAAAAGCACCATTTGCATGCACATCTTGTGCTTTTGCAGAAAACTTCATCCGCGTCTACCAAAAGATGCATGTGCATGCTTAAAACGCGTTTTCGCACAAATCCGTGCGCGGGTGCTAAAAAGAGCAGCATCGGCATGCTTAGCACGTCGTTTGGTAGAAATCCACGTGCGCGTTCTGCAAAAAGCACCATTTACATGCACATCTTGTGGTTTTGCAGAAAACTTCATCCGCGTCTACCAAAAGATGCATGTGCATGCTTAAAACGCGTTTTCGCACAAATCCGTGCGCGGGTGCTAAAAAGAGAGCATCGGCATGCTTAGCACGTCGTTTGGTAGAAATCCACGTGCGCGTTCTGCCAAAAGCACCATTTGCATGCACATCTTGTGGTTTTGCAGAAAACTTCATTCGCGTCTACCAAAAGATGCATGTGCATGCTTAAAACGCGTTTTCACACAAATCCATGCGCGGGTGCTAAAAAGAGCAGCATCGGCATGCTTAGCACGTCGTTTGGTAGAAATCCACGTGCGCGTTCTGCCAAAAGCACCATTTGCACGCACATCTTGTGGTTTTGCAGAGAACTTCATCCGCGTCTACCAAAAGATGCATGTGCATGCTTAAAACGCGTTTTCGCACAAATCCGTGCGCAGGTGCTAAAAAGAGCAGCATCGGCATGCTTAGCACGTCGTTTGGTAGAAATCCACGTGCGCGTTCTGCCAAAAGCACCATTTGCATGCACATCTTGTGGTTTTTCAGAAAACTTCATCCGCGTCTACCAAAAGATGCATGTGCATGCTTAAAACGCGTTTTCGCACAAATCCGTGCGCGGGTGCTAAAAAGAGCAGCATCGGCATGCTTAGCACGTCGTTTGGTAGAATCCACGTGGCGTTCTGCCAAAAGCACCATTTGCATGCACATCTTGTGGTTTTGCAGAAAACTTCATCCGCGTCTACCAAAAGATGCATGTGCATGCTTAAAACGCGTTTTCGCACAAATCCGTGCGCGGGTGCTAAAAAGAACAGCATCGGCATGCTTAGCACGTCGTTTGGTAGAAATCCACGTGCGCGTTCTGCAAAAAGCACCATTTGCATGCACATCTTGTGGTTTTGCAGAAAACTTCATCCGCGTCTACCAAAAGATGCATGTTGCTTAAAACGCGTTTTCGCACAAATCCGTGCGCGGGTGCTAAAAAGAGCAGCATCGGCATGCTTAGCACGTCCTTTGGTAGAAATCCACGTGCGCGTTCTGCCAAAAGCACCATTTGCATGCACATCTTGTGGTTTTGCAGAAAACTTCATCCGCGTCTACCAAAAGATGCATGTGATTGCTTAAAACGCGTTTTCGCACAAATCCGTGCGCGGGTGCTAAAAAGAGCAGCATCGCATGCTTAGCACGTCGTTTGGTAGAAATCCACGTGCGCGTTCTGCAAAAAGCACCATTTGCATGCACATCTTGTGGTTTTGCAGAAAACTTCATTCGCGTCTACCAAAAGATGCATGTGCATGCTTAAAACGCGTTTTCGCACAAATCCGTGCGCGGGTGCTAAAAAGAGCAGCATCGGCATGCTTAGCACGTCGTTTGGTAGAAATCCACGTGCGCGTTCTGCCAAAAGCACCATTTGCACGCACATCTTGTGGTTTTGCAGAGAACTTCATCCGCGTCTACCAAAAGATGCATGTGCATGCTTAAAACGCGTTTTCGCACAAATCCGTGCGCAGGTGCTAAAAAGAGCAGCATCGGCATGCTTAGCACGTCGTTTGGTAGAAATCCCCGTGCGCGTTCTGCCAAAAGCACCATTTGCATGCACATCTTGTGGTTTTTCAGAAAACTTCATCCGCGTCTACCAAAAGATGCATGTGCATGCTTAAAACGCGTTTTCGCACAAATCCGTGCGCGGGTGCTAAAAAGAGCAGCATCGGCATGCTTAGCACGTCGTTTGGTAGAAATCCACGTGGGCGTTCTGCCAAAAGCACCATTTGCATGCACATCTTGTGGTTTTGCAGAAAACTTCATCCGCGTCTACCAAAAGATGCATGTGCATGCTTAAAACGCGTTTTCGCACAAATCTGTGCGCGGGTGCTAAAAAGAACAGCATCGGCATGCTTAGCACGTCGTTTGGTAGAAATCCACGTGCGCGTTCTGCAAAAAGCACCATTTGCATGCACATCTTGTGGTTTTGCAGAAAACTTCATCCGCGTCTACCAAAAGATGCATGTGCATGCTTAAAACGCGTTTTCGCACAAATCCGTGCGCGGGTGCTAAAAAGAGCAGCATCGGCATGCTTAGCACGTCCTTTGGTAGAAATCCACGTGCGCGTTCTGCCAAAAGCACCATTTGCATGCACATCTTGTGGTTTTGCAGAAAACTTCATCCGCGTCTACCAAAAGATGCATGTGATTGCTTAAAACGCGTTTTCGCACAAATCCGTGCGCGGGTGCTAAAAAGAGCAGCATCGGCATGCTTAGCACGTCGTTTGGTAGAAATCCACGTGCGCGTTCTGCAAAAAGCACCATTTGCATGCACATCTTGTGGTTTTGCAGAAAACTTCATTCGCGTCTACCAAAAGATGCATGTGCATGCTTAAAACGCGTTTTCGCACAAATCCGTGCGCGGGTGCTAAAAAGAGCAGCATCGGCATGCTTAGCACGTCGTTTGGTAGAAATCCACGTGCGCGTTCTGCCAAAAGCACCATTTGCACGCACATCTTGTGGTTTTGCAGAGAACTTCATCCGCGTCTACCAAAAGATGCATGTGCATGCTTAAAACGCGTTTTCGCACAAATCCGTGCGCAGGTGCTAAAAAGAGCAGCATCGGCATGCTTAGCACGTCGTTTGGTAGAAATCCACGTGCGCGTTCTGCCAAAAGCACCATTTGCATGCACATCTTGTGGTTTTTCAGAAAACTTCATCCGCGTCTACCAAAAGATGCATGTGCATGCTTAAAACGCGTTTTCGCACAAATCCGTGCGCGGGTGCTAAAAAGAGCAGCATCGGCATGCTTAGCACGTCGTTTGGTAGAAATCCACGTGGGCGTTCTGCCAAAAGCACCATTTGCATGCACATCTTGTGGTTTTGCAGAAAACTTCATCCGCGTCTACCAAAAGATGCATGTGCCTGCTTAAAACGCGTTTTCGCACAAATCCGTGCGCGGGTGCTAAAAAGAACAGCATCGGCATGCTTAGCACGTCGTTTGGTAGAAATCCACGTGCGCGTTCTGCAAAAAGCACCATTTGCATGCACATCTTGTGGTTTTGCAGAAAACTTCATCCGCGTCTACCAAAAGATGCATGTGATTGCTTAAAACGCGTTTTCGCACAAATCCGTGCGCGGGTGCTAAAAAGAGCAGCATCGGCATGCTTAGCACGTCGTTTGGTAGAAATCCACGTGCGCGTTCTGCCAAAAGCACCATTTGCATGCACATCTTGTGGTTTTTCAGAAAACTTCATCCGCGTCTACCAAAAGATGCATGTGCATGCTTAAAACGCGTTTTCGCACAAATCCGTGCGCGGGTGCTAAAAAGAGCAGCATCGGCATGCTTAGCACGTCGTTTGGTAGAAATCCACGTGGGCGTTCTGCCAAAAGCACCATTTGCATGCACATCTTGTGGTTTTGCAGAAAACTTCATCCGCGTCTACCAAAAGATGCATGTGCATGCTTAAAACGCGTTTTCGCACAAATCCGTGCGCGGGTGCTAAAAAGAACAGCATCGGCATGCTTAGCACGTCGTTTGGTAGAAATCCACGTGCGCGTTCTGCAAAAAGCACCATTTGCATGCACATCTTGTGGTTTTGCAGAAAACTTCATCCGCGTCTACCAAAAGATGCATGTGCATGCTTAAAACGCGTTTTCGCACAAATCCGTGCGCGGGTGCTAAAAAAGAGCAGCATCGGCATGCTTAGCACGTCCTTTGGTAGAAATCCACGTGCGCGTTCTGCCAAAAGCACCATTTGCATGCACATCTTGTGGTTTTGCAGAAAACTTCATCCGCGTCTACCAAAAGATGCATGTGATTGCTTAAAACGCGTTTTCGCACAAATCCGTGCGCGGGTGCTAAAAAGAGCAGCATCGGCATGCTTAGCACGTCGTTTGGTAGAAATCCACGTGCGCGTTCTGCAAAAAGCACCATTTGCATGCACATCTTGTGGTTTTGCAGAAAACTTCATTCGCGTCTACCAAAAGATGCATGTGCATGCTTAAAACGCGTTTTCGCACAAATCCGTGCGCGGGTGCTAAAAAGAGCAGCATCGGCATGCTTAGCACGTCGTTTGGTAGAAATCCACGTGCGCGTTCTGCCAAAAGCACCATTTGCACGCACATCTTGTGGTTTTGCAGAGAACTTCATCCGCGTCTACCAAAAGATGCATGTGCATGCTTAAAACGCGTTTTCGCACAAATCCGTGCGCAGGTGCTAAAAAGAGCAGCATCGGCATGCTTAGCACGTCGTTTGGTAGAAATCCCCGTGCGCGTTCTGCCAAAAGCACCATTTGCATGCACATCTTGTGGTTTTTCAGAAAACTTCATCCGCGTCTACCAAAAGATGCATGTGCATGCTTAAAACGCGTTTTCGCACAAATCCGTGCGCGGGTGCTAAAAAGAGCAGCATCGGCATGCTTAGCACGTCGTTTGGTAGAAATCCACGTGGGCGTTCTGCCAAAAGCACCATTTGCATGCACATCTTGTGGTTTTGCAGAAAACTTCATCCGCGTCTACCAAAAGATGCATGTGCATGCTTAAAACGCGTTTTCGCACAAATCCGTGCGCGGGTGCTAAAAAGAACAGCATCGGCATGCTTAGCACGTCGTTTGGTAGAAATCCACGTGCGCGTTCTGCAAAAAGCACCATTTGCATGCACATCTTGTGGTTTTGCAGAAAACTTCATCCGCGTCTACCAAAAGATGCATGTGCATGCTTAAAACGCGTTTTCGCACAAATCCGTGCGCGGGTGCTAAAAAGAGCAGCATCGGCATGCTTAGCACGTCCTTTGGTAGAAATCCACGTGCGCGTTCTGCCAAAAGCACCATTTGCATGCACATCTTGTGGTTTTGCAGAAAACTTCATCCGCGTCTACCAAAAGATGCATGTGATTGCTTAAAACACGTTTTCGCACAAATCCGTGCGCGGGTGCTAAAAAGAGCAGCATCGGCATGCTTAGCACGTCGTTTGGTAGAAATCCACGTGCGCGTTCTGCAAAAAGCACCATTTGCATGCACATCTTGTGGTTTTGCAGAAAACTTCATTCGCGTCTACCAAAAGATGCATGTGCATGCTTAAAACGCGTTTTCGCACAAATCCGTGCGCGGGTGCTAAAAAGAGCAGCATCGGCATGCTTAGCACGTCGTTTGGTAGAAATCCACGTGCGCGTTCTGCCAAAAGCACCATTTGCACGCACATCTTGTGGTTTTGCAGAGAACTTCATCCGCGTCTACCAAAAGATGCATGTGCATGCTTAAAACGCGTTTTCGCACAAATCCGTGCGCAGGTGCTAAAAAGAGCAGCATCGGCATGCTTAGCACGTCGTTTGGTAGAAATCCACGTGCGCGTTCTGCCAAAAGCACCATTTGCATGCACATCTTGTGGTTTTTCAGAAAACTTCATCCGCGTCTACCAAAAGATGCATGTGCATGCTTAAAACGCGTTTTCGCACAAATCCGTGCGCGGGTGCTAAAAAGAGCAGCATCGGCATGCTTAGCACGTCGTTTGGTAGAAATCCACGTGGGCGTTCTGCCAAAAGCACCATTTGCATGCACATCTTGTGGTTTTGCAGAAAACTTCATCCGCGTCTGCCAAAAGATGCATGTGCCTGCTTAAAACGCGTTTTCGCACAAATCCGTGCGCGGGTGCTAAAAAGAACAGCATCGGCATGCTTAGCACGTCGTTTGGTAGAAATCCACGTGCGCGTTCTGCAAAAAGCACCATTTGCATGCACATCTTGTGGTTTTGCAGAAAACTTCATCCGCGTCTACCAAAAGATGCATGTGCATGCTTAAAACGCGTTTTCGCACAAATCCGTGCGCGGGTGCTAAAAAGAGCAGCATCGGCATGCTTAGCACGTCCTTTGGTAGAAATCCACGTGCGCGTTCTGCCAAAAGCACCATTTGCATGCACATCTTGTGGTTTTGCAGAAAACTTCATCCGCGTCTACCAAAAGATGCATGTGATTGCTTAAAACGCGTTTTCGCACAAATCCGTGCGCGGGTGCTAAAAAGAGCAGCATCGGCATGCTTAGCACGTCGTTTGGTAGAAATCCACGTGCGCGTTCTGCAAAAAGCACCATTTGCATGCACATCTTGTGGTTTTGCAGAAAACTTCATCCGCGTCTACCAAAAGATGCATGTGCATGCTTAAAACGCGTTTTCGCACAAATGCGTGCGCGGGTGCTAAAAAGAGCAGCATCGGCATGCTTAGCACGTCGTTTGGTAGAAATCCACGTGCGCGTTCTGCCAAAAGCACCATTTGCATGCACATCTTGTGGTTTTGCAGAAAACTTCATCCGCGTCTACCAAAAGATGCATGTGCATGCTTAAAACGCGTTTTCGCACAAATCCGTGCGCGGGTGCTAAAAAGAGCAGCATCGGCATGCTTAGCACGTCGTTTGGTAGAAATCCACGTGCGCGTTCTGCCAAAAGCACCATTTGCATGCACATCTTGTGGCTTTGCAGAAAACTTCATCCGCGTCTACCAAAAGATGCATGTGCATGCTTAAAACGCGTTTTCGCACAAATGCGTGCGCGGATGCTAAAAAGAGCAGCATCGGCATGCTTAGCACGTCGTTTGGTAGAAATCCACGTGCGCGTTCTGCAAAAAGCACCATTTGCATGCACATCTTGTGGTTTTGCAGAAAACTTCATCCGCGTCTACCAAAAGATGCATGTGCATGCTTAAAACGCGTTTTCGCACAAATCCGTTCGCGGGTGCTAAAAAGAGCAGCATCGGCATGCTTAGCACGTCGTTCAGTAGAAATCCACGTGCGCGTTCTGCCAAAAGCACCATTTGCATGCACATCTTGTGGTTTTGCAGAAAACTTCATCCGCGTCTACCAAAAGATGCATGTGCATGCTTAAAACGCGTTTTCGCACAAATGCGTGCGCGGGTGCTAAAAAGAGCAGCATCGGCATGCTTAGCACGTCATTTGGTAGAAATCCACGTGCGCGTTCTGCCAAAAGCACCATTTGCATGCACATCTTGTGGTTTTGCAGAAAACTTCATCCGCGTCTACCAAAAGATGCATGTACATGCTTAAAACGCGTTTTCGCACAAATCCTTGCGCGGGCGCTAAAATAGCAGCATCGGCATGCTTAGCACGTCGTTTGGTAGAAATCCACGTGCGCGTTCTGCCAAAAGCACCATTTGAATGCACATCTTGTGGTTTTGCAGAAAACTTCATCCGCGTCTACCAAAAGATGCATGTGCATGCTTAAAACGCGTTTTCGCACAAATCCGTGCGCGGGTGCTGAAAAGAGCAGCATCGGCATGCTTAGCACGTCGTTTGGTAGAAATCCACGTGCGCGTTCTGCCAACAGCACCATTTGCATGCACATCTTGTGGTTTTGCAGAAAACTTCATCCGCGTCTACCAAAAGATGCATGTGCATGCTTAAAAAGCGTTTTCGCACAAATCCGTGCGCGGGTGCTAAAAAGAGCAGCATCGGCATGCTTAGCACGTCGTTTGGTAGAAATGCACGTGCGCGTTCTGCCAAAAGCACCATTTGCATGCACACTTTGTGGTTTTGCAGAAAACTTCATCCGCGTCTACCAAAAGATGCATGTGCATGCTTAAAATGCGTTTTCGCACAAATCCGTGCGCGGGTGCTAAAAAGAGCAGCGTCGGCATGCTTAGCACGTCGTTTGGTAGAAATCCACGTGCGCGTTCTGCCAAAAGCACCATTTGCATGCACATCTTGTGGTTTTGCAGAAAACTTCATCCGCGTCTACCAAAAGATGCATGTGCATGCTTAAAACGCGTTTTCGCACAAATCCGTGCGCGGGTGCTAAAAAGAGCAGCATCGGCATGCTTAGCACGTCGTTTGGTAGAAATCCACGTGCGCGTTCTGCCAAAAGCACCATTTGCATGCACATCTTGTGGTTTTGCAGAAAACTTCATCCGCGTCTACCAAAAGATGCATGTGATTGCTTAAAACGCGTTTTCGCACAAATCCGTGCGCGGGTGCTAAAAAGAGCAGCATCGGCATGCTTAGCACGTCGTTTGGTAGAAATCCACGTGCGCGTTCTGCAAAAAGCACCATTTGCATGCACATCTTGTGGTTTTGCAGAAAACTTCATCCGCGTCTACCAAAAGATGCATGTGCATGCTTAAAACGCGTTTTCGCACAAATGCGTGCGCGGGTGCTAAAAAGAGCAGCATCGGCATGCTTAGCACGTCGTTTGGTAGAAATCCACGTGCGCGTTCTGCCAAAAGCACCATTTGCATGCACATCTTGTGGTTTTGCAGAAAACTTCATCCGCGTCTACCAAAAGATGCATGTGCATGCTTAAAACGCGTTTTCGCACAAATCCGTGCGCGGGTGCTAAAAAGAGCAGCATCGGCATGCTTAGCACGTCGTTTGGTAGAAATCCACGTGCGCGTTCTGCCAAAAGCACCATTTGCATGCACATCTTGTGGTTTTGCAGAAAACTTCATTCGCGTCTACCAAAAGATGCATGTGCATGCTTAAAACGCGTTTTCGCACAAATCCGTGCGCGGGTGCTAAAAAGAGCAGCATCGGCATGCTTAGCACGTCGTTTGGTAGAAATCCACGTGCGCGTTCTGCCAAAAGCACCATTTGCACGCACATCTTGTGGTTTTGCAGAAAACTTCATCCGCGTCTACCAAAAGATGCATGTGCATGCTTAAAACGCGTTTTCGCACAAATGCGTGCGCGGGTGCTAAAAAGAGCAGCATCGGCATGCTTAGCACGTCATTTGGTAGAAATCCACGTGCGCGTTCTGCCAAAAGCACCATTTGCATGCACATCTTGTGGTTTTGCAGAAAACTTCATCCGCGTCTACCAAAAGATGCATGTACATGCTTAAAACGCGTTTTCGCACAAATCCTTGCGCGGGCGCTAAAATAGCAGCATCGGCATGCTTAGCACGTCGTTTGGTAGAAATCCACGTGCGCGTTCTGCCAAAAGCACCATTTGCATGCACATCTTGTGGTTTTGCAGAAAACTTCATCCGCGTCTACCAAAAGATGCATGTGCATGCTTAAAACGCGTTTTCGCACAAATCCGTGCGCGGGTGCTGAAAAGAGCAGCATCGGCATGCTTAGCACGTCGTTTGGTAGAAATCCACGTGCGCGTTCTGCCAACAGCACCATTTGCATGCACATCTTGTGGTTTTGCAGAAAACTTCATCCGCGTCTACCAAAAGATGCATGTGCATGCTTAAAAAGCGTTTTCGCACAAATCCGTGCGCGGGTGCTAAAAAGAGCAGCATCGGCATGCTTAGCACGTCGTTTGGTAGAAATGCACGTGCGCGTTCTGCCAAAAGCACCATTTGCATGCACACTTTGTGGTTTTGCAGAAAACTTCATCCGCGTCTACCAAAAGATGCATGTGCATGCTTAAAATGCGTTTTCGCACAAATCCGTGCGCGGGTGCTAAAAAGAGCAGCGTCGGCATGCTTAGCACGTCGTTTGGTAGAAATCCACGTGCGCGTTCTGCCAAAAGCACCATTTGCATGCACATCTTGTGGTTTTGCAGAAAACTTCATCCGCGTCTACCAAAAGATGCATGTGCATGCTTAAAAACGCGTTTTCGCACAAATCCGTGCGCGGGTGCTAAAAAGAGCAGCATCGGCATGCTTAGCACGTCGTTTGGTAGAAATCCACGTGCGCGTTCTGCCAAAAGCACCATTTGCATGCACATCTTGTGGTTTTGCAGAAAACTTCATCCGCGTCTACCAAAAGATGCATGTGATTGCTTAAAACGCGTTTTCGCACAAATCCGTGCGCGGGTGCTAAAAAGAGCAGCATCGGCATGCTTAGCACGTCGTTTGGTAGAAATCCACGTGCGCGTTCTGCAAAAAGCACCATTTGCATGCACATCTTGTGGTTTTGCAGAAAACTTCATCCGCGTCTACCAAAAGATGCATGTGCATGCTTAAAACGCGTTTTCGCACAAATGCGTGCGCGGGTGCTAAAAAGAGCAGCATCGGCATGCTTAGCACGTCGTTTGGTAGAAATCCACGTGCGCGTTCTGCCAAAAGCACCATTTGCATGCACATCTTGTGGTTTTGCAGAAAACTTCATCCGCGTCTACCAAAAGATGCATGTGCATGCTTAAAACGCGTTTTCGCACAAATCCGTGCGCGGGTGCTAAAAAGAGCAGCATCGGCATGCTTAGCACGTCGTTTGGTAGAAATCCACGTGCGCGTTCTGCCAAAAGCACCATTTGCATGCACATTTTGTGGTTTTGCAGAAAACTTCATTCGCGTCTACCAAAAGATGCATGTGCATGCTTAAAACGCGTTTTCGCACAAATCCGTGCGCGGGTGCTAAAAAGAGCAGCATCGGCATGCTTAGCACGTCGTTTGGTAGAAATCCACGTGCGCGTTCTGCCAAAAGCACCATTTGCACGCACATCTTGTGGTTTTGCAGAGAACTTCATCCGCGTCTACCAAAAGATGCATGTGCATGCTTAAAGCGCGCTTTCGCACAAATCCGTGCGCAGGCGCTAAAAAGAGCAGCATCGGCATGCTTAGCACGTCGTTTGGTAGAAATCCACGTGCGCGTTCTGCCAAAAGCACCATTTGCATGCACATCTTGTGGTTTTGCAGAAAACTTCATCCGCGTCTACCAAAGATGCATGTGCATGTTTAAAACGCGTTTTCGCACAAATGCGTGCGCGGGTGCTAAAAAGAGCAGCATCGGCATGCTTAGCACGTCGTTTGGTAGAAATCCACGTGCGCGTTCTGCCAAAAGCACCATTTGCATGCACATCTTGTGGTTTTGCAGAAAACTTCATCCGCGTCTACCAAAAGATGCATGTGCATGCTTAAAACGCGTTTTCGCACAAATCCGTGCGCGGGTGCTAAAAAGAGCAGCATCGGCATGCTTAGCACGTCGTTTGGTAGAAATCCACGTGCGCGTTCTGCCAAAAGCACCATTTGCATGCACATCTTGTGGTTTTGCAGAAAACTTCATCCGCGTCTACCAAAAGATGCATGTGCATGCTTAAAACGCGTTTTCGCACAAATGCGTGCGCGGGTGCTAAAAAGAGCAGCATCGGCATGCTTAGCACGTCGTTTGGTAGAAATCCACGTGCGCGTTCTGCCAAAAGCACCATTTGCATGCACATCTTGTGGTTTTGCAGAAAACTTCATCCGCGTCTACCAAAAGATGCATGTGCATGCTTAAAACGCGTTTTCGCACAAATCCGTGCGCGGGTGCTAAAAAGAGCAGCATCGGCATGCTTAGCACGTCGTTTGGTAGAAATCCACGTGCGCGTTCTGCCAAAAGCACCATTTGCATGCACATCTTGTGGTTTTGCAGAAAACTTCATTCGCGTCTACCAAAAGATGCATGTGCATGCTTAAAACGCGTTTTCGCACAAATCCGTGCGCAGGTGCTAAAAAGAGCAGCATCGGCATGCTTAGCACGTCGTTTGGTAGAAATCCACGTGCGCGTTCTGCCAAAAGCACCATTTGCATGCACATGTTGTGGTTTTTCAGAAAACTTCATCCGCGTCTACCAAAAGATGCATGTGCATGCTTAAAACGCGTTTTCGCACAAATCCGTGCGCGGGTGCTAAAAAGAGCAGCATCGGCATGCTTAGCACGTCGTTTGGTAGAAATCCACGTGCGCGTTCTGCCAAAAGCACCATTTGCATGCACATCTTGTGGTTTTGCAGAAAACTTCATCCGCGTCTACCAAAAGATGCATGTGCATGCTTAAAACGCGTTTTCGCACAAATCCGTGCGCGGGTGCTAAAAAGAGCAGCATCGGCATGCTTAGCACGTCGTTTGGTAGAAATCCACGTGGGCGTTCTGCCAAAAGCACCATTTGCATGCACATCTTGTGGTTTTGCAGAAAACTTCATCCGCGTCTACCAAAAGATGCATGTGCATGCTTAAAACGCGTTTTCGCACAAATCCGTGCGCGGGTGCTAAAAAGAACAGCATCGGCATGCTTAGCACGTCGTTTGGTATAAATCCACGTGCGCGTTCTGCAAAAAGCACCATTTGCATGCACATCTTGTGGTTTTGCAGAAAACTTCATCCGCGTCTACCAAAAGATGCATGTGCATGCTTAAAACACGTTTTCGCACAAATCCGTGCGCAGGCGCTAAAAAGAGCAGCATCGGCATGCTTAGCACGTCGTTTGGTAGAAATCCACGTGCGCGTTCTGCCAAAAGCACCATTTGCATGCACATCTTGTGGTTTTGCAGAAAACTTCATCCGCGTCTACCAAAAGATGCATGTGCATGCTTAAAACGCGTTTTCGCACAAATGCGTGCGCGGGTGCTAAAAAGAGCAGCATCGGCATGCTTAGCACGTCGTTTGGTAGAAATCCACGTGCGCGTTCTGCCAAAAGCACCATTTGCATGCACATCTTGTGGTTTTGCAGAAAACTTCATCCGCGTCTACCAAAAGATGCATATGCATGCTTAAAACGCGTTTTCGCACAAATCCGTGCGCGGGTGCTAAAAAGAGCAGCATCGGCATGCTTAGCACGTCGTTTGGTAGAAATCCACGTGCGCGTTCTGCCAAAAGCACCATTTGCATGCACATCTTGTGGTTTTGCAGAAAACTTCATCCGCGTCTACCAAAAGATGCATGTGCATGCTTAAAACGCGTTTTCGCACAAATGCGTGCGCGGGTGCTAAAAAGAGCAGCATCGGCATGCTTAGCACGTCGTTTGGTAGAAATCCACGTGCGCGTTCTGCCAAAAGCACCATTTGCATGCACATCTTGTGGTTTTGCAGAAAACTTCATTCGCGTCTACCAAAAGATGCATGTGCATGCTTAAAACGCGTTTTCGCACAAATCCGTGCGCGGGTGCTAAAAAGAGCAGCATCGGCATGCTTAGCACGTCGTTTGGTAGAAATCCACGTGCGCGTTCTGCCAAAAGCACCATTTGCACGCACATCTTGTGGTTTTGCAGAGAACTTCATCTGCGTCTACCAAAAGATGCATGTGCATGCTTAAAACGTGTTTTCGCACAAATCCGTGCGCAGGTGCTAAAAAGAGCAGCATCGGCATGCTTAGCACGTCGTTTGGTAGAAATCCACGTGCGCGTTCTGCCAAAAGCACCATTTGCATGCACATGTTGTGGTTTTTCAGAAAACTTCATCCGCGTCTACCAAAAGATGCATGTGCATGCTTAAAACGCGTTTTCGCACAAATCCGTGCGCGGGTGCTAAAAAGAGCAGCATCGGCATGCTTAGCACGTCGTTTGGTAGAAATCCACGTGCGCGTTCTGCCAAAAGCACCATTTGCATGCACATCTTGTGGTTTTGCAGAAAACTTCATCCGCGTCTACCAAAAGATGCATGTGCATGCTTAAAACGCGTTTTCGCACAAATCCGTGCGCGGGTGCTAAAAAGAGCAGCATCGGCATGCTTAGCACGTCGTTTGGTAGAAATCCACGTGGGCGTTCTGCCAAAAGCACCATTTGCATGCACATCTTGTGGTTTTGCAGAAAACTTCATCCGCGTCTACCAAAAGATGCATGTGCATGCTTAAAACGCGTTTTCGCACAAATCCGTGCGCGGGTGCTAAAAAGAACAGCATCGGCATGCTTAGCACGTCGTTTGGTATAAATCCACGTGCGCGTTCTGCAAAAAGCACCATTTGCATGCACATCTTGTGGTTTTGCAGAAAACTTCATCCGCGTCTACCAAAAGATGCATGTGCATGCTTAAAACACGTTTTCGCACAAATCCGTGCGCGGGTGCTAAAAAGAGCAGCATCGGCATGCTTAGCACGTCGTTTGGTAGAAATCCACGTGCGCGTTCTGCCAAAAGCACCATTTGCATGTACATCTTGTGGTTTTGCAGAAAACTTCATCCGCGTCTACCAAAAGATGCATGTGATTGCTTAAAACGCGTTTTCGCACAAATCCGTGCGCGGGTGCTGAAAAGAGCAGCATCGGCATGCTTAGCACGTCGTTTGGTAGAAATCCACGTGCGCGTTCTGCAAAAAGCACCATTTGCATGCACATCTTGTGGTTTTGCAGAAAACTTCATCCGCGTCTACCAAAAGATGCATGTGCATGCTTAAAACGCGTTTTCGCACAAATGCGTGCGCGGGTGCTAAAAAGAGCAGCATCGGCACGCTTAGCACGTCGTTTGGTAGAAATCCACGTGCGCGTTCTGCCAAAAGCACCATTTGCATGCACATCTTGTGGTTTTGCAGAAAACTTCATCCGCGTCTACCAAAAGATGCATGTGCATGCTTAAAACGCGTTTTCGCACAAATCCGTGCGCGGGTGCTAAAAAGAGCAGCATCGGCATGCTTAGCACGTCGTTTGGTAGAAATCCACGTGCGCGTTCTGCCAAAAGCACCATTTGCATGCACATCTTGTGGTTTTGCAGAAAACTTCATCCGCGTCTACCAAAAGATGCATGTGATTGCTTAAAACGCGTTTTCGCACAAATCCGTGCGCGGGTGCTAAAAAGAGCAGCATCGGCATGCTTAGCACGTCGTTTGGTAGAAATCCACGTGCGCGTTCTGCAAAAAGCACCATTTGCATGCACATCTTGTGGTTTTGCAGAAAACTTCATCCGCGTCTACCAAAAGATGCATGTGCATGCTTAAAACGCGTTTTCGCACAAATGCGTGCGCGGGTGCTAAAAAGAGCAGCATCGGCATGCTTAGCACGTCGTTTGGTAGAAATCCACGTGCGCGTTCTGCCAAAAGCACCATTTGCATGCACATCTTGTGGTTTTGCAGAAAACTTCATCCGCGTCTACCAAAAGATGCATGTGCATGCTTAAAACGCGTTTTCGCACAAATGCGTGCGCGGGTGCTAAAAAGAGCAGAATCGGCATGCTTAGCACGTCGTTTGGTAGAAATCCACGTGCGCGTTCTGCAAAAAGCACCATTTGCATGCACATCTTGTGGTTTTGCAGAAAACTTCATCCGCGTCTACCAAAAGATGCATGTGCATGCTTAAAACGCGTTTTCGCACAAATCCGTTCGCGGGTGCTAAAAAGAGCAGCATCGGCACGCTTAGCACGTCGTTCAGTAGAAATCCACGTGCGCGTTCTGCCAAAAGCGCCATTTGCATGCACATCTTGTGGTTTTGCAGAAAACTTCATCCGCGTCTACCAAAAGATGCATGTGCATGCTTAAAACGCGTTTTCGCACAAATGCGTGCGCGGGTGCTAAAAAGAGCAGCATCGGCATGCTTAGCACGTCATTTGGTAGAAATCCACGTGCGCGTTCTGCCAAAAGCACCATTTGCATGCACATCTTGTGGTTTTGCAGAAAACTTCATCCGCGTCTACCAAAAGATGCATGTACATGCTTAAAACGCGTTTTCGCACAAATCCTTGCGCGGGCGCTAAAAAGAGCAGCATCGGCCTGCTTAGCACGTCGTTTGGTAGAAATCCACGTGCGCGTTCTGCCAAAAGCACCATTTGCATGCACATCTTGTGGTTTTGCAGAAAACTTCATCCGCGTCTACCAAAAGATGCATGTGCATGCTTAAAACGCGTTTTCGCACAAATCCGTGCGCGGGTGCTAAAAAGAGCAGCATCGGCATGCTTAGCACGGCGTTTGGTAGAAATCCACGTGCGCGTTCTGCCAACAGCACCATTTGCATGCACATCTTGTGGTTTTGCAGAAAACTTCATCCGCGTCTACCAAAAGATGCATGTGCATGCTTAAAAAGCGTTTTCGCACAAATCCGTGCGCGGGTGCTAAAAAGAGCAGCATCGGCATGCTTAGCACGTCATTTGGTAGAAATGCACATGCGCGTTCTGCCAAAAGCACCATTTGCATGCACACTTTGTGGTTTTGCAGAAAACTTCATCCGCGTCTACCAAAAGATGCATGTGCATGCTTAAAATGCGTTTTCGCACAAATCCGTGCGCGGGTGCTAAAAAGAGCAGCGTCGGCATGCTTAGCACGTCGTTTGGTAGAAATCCACGTGCGCGTACTGCCAAAAGCACCATTTGCATGCACATCTTGTGGTTTTGCAGAAAACTTCATCCGCGTCTACCAAAAGATGCATGTGCATGCTTAAAACGCGTTTTCGCACAAATCCGTGCGCGGGTGCTAAAAAGAGCAGCATCGGCATGCTTAGCACGTCGTTTGGTAGAAATCCACGTGCGCGTTCTGCCAAAAGCACCATTTGCATGCACATCTTGTGGTTTTGCAGAAAACTTCATCCGCGTCTACCAAAAGATGCATGTGATTGCTTAAAACGCGTTTTCGCACAAATCCGTGCGCGGGTGCTAAAAAGAGCAGCATCGGCATGCTTAGCACGTCGTTTGGTAGAAATCCACGTGCGCGTTCTGCAAAAAGCACCATTTGCATGCACATCTTGTGGTTTTGCAGAAAACTTCATCCGCGTCTACCAAAAGATGCATGTGCATGCTTAAAACGCGTTTTCGCACAAATGCGTGCGCGGGTGCTAAAAAGAGCAGCATCGGCATGCTTAGCACGTCGTTTGGTAGAAATCCACGTGCGCGTTCTGCCAAAAGCACCATTTGCATGCACATCTTGTGGTTTTGCAGAAAACTTCATCCGCGTCTACCAAAAGATGCATGTGCATGCTTAAAACGCGTTTTCGCACAAATCCGTGCGCGGGTGCTAAAAAGAGCAGCATCGGCATGCTTAGCACGTCGTTTGGTAGAAATCCACGTGCGCGTTCTGCCAAAAGCACCATTTGCATGCACATCTTGTGGTTTTGCAGAAAACTTCATTCGCGTCTACCAAAAGATGCATGTGCATGCTTAAAACGCGTTTTCGCACAAATCCGTGCGCGGGTGCTAAAAAGAGCAGCATCGGCATGCTTAGCACGTCGTTTGGTAGAAATCCACGTGCGCGTTCTGCCAAAAGCACCATTTGCACGCACATCTTGTGGTTTTGCAGAGAACTTCATCCGCGTCTACCAAAAGATGCATGTGCATGCTTAAAACGCGTTTTCGCACAAATCCGTGCGCAGGTGCTAAAAAGAGCAGCATCGGCATGCTTAGCACGTCGTTTGGTAGAAATCCACGTGCGCGTTCTGCCAAAAGCACCATTTGCATGCACATGTTGTGGTTTTTCAGAAAACTTCATCCGCGTCTACCAAAAGATGCATGTGCATGCTTAAAACGCGTTTTCGCACAAATCCGTGCGCGGGTGCTAAAAAGAGCAGCATCGGCATGCTTAGCACGTCGTTTGGTAGAAATCCACGTGCGCGTTCTGCCAAAAGCACCATTTGCATGCACATCTTGTGGTTTTGCAGAAAACTTCATCCGCGTCTACCAAAAGATGCATGTGCATGCTTAAAACGCGTTTTCGCACAAATCCGTGCGCGGGTGCTAAAAAGAGCAGCATCGGCATGCTTAGCACGTCGTTTGGTAGAAATCCACGTGGGCGTTCTGCCAAAAGCACCATTTGCATGCACATCTTGTGGTTTTGCAGAAAACTTCATCCGCGTCTACCAAAAGATGCATGTGCATGCTTAAAACGCGTTTTCGCACAAATCCGTGCGCGGGTGCTAAAAAGAACAGCATCGGCATGCTTAGCACGTCGTTTGGTAGAAATCCACGTGCGCGTTCTGCAAAAAGCACCATTTGCATGCACATCTTGTGGTTTTGCAGAAAACTTCATCCGCGTCTACCAAAAGATGCATGTGCATGCTTAAAACGCGTTTTCGCACAAATCCGTGCGCGGGTGCTAAAAAAAGCAGCATCGGCATGCTTAGCACGTCGTTTGGTAGAAATCCACGTGCGCGTTCTGCCAAAAGCACCATTTGCATGCACATCTTGTGGTTTTGCAGAAAACTTCATCCGCGTCTACCAAAAGATGCATGTGATTGCTTAAAACGCGTTTTCGCACAAATCCGTGCGCGGGTGCTAAAAAGAGCAGCATCGGCATGCTTAGCACGTCGTTTGGTAGAAATCCACGTGCGCGTTCTGCAAAAAGCACCATTTGCATGCACATCTTGTGGTTTTGCAGAAAACTTCATCCGCGTCTACCAAAAGATGCATGTGCATGCTTAAAACGCGTTTTCGCACAAATGCGTGCGCGGGTGCTAAAAAGAGCAGCATCGGCATGCTTAGCACGTCGTTTGGTAGAAATCCACGTGCGCGTTCTGCCAAAAGCACCATTTGCATGCACATCTTGTGGTTTTGCAGAAAACTTCATCCGCGTCTACCAAAAGATGCATGTGCATGCTTAAAACGCGTTTTCGCACAAATCCGTGCGCGGGTGCTAAAAAGAGCAGCATCGGCATGCTTAGCACGTCGTTTGGTAGAAATCCACGTGCGCGTTCTGCCAAAAGCACCATTTGAATGCACATCTTGTGGTTTTGCAGAAAACTTCATCCGCGTCTACCAAAAGATGCATGTGATTGCTTAAAACGCGTTTTCGCACAAATCCGTGCGCGGGTGCTAAAAAGAGCAGCATCGGCATGCTTAGCACGTCGTTTGGTAGAAATCCACGTGCGCGTTCTGCAAAAAGCACCATTTGCATGCACATCTTGTGGCTTTGCAGAAAACTTCATCCGCGTCTACCAAAAGATGCATGTGCATGCTTAAAACGCGTTTTCGCACAAATGCGTGCGCGGGTGCTAAAAAGAGCAGCATCGGCATGCTTAGCACGTCGTTTGGTAGAAATCCACGTGCGCGTTCTGCCAAAAGCACCATTTGCATGCACATCTTGTGGTTTTGCAGAAAACTTCATCCGCGTCTACCAAAAGATGCATGTGCATGCTTAAAACGCGTTTTCGCACAAATCCGTGCGCGGGTGCTAAAAAGAGCAGCATCGGCATGCTTAGCACGTCGTTTGGTAGAAATCCACGTGCGCGTTCTGCCAAAAGCACCATTTGCATGCACATCTTGTGGTTTTGCAGAAAACTTCATCCGCGTCTACCAAAAGATGCATGTGCATGCTTAAAACGCGTTTTCGCACAAATGCGTGCGCGGGTGCTAAAAAGAGCAGCATCGGCATGCTTAGCACGTCGTTTGGTAGAAATCCACGTGCGCGTTCTGCAAAAAGCACCATTTGCATGCACATCTTGTGGTTTTGCAGAAAACTTCATCCGCGTCTACCAAAAGATGCATGTGATTGCTTAAAACGCGTTTTCGCACAAATCCGTGCGCGGGTGCTAAAAAGAGCAGCATCGGCATGCTTAGCACGTCGTTTGGTAGAAATCCACGTGCGCGTTCTGCAAAAAGCACCATTTGCATACACATCTTGTGGTTTTGCAGAAAACTTCATCCGCGTCTACCAAAAGATGCATGTGCATGCTTAAAACGCGTTTTCGCACAAATGCGTGCGCGGGTGCTAAAAAGAGCAGCATCGGCATGCTTAGCACGTCGTTTGGTAGAAATCCACGTGCGCGTTCTGCCAAAAGCACCATTTGCATGCACATCTTGTGGTTTTGCAGAAAACTTCATCCGCGTCTACCAAAAGATGCATGTGCATGCTTAAAACGCGTTTTCGCACAAATCCGTGCGTGGGTGCTAAAAAGAGCAGCATCGGCATGCTTAGCACGTCGTTTGGTAGAAATCCACGTGCGCGTTCTGCCAAAAGCACCATTTGCATGCACATCTTGTGGTTTTGCAGAAAACTTCATCCGCGTCTACCAAAAGATGCATGTGCATGCTTAAAACGCGTTTTCGCCCAAATGCGTGCGCGGGTGCTAAAAAGAGCAGCATCGGCATGCTTAGCACGTCGTTTGGTAGAAATCCACGTGCGCGTTCTGCAAAAAGCACCATTTGCATGCACATCTTGTGGTTTTGCAGAAAACTTCATCCGCGTCTACCAAAAGATGCATGTGCATGCTTAAAACGCGTTTTCGCACAAATCCGTTCGCGGGTGCTAAAAAGAGCAGCATCGGCATGCTTAGCACGTCGTTCAGTAGAAATCCACGTGCGCGTTCTGCCAAAAGCACCATTTGCATGCACATCTTGTGGTTTTGCAGAAAACTTCATCCGCGTCTACCAAAAGATGCATGTGCATGCTTAAAACGCGTTTTCGCACAAATGCGTGCGCGGGTGCTAAAAAGAGCAGCATCGGCATGCTTAGCACGTCATTTGGTAGAAATCCACGTGCGCGTTCTGCCAAAAGCACCATTTGCATGCACATCTTGTGGTTTTGCAGAAAACTTCATCCGCGTCTACCAAAAGATGCATGTACATGCTTAAAACGCGTTTTCGCACAAATCCTTGCGCGGGCGCTAAAAAGAGCAGCATCGGCATGCTTAGCACGTCGTTTGGTAGAAATCCACGTGCGCGTTCTGCCAAAAGCACCATTTGCATGCACATCTTGTGGTTTTGCAGAAAACTTCATCCGCGTCTACCAAAAGATGCATGTGCATGCTTAAAACGCGTTTTCGCACAAATCCGTGTGCGGGTGCTAAAAAGAGCAGCATCGGCATGCTTAGCACGTCGTTTGGTAGAAATCCACGTGCGCGTTCTGCCAACAGCACCATTTGCATGCACATCTTGTGGTTTTGCAGAAAACTTCATCCGCGTCTACCAAAAGATGCATGTGCATGCTTAAAAAGCGTTTTCGCACAAATCCGTGCGCGGGTGCTAAAAAGAGCAGCATCGGCATGCTTAGCACGTCGTTTGGTAGAAATGCACGTGCGCGTTCTGCCAAAAGCACCATTTGCATGCACATCTTGTGGTTTTGCAGAAAACTTCATCCCCGTCTACCAAAAGATGCATGTGCATGCTTAAAACGCGTTTTCGCACAAATGCGTGCGCGGGTGCTAAAAAGAGCAGCATCGGCATGCTTAGCACGTCGTTTGGTAGAAATCCACGTGCGCGTTCTGCCAAAAGCACCATTTGCATGCACATCTTGTGGTTTTGCAGAAAACTTCATCCGCGTCTACCAAAAGATGCATGTGCATGCTTAAAACGCGTTTTCGCACAAATCCGTGCGTGGGTGCTAAAAAGAGCAGCATCGGCATGCTTAGCACGTCGTTTGGTAGAAATCCACGTGCGCGTTCTGCCAAAAGCACCATTTGCATGCACATCTTGTGGTTTTGCAGAAAACTTCATCCGCGTCTACCAAAAGATGCATGTGCATGCTTAAAACGCGTTTTCGCCCAAATGCGTGCGCGGGTGCTAAAAAGAGCAGCATCGGCATGCTTAGCACGTCGTTTGGTAGAAATCCACGTGCGCGTTCTGCAAAAAGCACCATTTGCATGCACATCTTGTGGTTTTGCAGAAAACTTCATCCGCGTCTACCAAAAGATGCATGTGCATGCTTAAAACGCGTTTTCGCACAAATCCGTTCGCGGGTGCTAAAAAGAGCAGCATCGGCATGCTTAGCACGTCGTTCAGTAGAAATCCACGTGCGCGTTCTGCCAAAAGCACCATTTGCATGCACATCTTGTGGTTTTGCAGAAAACTTCATCCGCGTCTACCAAAAGATGCATGTGCATGCTTAAAACGCGTTTTCGCACAAATGCGTGCGCGGGTGCTAAAAAGAGCAGCATCGGCATGCTTAGCACGTCATTTGGTAGAAATCCACGTGCGCGTTCTGCCAAAAGCACCATTTGCATGCACATCTTGTGGTTTTGCAGAAAACTTCATCCGCGTCTACCAAAAGATGCATGTACATGCTTAAAACGCGTTTTCGCACAAATCCTTGCGCGGGCGCTAAAAAGAGCAGCATCGGCATGCTTAGCACGTCGTTTGGTAGAAATCCACGTGCGCGTTCTGCCAAAAGCACCATTTGCATGCACATCTTGTGGTTTTGCAGAAAACTTCATCCGCGTCTACCAAAAGATGCATGTGCATGCTTAAAACGCGTTTTCGCACAAATCCGTGTGCGGGTGCTAAAAAGAGCAGCATCGGCATGCTTAGCACGTCGTTTGGTAGAAATCCACGTGCGCGTTCTGCCAACAGCACCATTTGCATGCACATCTTGTGGTTTTGCAGAAAACTTCATCCGCGTCTACCAAAAGATGCATGTGCATGCTTAAAAAGCGTTTTCGCACAAATCCGTGCGCGGGTGCTAAAAAGAGCAGCATCGGCATGCTTAGCACGTCGTTTGGTAGAAATGCACGTGCGCGTTCTGCCAAAAGCACCATTTGCATGCACATCTTGTGGTTTTGCAGAAAACTTCATCCCCGTCTACCAAAAGATGCATGTGCATGCTTAAAACGCGTTTTCGCACAAATGCGTGCGCGGGTGCTAAAAAGAGCAGCATCGGCATGCTTAGCACGTCGTTTGGTAGAAATCCACGTGCGCGTTCTGCCAAAAGCACCATTTGCATGCACATCTTGTGGTTTTGCAGAAAACTTCATCCGCGTCTACCAAAAGATGCATGTGCATGCTTAAAACGCGTTTTCGCACAAATCCGTGCGTGGGTGCTAAAAAGAGCAGCATCGGCATGCTTAGCACGTCGTTTGGTAGAAATCCACGTGCGCGTTCTGCCAAAAGCACCATTTGCATGCACATCTTGTGGTTTTGCAGAAAACTTCATCCGCGTCTACCAAAAGATGCATGTGCATGCTTAAAACGCGTTTTCGCCCAAATGCGTGCGCGGGTGCTAAAAAGAGCAGCATCGGCATGCTTAGCACGTCGTTTGGTAGAAATCCACGTGCGCGTTCTGCAAAAAGCACCATTTGCATGCACATCTTGTGGTTTTGCAGAAAACTACATCCGCGTCTACCAAAAGATGCATGTGCATGCTTAAAACGCGTTTTCGCACAAATCCGTTCGCGGGTGCTAAAAAGAGCAGCATCGGCATGCTTAGCACGTCGTTCAGTAGAAATCCACGTGCGCGTTCTGCCAAAAGCACCATTTGCATGCACATCTTGTGGTTTTGCAGAAAACTTCATCCGCGTCTACCAAAAGATGCATGTGCATGCTTAAAACGCGTTTTCGCACAAATGCGTGCGCGGGTGCTAAAAAGAGCAGCATCGGCATGCTTAGCACGTCATTTGGTAGAAATCCACGTGCGCGTTCTGCCAAAAGCACCATTTGCATGCACATCTTGTGGTTTTGCAGAAAACTTCATCCGCGTCTACCAAAAGATGCATGTACATGCTTAAAACGCGTTTTCGAACAAATCCTTGCGCGGGCGCTAAAAAGAGCAGCATCGGCATGCTTAGCACGTCGTTTGGTAGAAATCCACGTGCGCGTTCTGCCAAAAGCACCATTTGCATGCACATCTTGTGGTTTTGCAGAAAACTTCATCCGCGTCTACCAAAAGGTGCATGTGCATGCTTAAAACGCGTTTTCGCACAAATCCGTGCGTGGGTGCTAAAAAGAGCAGCATCGGCATGCTTAGCACGTCGTTTGGTAGAAATCCACGTGCGCGTTCTGCCAACAGCACCATTTGCATGCACATCTTGTGGTTTTGCAGAAAACTTCATCCGCGTCTACCAAAAGATGCATGTGCATGCTTAAAAAGCGTTTTCGCACAAATCCGTGCGCGGGTGCTAAAAAGAGCAGCATCGGCATGCTTAGCACGTCGTTTGGTAGAAATGCACGTGCGCGTTCTGCCAAAAGCACCATTTGCATGCACACTTTGTGGTTTTGCAGAAAACTTCATCCGCGTCTACCAAAAGATGCATGTGCATGCTTAAAATGCGTTTTCGCACAAATCCGTGCGCGGGTGCTAAAAAGAGCAGCGTCGGCATGCTTAGCACGTCGTTTGGTAGAAATCCACGTGTGCGTTCTGCCAAAAGCACCATTTGCATGCACATCTTGTGGTTTTGCAGAAAACTTCATCCGCGTCTACCAAAAGATGCATGTGCATGCTTAAAACGCGTTTTCGCACAAATCCGTGCGCGGGTGCTAAAAAGAGCAGCATCGGCATGCTTAGCACGTCGTTTGGTAAAAATCCACGTGCGCGTTCCGCCAAAAGCACCATTTGCATGCACATCTTGTGGTTTTGCAGAAAACTTCATCCGCGTCTACCAAAAGATGCATGTGATTGCTTAAAACGCGTTTTCGCACAAATCCGTGCGCGGGTGCTAAAAAGAGCAGCATCGGCATGCTTAGCACGTCGTTTGGTAGAAATCCACATGCGCGTTCTGCAAAAAGCACCATTTGCATGCACATCTTGTGGTTTTGCAGAAAACTTCATCCGCGTCTACCAAAAGATGCATGTGCATGCTTAAAACGCGTTTTAGCACAAATGCGTGCGCGGGTGCTAAAAAGAGCAGCATCGGCATGCTTAGCACGTCGTTTGGTAGAAATCCACGTGCGCGTTCTGCCAAAAGCACCATTTGCATGCACATCTTGTGGTTTTGCAGAAAACTTCATCCGCGTCTACCAAAAGATGCATGTGCATGCTTAAAACGCGTTTTCGCACAAATCCGTGCGCGGGTGCTAAAAACAGCAGCATCGGCATGCTTAGCACGTCGTTTGGTAAAAATCCACGTGCGCGTTCTGCCAAAAGCACCATTTGCATGCACATCTTGTGGTTTTGCAGAAAACTTCATCCGCGTCTACCAAAAGATGCATGTGCATGCTTAAAACGCGTTTTCGCACAAATGCGTGCGCGGGTGCTAAAAAGAGCAGCATCGGCATGCTTAGCACGTCGTTTGGTAGAAATCCACGTGCGCGTTCTGCAAAAAGCACCATTTGCATGCACATCTTGTGGTTTTGCAGAAAACTTCATCCGCGTCTACCAAAAGATGCATGTGCATGCTTAAAACGCGTTTTCGCACAAATGCGTGCGCGGGTGCTAAAAAGAGCAGCATCGGCATGCTTAGCACGTCGTTTGGTAGAAATCCACGTGCGCGTTCTCCCAAAAGCACCATTTGCATGCACATCTTGTGGTTTTGCAGAAAACTTCATCCACGTCTACCAAAAGATGCATGTGCATGCTTAAAACGCGTTTTCGCACAAATCCGTTCGCGGGTGCTAAAAAGAGCAGCATCGGCATGCTTAGCACGTCGTTTGGTAGAAATCCACGTGCGCGTTCTGCCAAAAGCACCATTTGCATGCACATCTTGTGGTTTTGCAGAAAACTTCGTCCGCGTCTACCAAAAGATGCATGTGCATGCTTAAAACGCGTTTTCGCACAAATGCGTGCGCGGGTGCTAAAAAGAGCAGCATCGGCATGCTTAGCACGTCGTTTGGTAGAAATGCACGTGCGCGTTCTGCAACAAGCACCATTTGCATGCACATCTTGTGGTTTTGCAGAAAACTTCATCCGCGTCTACCAAAAGATGCATGTGCATGCTTAAAACGCGTTTTCGCACAAATCCTTGCGCGGGTGCTAAAAAGAGCAGCATCGGCATGCTTAGCACGTAGTTTGGTAGAAATCCACGTGCGCGTTCTGCCAAAAGCACCATTTGCATGCACATCTTGTGGTTTTTCAGAAAACTTCATCCGCGTCTACCAAAAGATGCATGTGCATGCTTAAAACGCGTTTTCGCACAAATCCGTGCGCGGGTGCTAAAAAGAGCAGCATCGGCATGCTTAGCACGTCGTTTGGTAGAAATCCACGTGCGCGTTCCGCCAAAAGCACCATTTGCATGCACATCTTGTGGTTTTGCAGAAAACTTCATCCGCGTCTACCAAAAGATGCATGTGATTGCTTAAAACGCGTTTTCGCACAAATCCGTGCGCGGGTGCTAAAAAGAGCAGCATCGGCATGCTTAGCACGTCGTTTGGTAGAAATCCACGTGCGCGTTCTGCAAAAAGCACCATTTGCATGCACATCTTGTGGTTTTGCAGAAAACTTCATCCGCGTCTACCAAAAGATGCATGTGCATGCTTAAAACGCGTTTTAGCACAAATGCGTGCGCGGGTGCTAAAAAGAGCAGCATCGGCATGCTTAGCACGTCGTTTGGTAGAAATCCACGTGCGCGTTCTGCCAAAAGCACCATTTGCATGCACATCTTGTGGTTTTGCAGAAAACTTCATCCGCGTCTACCAAAAGATGCATGTGCATGCTTAAAACGCGTTTTCGCACAAATCCGTGCGCGGGTGCTAAAAACAGCAGCATCGGCATGCTTAGCACGTCGTTTGGTAAAAATCCACGTGCGCGTTCTAGCCAAAAGCACCATTTGCATGCACATCTTGTGGTTTTGCAGAAAACTTCATCCGCGTCTACCAAAAGATGCATGTGCATGCTTAAAACGCGTTTTCGCACAAATGCGTGCGCGGGTGCTAAAAAGAGCAGCATCGGCATGCTTAGCACGTCGTTTGGTAGAAATCCACGTGCGCGTTCTGCAAAAAGCACCATTTGCATGCACATCTTGTGGTTTTGCAGAAAACTTCATCCGCGTCTACCAAAAGATGCATGTGATTGCTTAAAACGCGTTTTCGCACAAATCCGTGCGCGGGTGCTAAAAAGAGCAGCATCGGCATGCTTAGCACGTCGTTTGGTAGAAATCCACGTGCGCGTTCTGCAAAAAGCACCATTTGCATGCACATCTTGTGGTTTTGCAGAAAACTTCATCCGCGTCTACCAAAAGATGCATGTGCATGCTTAAAACGCGTTTTAGCACAAATGCGTGCGCGGGTGCTAAAAAGAGCAGCATCGGCATGCTTAGCACGTCGTTTGGTAGAAATCCACGTGCGCGTTCTGCCAAAAGCACCATTTGCATGCACATCTTGTGGTTTTTGCAGAAAACTTCATCCGCGTCTACCAAAAGATGCATGTGCATGCTTAAAACGCGTTTTCGCACAAATCCGTGCGCGGTCGCTAAAAACAGCAGCATCGGCATGCTTAGCACGTCGTTTGGTAAAAATCCACGTGCGCGTTCTGCCAAAAGCACCATTTGCATGCACATCTTGTGGTTTTGCAGAAAACTTCATCCGCGTCTACCAAAAGATGCATGTGCATGCTTAAAACGCGTTTTCGCACAAATGCGTGCGCGGGTGCTAAAAAGAGCAGCATCGGCATGCTTAGCACGTCGTTTGGTAGAAATCCACGTGCGCGTTCTGCAAAAAGCACCATTTGCATGCACATCTTGTGGTTTTGCAGAAAACTTCATCCGCGTCTACCAAAAGATGCATGTGCATGCTTAAAACGCGTTTTCGCACAAATGCGTGCGCGGGTGCTAAAAAGAGCAGCATCGGCATGCTTAGCACGTCGTTTGGTAGAAATCCACGTGCGCGTTCTGCCAAAAGCACCATTTGCATGCACATCTTGTGGTTTTGCAGAAAACTTCATCCGCGTCTACCAAAAGATGCATGTGCATGCTTAAAACGCGTTTTCGCACAAATCCTTGCGCGGGTGCTAAAAAGAGCAGCATCGGCATGCTTAGCACGTCGTTTGGTAGAAATCCACGTGCGCGTTCTGCCAAAAGCACCATTTGCATGCACATCTTGTGGTTTTGCAGAAAACTTCGTCCGCGTCTACCAAAAGATGCATGTGCATGCTTAAAACGCGTTTTCGCACAAATGCGTGCGCGGGTGCTAAAAAGAGCAGCATCGGCATGCTTAGCACGTCGTTTGGTAGAAATCCACGTGCGCGTTCTGCCAAAAGCACCATTTGCATGCACATCTTGTGGTTTTGCAGAAAACTTCATCCGCGTCTACCAAAAGATGCATGTGCATGCTTAAAACGCGTTTTCGCACAAATCCTTGCGCGGGTGCTAAAAAGAGCAGCATCGGCATGCTTAGCACGTCGTTTGGTAGAAATCCACGTGCGCGTTCTGCCAAAAGCACCATTTGCATGCACATCTTGTGGTTTTGCAGAAAACTTCGTCCGCGTCTACCAAAAGATGCATGTGCATGCTTAAAACGCGTTTTCGCACAAATGCGTGCGCGGGTGCTAAAAAGAGCAGCATCGGCATGCTTAGCACGTCGTTTGGTAGAAATCCACGTGCGCGTTCTGCCAAAAGCACCATTTGCATGCACATCTTGTGGTTTTGCAGAAAACTTCATCCGCGTCTACCAAAAGATGCATGTGCATGTTTAAAACGCGTTTTCGCACAAATCCTTGCGCGGGTGCTAAAAAGAGCAGCATCGGCATGCTTAGCACGTAGTTTGGTAGAAATCCACGTGCGCGTTCTGCCAAAAGCACCATTTGCATGCACATCTTGTGGTTTTTCAGAAAACTTCATCCGCGTCTACCAAAAGATGCATGTGCATGCTTAAAACGCGTTTTCGCACAAATCCGTGCGCGGGTGCTAAAAAGAGCAGCATCGGCATGCTTAGCACGTCGTTTGGTAGAAATCCACGTGCGCGTTCCGCCAAAAGCACCATTTGCATGCACATTTTGTGGTTTTGCAGAAAACTTCATCCGCGTCTACCAAAAGATGCATGTGATTGCTTAAAACGCGTTTTCGCACAAATCCGTGCGCGGGTGCTAAAAAGAGCAGCATCGGCATGCTTAGCACGTCGTTTGGTAGAAATCCACGTGCGCGTTCTGCAAAAAGCACCATTTGCATGCACATCTTGTGGTTTTGCAGAAAACTTCATCCGCGTCTACCAAAAGATGCATGTGCATGCTTAAAACGCGTTTTAGCACAAATGCGTGCGCGGGTGCTAAAAAGAGCAGCATCGGCATGCTTAGCACGTCGTTTGGTAGAAATCCACGTGCGCGTTCTGCCAAAAGCACCATTTGCATGCACATCTTGTGGTTTTGCAGAAAACTTCATCCGCGTCTACCAAAAGATGCATGTGCATGCTTAAAACGCGTTTTCGCACAAATCCGTGCGCGGGTGCTAAAAACAGCAGCATCGGCATGCTTAGCACGTCGTTTGGTAAAAATCCACGTGCGCGTTCTGCCAAAAGCACCATTTGCATGCACATCTTGTGGTTTTGCAGAAAACTTCATCCGCGTCTACCAAAAGATGCATGTGCATGCTTAAAACGCGTTTTCGCACAAATGCGTGCGCGGGTGCTAAAAAGAGCAGCATCGGCATGCTTAGCACGTCGTTTGGTAGAAATCCACGTGCGCGTTCTGCAAAAAGCACCATTTGCATGCACATCTTGTGGTTTTGCAGAAAACTTCATCCGCGTCTACCAAAAGATGCATGTGCATGCTTAAAACGCGTTTTCGCACAAATGCGTGCGCGGGTGCTAAAAAGAGCAGCATCGGCATGCTTAGCACGTCGTTTGGTAGAAATCCACGTGCGCGTTCTCCCAAAAGCACCATTTGCATGCACATCTTGTGGTTTTGCAGAAAACTTCATCCACGTCTACCAAAAGATGCATGTGCATGCTTAAAACGCGTTTTCGCACAAATCCGTTCGCGGGTGCTAAAAAGAGCAGCATCGGCATGCTTAGCACGTCGTTTGGTAGAAATCCACGCGCGCGTTCTGCCAAAAGCACCATTTGCATGCACATCTTGTGGTTTTGCAGAAAACTTCGTCCGCGTCTACCAAAAGATGCATGTGCATGCTTAAAACGCGTTTTCGCACAAATGCGTGCGCGGGTGCTAAAAAGAGCAGCATCGGCATGCTTAGCACGTCGTTTGGTAGAAATCCACGTGCGCGTTCTGCCAAAAGCACCATTTGCATGCACATCTTGTGGTTTTGCAGAAAACTTCATCCGCGTCTACCAAAAGATGCATGTGCATGCTTAAAACGCGTTTTCGCACAAATCCTTTCGCGTGTGCTAAAAAGAGCAGCATCGGCATGCTTAGCACGTAGTTTGGTAGAAATCCACGTGCGCGTTCTGCCAAAAGCACCATTTGCATGCACATCTTGTGGTTTTTCAGAAAACTTCATCCGCGTCTACCAAAAGATGCATGTGCATGCTTAAAACGCGTTTTCGCACAAATGCCTGCGCGGGTGCTAAAAAGAGCAGCATCGGCATGCTTAGCACGTCGTTTGGTAGAAATCCACGTGCGCGTTCTGCCAAAAGCACCATTTGCATGCACATCTTGTGGTTTTGCAGAAAACTTCATCCGCGTCTACCAAAAGATGCATGTGCATGCTTAAAACGCGTTTTCGCACAAATCCGTGCGCGGGTGCTAAAAAGAGCAGCATCGGCATGCTTAGCACGTCGTTTGGTAGAAATCCACGTGCGCGTTCCGCCAAAAGCACCATTTGCATGCACATCTTGTGGTTTTGCAGAAAACTTCATCCGCGTCTACCAAAAGATGCATGTGATTGCTTAAAACGCGTTTTCGCACAAATCCGTGCGCGGGTGCTAAAAAGAGCAGCATCGGCATGCTTAGCACGTCGTTTGGTAGAAATCCACGTGCGCGTTCTGCAAAAAGCACCATTTGCATGCACATCTTGTGGTTTTGCAGAAAACTTCATCCGCGTCTACCAAAAGATGCATGTGCATGCTTAAAACGCGTTTTCGCACAAATGCGTGCGCGGGTGCTAAAAAGAGCAGCATCGGCATGCTTAGCACGTCGCTTGGTAGAAATCCACGTGCGCGTTCTGCAAAAAGCACCCTTTGGATGCACATCTTGTGGTTTTGCAGAAAACTTCATCCGCGTCTACCAAAAGATGCATGTGCATGCTTAAAACGCGTTTTCGCACAAATGCGTGCGCGGGTGCGAAAAAGAGCAGCATCGGCATGCTTAGCACGTCGTTTGGTAGAAATCCACGTGCGCGTTCCGCCAAAAGCACCATTTGCATGCACATCTTGTGGTTTTGCAGAAAACTTCATCCGCGTCTACCAAAAGATGCATGTGATTGCTTAAAACGCGTTTTCGCACAAATCCGTGCGCGGGTGCTAAAAAGAGCAGCATCGGCATGCTTAGCACGTCGTTTGGTAGAAATCCACGTGCGCGTTCTGCAAAAAGCACCATTTGCATGCACATCTTGTGGTTTTGCAGAAAACTTCATCCGCGTCTACCAAAAGATGCATGTGCATGCTTAAAACGCGTTTTAGCACAAATGCGTGCGCGGGTGCTAAAAAGAGCAGCATCGGCATGCTCAGCACGTCGTTTGGTAGAAATCCACGTGCGCGTTCTGCCAAATGCACCATTTGCATGCACATCTTGTGGTTTTGCAGAAAACTTCATCCGCGTCTACCAAAAGATGCATGTGCATGCTTAAAACGCGTTTTCGCACAAATCCGTGCGCGGGTGCTAAAAACAGCAGCATCGGCATGCTTAGCACGTCGTTTGGTAAAAATCCACGTGCGCGTTCTGCCAAAAGCACCATTTGCATGCACATCTTGTGGTTTTGCAGAAAACTTCATCCGCGTCTACCAAAAGATGCATGTGCATGCTTAAAACGCGTTTTCGCGCAAATGCGTGCGCGGGTGCTAAAAAGAGCAGCATCGGCATGCTTAGCACGTCGTTTGGTAGAAATCCACGTGCGCGTTCTGCAAAAAGCACCATTTGCATGCACATGTTGTGGTTTTGCAGAAAACTTCATCCGCGTCTACCAAAAGATGCATGTGCATGCTTAAAACGCGTTTTCGCACAAATGCGTGCGCGGGTGCTAAAAAGAGCAGCATCGGCATGCTTAGCACGTCGTTTGGTAGAAATCCACGTGCGCGTTCTCCCAAAAGCACCATTTGCATGCACATCTTGTGGTTTTGCAGAAAACTTCATCCACGTCTACCAAAAGATGCATGTGCATGCTTAAAACGCGTTTTCGCACAAATCCGTTCGCGGGTGCTAAAAAGAGCAGCATCGGCATGCTTAGCACGTCGTTTGGTAGAAATCCACGTGCGCGTTCTGCCAAAAGCACCATTTGCATGCACATCTTGTGGTTTTGCAGAAAACTTCGTCCGCGTCTACCAAAAGATGCATGTGCATGCTTAAAACGCGTTTTCGCACAAATGCGTGCGCGGGTGCTAAAAAGAGCAGCATCGGCATGCTTAGCACGTCGTTTGGTAGAAATCCACGTGCGCGTTCTGCCAAAAGCACCATTTGCATGCACATCTTGTGGTTTTTCAGAAAACTTCATCCGCGTCTACCAAAAGATGCATGTGCATGCTTAAAACGCGTTTTCGCACAAACCCGTGCGCGGGTGCTAAAAACAGCAGCATCGGCATGCTTAGCACGTCGTTTGGTAGAAATCCACGTTCGCGTTCTGCCAAAAGCACCATTTGCATGCACATCTTGTGGTTTTGCAGAAAACTTCATCCGCGTCTACCAAAAGATGCATGTGCATGCTTAAAACGCGTTTTCGCACAAATGCCTGCGCGGGTGCTAAAAAGAGCAGCATCGGCATGCTTAGCACGTCGTTTGGTATAAATCCACGTGCGCGTTCTGCCAAAAGCACCATTTGCATGCACATCTTGTGGTTTTGCAGAAAACTTCATCCGCGTCTACCAAAAGAAGCATGTCCATGCTTAAAACGCGTTTTCGCACAAATCCGTGCGCGGGTGCTAAAAAGAGCAGCATCGGCATGCTTAGCACGTCGTTTGGTAGAAATCCACGTGCGCGTTCTGCCAAAAGCACCATTTGCATGCACATCTTGTGGTTTTGCAGAGAACTTCATCCGCGTCTACCAAAAGATGCATGTGCATGCTTAAAACGCGTTTTCGCACAAATCCGTGCGCGGGTGCTAAAAAGAGCAGCATCGGCATGCTTAGCACGTCGTTTGGTAGAAATCCACGTGCGCGTTCTGCCAAAAGCACCATTTGCATGCACATCTTGTGGTTTTGCAGAAAACTTCATCCGCGTCTACCAAAAGAAGCATGTCCATGCTTAAAACGCGTTTTCGCACAAATCCGTGCGCGGGTGCTAAAAAGAGCAGCATCGGCATGCTTAGCACGTCGTTTGGTAGAAATCCACGTGCGCGTTCTGCCAAAAGCACCATTTGCATGCACATCTTGTGGTTTTGCAGAGAACTTCATCCGCGTCTACCAAAAGATGCATGTGCATGCTTAAAACGCGTTTTCGCACAAATCCGTGCGCGGGTGCTAAAAAGAGCAGCATCGGCATGCTTAGCACGTCGTTTGGTAGAAATGCACGTGCGCGTTCTGCAAAAAGCACCATTTGCATGCACATCTTGTGGTTTTGCAGAAAACTTCATCCGCGTCTACCAAAAGATGCATGTGCATGCTTAAAACGCGTTTTCGCACAAATCCGTGCGCGGGTGCTAAAAAGAGCAGCATCGGCATGCTTAGCACGTCGTTTGGTAGAAATCCACGTGGGCGTTCTGCCAAAAGCACCATTTGCATGCACATCTTGTGGTTTTGCAGAAAACTTCATCCGCGTCTACCAAAAGATGCATGTGCATGCTTAAAACGCGTTTTCGCACAAATCCGTGCGCGGGTGCTAAAAAGAACAGCATCGGCATGCTTAGCACGTCGTTTGGTAGAAATCCACGTGCGCGTTCTGCAAAAAGCACCATTTGCATGCACATCTTGTGGTTTTGCAGAAAACTTCATCCGCGTCTACCAAAAGATGCATGTGCATGCTTAAAACGCGTTTTCGCACAAATCCGTGCGCGGGTGCTAAAAAGAGCAGCATCGGCATGCTTAGCACGTCGTTTGGTAGAAATCCACGTGCGCGTTCTGCCAAAAGCACCATTTGCATGCACATCTTGTGGTTTTGCAGAAAGCTTCATCCGCGTCTACCAAAAGATGCATGTGATTGCTTAAAACGCGTTTTCGCACAAATCCGTGCGCGGGTGCTAAAAAGAGCAGCATCGGCATGCTTAGCACGTCGTTTGGTAGAAATCCACGTGCGCGTTCTGCAAAAAGCACCATTTGCATGCACATCTTGTGGTTTTGCAGAAAACTTCATCCGCGTCTACCAAAAGATGCATGTGCATGCTTAAAACGCGTTTTCGCACAAATGCGTGCGCGGGTGCTAAAAAGAGCAGCATCGGCATGCTTAGCACGTCGTTTGGTAGAAATCCACGTGCGCGTTCTGCCAAAAGCACCATTTGCATGCACATCTTGTGGTTTTGCAGAAAACTTCATCCGCGTCTACCAAAAGATGCATGTGCATGCTTAAAACGCGTTTTCGCACAAATCCGTGCGCGGGTGCTAAAAAGAGCAGCATCGGCATGCTTAGCACGTCGTTTGGTAGAAATCTACGTGCGCGTTCTGCCAAAAGCACCATTTGCATGCACATCTTGTGGTTTTGCAGAAAACTTCATCCGCGTCTACCAAAAGATGCATGTGCATGCTTAAAACGCGTTTTCGTACAAATCCGTGCGCGGGTGCTAAAAAGAGCAGCATCGGCATGCTTAGCACGTCGTTTGGTAGAAATCCACGTGCGCGTTCTGCCAACAGCACCATTTGCATGCACATCTTGTGGTTTTGCAGAAAACTTCATCCGCGTCTACCAAAAGATGCATGTGCATGCTTAAAAAGCGTTTTCGCACAAATCCGTGCGCGGGTGCTAAAAAGAGCAGCATCGGCATGCTTAGCACGTCGTTTGGTAGAAATGCACGTGCGCGTTCTGCCAAAAGCACCATTTGCATGCACACTTTGTGGTTTTGCAGAAAACTTCATCCGCGTCTACCAAAAGATGCATGTGCATGCTTAAAATGCGTTTTCGCACAAATACGTGCGCGGGTGCTAAAAAGAGCAGCGTCGGCATGCTTAGCACGTCGTTTGGTAGACATCCACGTGCGCGTTCTGCCAAAAGCACCATTTGCATGCACATCTTGTGGTTTTGCAGAAAACTTCATCCGCGTCTACCAAAAGATGCATGTGCATGCTTAAAACGCGTTTTCGCACAAATCCGTGCGCGGGTGCTAAAAAGAGCAGCATCGGCATGCTTAGCACGTCGTTTGGTAGAAATCCACGTGCGCGTTCTGCCAAAAGCACCATTTGCATGCACATCTTGTGGTTTTGCAGAAAACTTCATCCGCGTCTACCAAAAGATGCATGTGATTGCTTAAAACGCGTTTTCACACAAATCCGTGCGCGGGTGCTAAAAAGAGCAGCATCGGCATGCTTAGCACGTCGTTTGGTAGAAATCCACGTGCGCGTTCTGCAAAAAGCACCATTTGCATGCACATCTTGTGGTTTTGCAGAAAACTTCATCCGCGTCTACCAAAAGATGCATGTGCATGCTTAAAACGCGTTTTCGCACAAATGCGTGCGCGGGTGCTAAAAAGAGCAGCATCGGCATGCTTAGCACGTCGTTTGGTAGAAATCCACGTGCGCGTTCTGCCAAAAGCACCATTTGCATGCACATCTTGTGGTTTTGCAGAAAACTTCATCCGCGTCTACCAAAAGATGCATGTGCATGCTTAAAACGCGTTTTCGCACAAATCCGTGCGCGGGTGCTAAAAACAGCAGCATCGGCATGCTTAGCACGTCGTTTGGTAAAAATCCACGTGCGCGTTCTGCCAAAAGCACCATTTGCATGCACATCTTGTGGTTTTGCAGAAAATTTCATCCGCGTCTACCAAAAGATGCATGTGCATGCTTAAAACGCGTTTTCGCACAAATGCGTGCGCGGGTGCTAAAAAGAGCAGCATCGGCATGCTTAGCACGTCGTTTGGTAGAAATCCACGTGCGCGTTCTGCAAAAAGCACCATTTGCATGCACATCTTGTGGTTTTGCAGAAAACTTCATCCGCGTCTACCAAAAGATGCATGTGCATGCTTAAAACGCGTTTTCGCACAAATGCGTGCGCGGGTGCTAAAAAGAGCAGCATCGGCATGCTTAGCACGTCGTTTGGTAGAAATCCACGTGCGCGTTCTCCCAAAAGCACCATTTGCATGCACATCTTGTGGTTTTGCAGAAAACTTCATCCACGTCTACCAAAAGATGCATGTGCATGCTTAAAACGCGTTTTCGCACAAATCCGTTCGCGGGTGCTAAAAAGAGCAGCATCGGCATGCTTAGCACGTCGTTTGGTAGAAATCCACGTGCGCGTTCTGCCAAAAGCACCATTTGCATGCACATCTTGTGGTTTTGCAGAAAACTTCGTCCGCGTCTACCAAAAGATGCATGTGCATGCTTAAAACGCGTTTTCGCACAAATGCGTGCGCGGGTGCTAAAAAGAGCAGCATCGGCGTGCTTAGCACGTCGTTTGGTAGAAATCCACGTGCGCGTTCTGCCAAAAGCACCATTTGCATGCACATCTTGTGGTTTTGCAGAAAACTTCATCCGCGTCTACCAAAAGATGCATGTGCATGCTTAAAACGCGTTTTCGCACAAATCCTTGCGCGGCTGCTAAAAAGAGCAGTATCGGCATGCTTAGCACGTCGTTTGGTAGAAATCCACGTGCGCGTTCTGCCAAAAGCACCATTTGCATGCACATCTTGTGGTTTTGCAGAAAACTCCATCCGCGTCTACCAAAAGATGCATGTGCATGCTTAAAACGCGTTTTCGCACAAATGCCTGCGCGGGTGCTAAAAAGAGCAGCATCGGCATGCTTAGCACGTCGTTTGGTAGAAATCCACGTGCGCGTTCTGCCAAAAGCACCATTTGCATGCACATCTTGTGGTTTTGCAGAAAACTTCATCCGCGTCTACCAAAAGATGCATGTGCATGCTTAAAACGCGTTTTCGCACAAATGCCTGCGCGGGTGCTAAAAAGAGCAGCATCGGCATGCTTAGCACGTCGTTTGGTAGAAATCCACGTGCGCGTTCTGCCAAAAGCACCATTTGCATGCACATCTTGTGGTTTTGCAGAAAACTTCATCCACGTCTACCAAAAGATGCATGTGCATGCTTAAAACGCGTTTTCGCACAAATCCGTTCGCGGGTGCTAAAAAGAGCAGCATCGGCATGCTTAGCACGTCGTTTGGTAGAAATCCACGTGCGCGTTCTGCCAAAAGCACCATTTGCATGCACATCTTGTGGTTTTGCAGAAAACTTCGTCCGCGTCTACCAAAAGATGCATGTGCATGCTTAAAACGCGTTTTCGCACAAATGCGTGCGCGGGTGCTAAAAAGAGCAGCATCGGCATGCTTAGCACGTCGTTTGGTAGAAATCCACGTGCGCGTTCTGCCAAAAGCACCATTTGCATGCACATCTTGTGGTTTTGCAGAAAACTTCATCCGCGTCTACCAAAAGATGCATGTGCATGCTTAAAACGCGTTTTCGCACAAATCCTTGCGCGGCTGCTAAAAAGAGCAGCATCGGCATGCTTAGCACGTCGTTTGGTAGAAATCCACGTGCGCGTTCTGCCAAAAGCACCATTTGCATGCACATCTTGTGGTTTTGCAGAAAACTTCATCCGCGTCTACCAAAAGATGCATGTGCATGCTTAAAACGCGTTTTCGCACAAATGCCTGCGCGGGTGCTAAAAAGAGCAGCATCGGCATGCTTAGCACGTCGTTTGGTAGAAATCCACGTGCGCGTTCTGCCAAAAGCACCATTTGCATGCACATCTTGTGGTTTTGTAGAAAACTTCATCCGCGTCTACCAAAAGATGCATGTGCATGCTTAAAACGCGTTTTCGCACAAATGCCTGCGCGGGTGCTAAAAAGAGCAGCATCGGCATGCTTAGCACGTCGTTTGGTAGAAATCCACGTGCGCGTTCTGCCAAAAGCACCATTTGCATGCACATCTTGTGGTTTTGCAGAAAACTTCATCCGCGTCTACCAAAAGATGCATGTGCATGCTTAAAATGCGTTTTCGCACAAATCCGTGCGCGGGTGCTAAAAAGAGCAGCATCGGCCTGCTTAGCACGTCGTTTGGTAGAAATCCACGTGCGCGTTCTGCCAAAAGCACCATTTGCATGCACATCTTGTGGTTTTGCAGAAAACTTCATCCGCGTCTACCAAAAGAAGCATGTCCATGCTTAAAACGCGTTTTCGCACAAATCCGTGCGCGGGTGCTAAAAAGAGCAGCATCGGCATGCTTAGCACGTCGTTTGGTAGAAATCCACGTGCGCGTTCTGCCAAAAGCACCATTTGCATGCACATCTTGTGGTTTTGCAGAGAACTTCATCCGCGTCTACCAAAAGATGCATGTGCATGCTTAAAACGCGTTTTCGCACAAATCCGTGCGCGGGTGCTAAAAAGAGCAGCATCGGCATGCTTAGCACGTCGTTTGGTAGAAATGCACGTGCGCGTTCTGCAAAAAGCACCATTTGCATGCACATCTTGTGGTTTTGCAGAAAACTTCATCCGCGTCTACCAAAAGATGCATGTGCATGCTTAAAACGCGTTTTCGCACAAATCCGTGCGCGGGTGCTAAAAAGAGCAGCATCGGCATGCTTAGCACGTCGTTTGGTAGAAATTAACGTGCGCGTTCTGCCAAAAGCACCATTTGCATGCACATATTGTGGTTTTGCAGAAAACTTCATCCGCGTCTACCAAAAGATGCATGTGCATGCTTAAAACGCGTTTTCGCACAAATCCGTGCGCGGGTGCTAAAAAGAGCAGCATCGGCATGCTTAGCACGTTGTTTGGTAGAAATCCACGTGCGCGTTCTGCCAAAAGCACCATTTGCATGCACATCTTGTGGTTTTGCAGAAAACTTCATCCGCGTCTACCAAAAGATGCATGTGCATGCTTAAAACGCGTTTTCGCACAAATCCCTGCGCGGGTGCTAAAAAGAGCAGCATCGGCATGCTTAGCACGTCGTTCAGTAGAAATCCACGTGCGCGTTCTGCCAAAAGCACCATTTGCATGCACATCTTGTGGTTTTGCAGAAAACTTCATCCGCGTCTACCAAAAGATGCATGTGCATGCTTAAAACGCGTTTTCGCACAAATGCGTGCGCGGGTGCTAAAAAGAGCAGCATCGGCATGCTTAGCACGTCGTTTGGTAGAAATCCATGTGCGCGTTCTGCCAAAAGCACCATTTGCACGCACATCTTGTGGTTTTGCAGAAAACTTCATCCGCGTCTACCAAAAGATGCATGTACATGCTTAAAACGCGTTTTCGCACAAATCCTTGCGCGGGCGCTAAAAAGAGCAGCATCGGCATGCTTAGCACGTCGTTTGGTAGAAATCCACGTGCGCGTTCTGCCAAAAGCACCATTTGCATGCACATCTTGTGGTTTTGCAGAAAACTTCATCCGCGTCTACCAAAAGATGCATGTGCATGCTTAAAACGCGTTTTCGCACAAATCCGTGCGCGGGTGCTAAAAAGAGCAGCATCGGCATGCTTAGCACGTCGTTTGGTAGAAATCCACGTGCGCGTTCTGCCAACAGCACCATTTGCATGCACATCTTGTGGTTTTGCAGAAAACTTCATCCGCGTCTACCAAAAGATGCATGTGCATGCTTAAAACGCGTTTTCGCACAAATCCGTGCGCGGGTGCTAAAAAGAGCAGCATCGGCATGCTTAGCACGTCGTTTGGTAGAAATCTACGTGCGCGTTCTGCCAAATGCACCATTTGCATGCACATCTTGTGGTTTTGCAGAAAACTTCATCCGCGTCTACCAAAAGATGCATGTGCATGCTTAAAATGCGTTTTCGCACAAATCCGTGCGCGGGTGCTAAAAAGAGCAGCGTCGGCATGCTTAGCACGTCGTTTGGTAGAAATCCACGTGCGCGTTCTGCCAAAAGCACCATTTGCATGCACATCTTGTGGTTTTGCAGAAAACTTCATCCGCGTCTACCAAAAGATGCATGTGCTTGCTTAAAACACGTTTTCGCACAAATCCGTGCGCGGGTGCTAAAAAGAGCAGCATCGGCATGCTTAGCACGTCGTTTGGTAGAAATCCACGTGCGCGTTCTGCCAAAAGCACCATTTGCATGCACATCTTGTGGTTTTGCAGAAAACTTCATCCGCGTCTACCAAAAGATGCATGTGCATGCTTAAAACGCGTTTTCGCACAAATCCGTGCGCGGGTGCTAAAAAGAGCAGCATCGGCATGCCTAGCACGTCGTTTGGTAGAAATCCACGTGCGCGTTCTGCCAAAAGCACCATTTGCATGCACATCTTGTGGTTTTGCAGAAAACTTCATTCGCGTCTACCAAAAGATGCATGTGCATGCTTAAAACGCGTTTTCGCACAAATCCGTGCGCGGGTGCTAAAAAGAGCAGCATCGGCATGCTTAGCACGTCGTTTGGTAGAAATCCACGTGCGCGTTCTGCCAAAAGCACCATTTGCACGCACATCTTGTGGTTTTGCAGAGAACTTCATCCGCGTCTACCAAAAGATGCATGTGCATGCTTAAAACGCGTTTTCGCACAAATCCGTGCGCAGGTGCTAAAAAGAGCAGCATCGGCATGCTTAGCACGTCGTTTGGTAGAAATCCACGTGCGCGTTCTGCCAAAAGCACCATTTGCATGCACATCTTCTGGTTTTTCAGAAAACTTCATCCGCGTCTACGAAAAGATGCATGTGCATGCTTAAAACGCGTTTTCGCACAAATCCGTGCGCGGGTGCTAAAAAGAGCAGCATCGGCACGCTTAGCACGTCGTTTGGTAGAAATCCACGTGCGCGTTCTGCCAAAAGCCCCATTTGCATGCACATCTTGTGGTTTTGCAGAAAACTTCATCCGCGTCTACCAAAAGATGCATGTGCATGCTTAAAACGCGTTTTCGCACAAATCCGTGCGCGGGTGCTAAAAAGAGCAGCATCGGCATGCTTAGCACGTCGTTTGGTAGAAATCCACGTGGGCGTTCTGCCAAAAGCACCATTTGCATGCACATCTTGTGGTTTTGCAGAAAACTTCATCCGCGTCTACCAAAAGATGCATGTGCATGCTTAAAACGCGTTTTCGCACAAATCCGTGCGCGGGTGCTAAAAAGAACAGCATCGGCATGCTTAGCACGTCGTTTGGTAGAAATCCACGTGCGCGTTCTGCCAAAAGCACCATTTGCATGCACATCTTGTGGTTTTGCAGAAAACTTCATCCGCGTCTACCAAAAGATGCATGTGCATGCTTAAAACGCGTTTTCGCACAAATCCGTGCGCGGGTGCTAAAAAGAGCAGCATCGGCATGCTTAGCACGTCGTTTGGTAGAAATCCACGTGCGCGTTCTGCCAAAAGCACCATTTGCATGCACATCTTGTGGTTTTGCAGAAAACTTCATCCGCGTCTACCAAAAGATGCATGTGCATGCTTAAAACGCGTTTTCGCAGAAATCCGTGCGCGGGTGCTAAAAAGAGCAGCGTCGGCATGCTTAGCACGTCGTTTGGTAGAAATCCACGTGCGCGTTCTGCCAAAAGCACCATTTGCATGCACATCTTGTGGTTTTGCAGAAAACTTCATCCGCGTCTACCAAAAGATGCATGTGCATGCTTAAAACGCGTTTTCGCACAAATCCGTGCGCGGGTGCTAAAAAGAGCAGCATCGGCATTTAGCACGTCGTTTGGTAGAAATCCACGTGCGCGTTCTGCCAAAAGCACCATTTGCATGCACATCTTGTGGTTTTGCAGAAAACTTCATCCGCGTCTACCAAAAGATGCATGTGTATGCTTAAAACGCGTTTTCGCACAAATCCATGCGCGGGTGCTAAAAAGAGCAGCATCGGCATGCCTAGCACGTCGTTTGGTAGAAATCCACGTGCGCGTTCTGCCAAAAGCACCATTTGCATGCACATCTTGTGGTTTTGCAGAAAACTTCATTCGCGTCTACCAAAAGATGCATGTGCATGCTTAAAACGCGTTTTCGCACAAATCCGTGCGCGGGTGCTAAAAAGAGCAGCATCGGCATGCTTAGCACGTCGTTTGGTAGAAATCCACGTGCGCGTTCTGCCAAAAGCACCATTAGCACGCACATCTTGTGGTTTTGCAGAGAACTTCATCCGCGTCTACACAGCGAGACAGATTGCATGCTTAAAACGCGTTTTCGCACAAATCCGTGCGCGGGTGCTAAAAAGAGCAGCATCGGCATGCTTAGCACGTCGTTTGGTAGAAATCCACGTGCGCGTTCTGCCAAAAGCACCATTTGCATGCACATCTTGTGGTTTTGCAGAAAACTTCATCCGCGTCTACCAAAAGATGCATGTGCATGCTTAAAACGCGTTTTCGCACAAATCCGTGCGCGGGTGCTAAAAAGAGCAGCATCGGCATGCTTAGCACGTCGTTTGGTAGAAATCCACGTGCGCGTTCTGCCAAAAGCACCCTTTGCATGCACATCTTGTGGTTTTGCAGAAAACTTCATCCGCGTCTACCAAAAGATGCATGTGCATGCTTAAAACGCGTTTTCGCACAAATCCGTGCGCGGGTGCTAAAAAGAGCAGCATCGGCATGCTTAGCACGTCGTTTGGTAGAAATCCACGTGCGCGTTCTGCCAAAAGCACAATTTGCATGCACATCTTGTGGTTTTGCAGAGAACTTCATCCGCGTCTACCAAAAGATGCATGTGCATGCTTAAAACGCGTTTTCGCACAAATCCGTGCGCGGGTGCTAAAAAGAGCAGCATCGGCATGCTTAGCACGTCGTTTGGTAGAAATCCACGTGCGCGTTCTGCCAAAAGCACCCTTTGCATGCACATCTTGTGGTTTTGCAGAAAACTTCATCCGCGTCTACCAAAAGATGCATGTGCATGCTTAAAACGCGTTTTCGCACAAATCCGTGCGCGGGTGCTAAAAAGAGCAGCATCGGCATGCTTAGCACGTCGTTTGGTAGAAATCCACGTGCGCGTTCTGCCAAAAGCACAATTTGCATGCACATCTTGTGGTTTTGCAGAGAACTTCATCCGCGTCTACCAAAAGATGCATGTGCATGCTTAAAACGCGTTTTTCGCACAAATCCGTGCGCAGGTGCTAAAAAGAGCAGCATCGGCATGCTTAGCACGTCGTTTGGTAGAAATCCACGTGCGCGTTCTGCCAAAAGCACCATTTGCATGCACATCTTGTGGTTATGCAGAAAACTTCATTCGCGTCTACCAAAGATGCATGTGCATGCTTAAACGCGTTTTCGCACAAATCCGTGCGCGGGGGCTAAAAAGAGCAGCATCGGCATGCTTAGCACGTCGTTTGGTAGAAATCCACGTGCGCGTTCTGCCAAAAGCACCATTTGCACGCACATCTTGTGGTTTTGCAGAGAACTTCATCCGTGTCTACCAAAAGATGCATGTGCATGCTTAAAACGCGTTTTCGCACAAATCCGTGCGCGGGTGCTAAAAAGAGCAGCATCGGCATGCTTAGCACGTCGTTTGGTAGAAATCCACGTGCGCGTTCTGCCAAAAGCACCCTTTGCATGCACATCTTGTGGTTTTGCAGAAAACTTCATCCGCGTCTACCAAAAGATGCATGTGCATGCTTAAAACGCGTTTTCGCACAAATCCGTGCGCGGGTGCTAAAAAGAGCAGCATCGGCATGCTTAGCACGTCGTTTGGTAGAAATCCACGTGGGCGTTCTGCCAAAAGCCCCATTTGCATGCACATCTTGTGGTTTTGCAGAAAACTTCATCCGCGTCTACCAAAAGATGCATGTGCATGCTTAAAACGCGTTTTCGCACAAATCCGTGCGCGGGTGCTAAAAAGAGCAGCATCGGCATGCTTAGCACGTCGTTTGGTAGAAATCCACGTGGGCGTTCTGCCAAAAGCCCCATTTGCATGCACATCTTGTGGTTTTGCAGAAAACTTCATCCGCGTCTACCAAAAGATGCATGTGCATGCTTAAAACGCGTTTTCGCACAAATCCGTGCGCGGGTGCTAAAAAGAACAGCATCGGCATGCTTAGCACGTCGTTTGGTAGAAATCCACGTGCGCGTTCTGCCAAAAGCACCATTTGCATGCACATCTTGTGGTTTTGCAGAAAACTTCATCCGCGTCCACCAAAAGATGCATGTGCATGCTTAAAACGCGTTTTCGCACAAATCCGTGCGCGGGTGCTAAAAAGAGCAGCATCGGCATGCTTAGCACGTCGTTTGGTAGAAATCCACGTGCGCGTTCTGCCAAAAGCACCATTTGCATGCACATTTTGTGGTTTTGCAGAAAACTTCATCCGCGTCTACCAAAAGATGCATGTGCATGCTTAAAACGCGTTTTCGCACAAATCCGTGCGCGGGTGCTAAAAAGAGCAGCATCGGCATGCTTAGCACGTCGTTTGGTAGAAATCCACGTGCGCGTTCTGCCAAAAGCACCATTTGCATGCACATCTTGTGGTTTTGCAGAAAACTTCATCCGCGTCTACCAAAAGATGCATGTGCATGCTTAAAACGCGTTTTCGCACAAATCCGTGCGCGGGTGCTAAAAAGAGCAGCATCGGCATGCTTAGCACGTCGTTTGGTAGAAATCCACGTGCGCGTTCTGCCAAAAGCACCCTTTGCATGCACATCTTGTGGTTTTGCAGAAAACTTCATCCGCGTCTACCAAAAGATGCATGTGCATGCTTAAAACGCGTTTTCGCACAAATCCGTGCGCGGGTGCTAAAAAGAGCAGCATCGGCATGCTTAGCACGTCGTTTGGTAGAAATCCACGTGCGCGTTCTGCCAAAAGCACAATTTGCATGCACATCTTGTGGTTTTGCAGAGAACTTCATCCGCGTCTACCAAAAGATGCATGTGCATGCTTAAAACGCGTTTTCGCACAAATCCGTGCGCGGGTGCTAAAAAGAGCAGCATCGGCATGCTTAGCACGTCGTTTGGTAGAAATCCACGTGCGCGTTCTGCCAAAAGCACCCTTTGCATGCACATCTTGTGGTTTTGCAGAAAACTTCATCCGCGTCTACCAAAAGATGCATGTGCATGCTTAAAACGCGTTTTCGCACAAATCCGTGCGCGGGTGCTAAAAAGAGCAGCATCGGCATGCTTAGCACGTCGTTTGGTAGAAATCCACGTGCGCGTTCTGCCAAAAGCACAATTTGCATGCACATCTTGTGGTTTTGCAGAGAACTTCATCCGCGTCTACCAAAAGATGCATGTGCATGCTTAAAACGCGTTTTCGCACAAATCCGTGCGCAGGTGCTAAAAAGAGCAGCATCGGCATGCTTAGCACGTCGTTTGGTAGAAATCCACGTGCGCGTTCTGCCAAAAGCACCATTTGCATGCACATCTTGTGGTTATGCAGAAAACTTCATTCGCGTCTACCAAAAGATGCATGTGCATGCTTAAAACGCGTTTTCGCACAAATCCGTGCGCGGGGGCTAAAAAGAGCAGCATCGGCATGCTTAGCACGTCGTTTGGTAGAAATCCACGTGCGCGTTCTGCCAAAAGCACCATTTGCACGCACATCTTGTGGTTTTGCAGAGAACTTCATCCGTGTCTACCAAAAGATGCATGTGCATGCTTAAAACGCGTTTTCGCACAAATCCGTGCGCGGGTGCTAAAAAGAGCAGCATCGGCATGCTTAGCACGTCGTTTGGTAGAAATCCACGTGCGCGTTCTGCCAAAAGCACCCTTTGCATGCACATCTTGTGGTTTTGCAGAAAACTTCATCCGCGTCTACCAAAAGATGCATGTGCATGCTTAAAACGCGTTTTCGCACAAATCCGTGCGCGGGTGCTAAAAAGAGCAGCATCGGCATGCTTAGCACGTCGTTTGGTAGAAATCCACGTGCGCGTTCTGCTAAAAGCACAATTTGCATGCACATCTTGTGGTTTTGCAGAAAACTTCATTCGCGTCTACCAAAAGATGCATCTGCATGCTTAAAACGCGTTTTCGCACAAATCCGTGCGCGGGTGCTAAAAAGAGCAGCATCGGCATGCTTAGCACGTCGTTTGGTAGAAATCCACGTGCGCGTTCTGCCAAAAGCACCATTTGCATGCACATCTTGTGGTTTTGCAGAAAACTTCATCCGCGTCTACCAAAAGATGCATGTGCATGCTTAAAATGCGTTTTCGCACAAATCCGTGCGCGGGTGCTAAAAAGAGCAGCGTCGGCATGCTTAGCACGTCGTTTGGTAGAAATCCACGTGCGCGTTCTGCCAAAAGCACCATTTGCATGCACATCTTGTGGTTTTGCAGAAAACTTCATCCGCGTCTACCAAAAGATGCATGTGCATGCTTAAAACGCGCTTTCGCACAAATCCGTGCGCGGGTGCTAAAAAGAGCAGCATCGGCATTTAGCACGTCGTTTGGTAGAAATCCACGTGCGCGTTCTGCCAAAAGCACCATTTGCATGCACATCTTGTGGTTTTGCAGAAAACTTCATCCGCGTCTACCAAAAGATGCATGTGCATGCTTAAAACGCGTTTTCGCACAAATCCGTGCGCGGGTGCTAAAAAGAACAGCATCGGCATGCTTAGCACGTCGTTTGGTAGAAATCCACGTGCGCGTTCTGCCAAAAGCACCATTTGCATGCACATCTTGTGGTTTTGCAGAAAACTTCATCCGCGTCTACCAAAAGATGCATGTGCATGCTTAAAACGCGTTTTCGCACAAATCCGTGCGCGGGTGCTAAAAAGAGCAGCATCGGCATGCCTAGCACGTCGTTTGGTAGAAATCCACGTGCGCGTTCTGCCAAAAGCACCATTTGCATGCACATCTTGTGGTTTTGCAGAAAACTTCATTCGCGTCTACCAAAAGATGCATGTGCATGCTTAAAACGCGTTTTCGCACAAATCCGTGCGCGGGTGCTAAAAAGAGCAGCATCGGCATGCTTAGCACGTCGTTTGGTAGAAATCCACGTGCGCGTTCTGCCAAAAGCACCATTTGCACGCACATCTTGTGGTTTTGCAGAGAACTTCATCCGCGTCTACCAAAAGATGCATGTGCATGCTTAAAACGCGTTTTCGCACAAATCCGTGCGCAGGTGCTAAAAAGAGCAGCATCGGCATGCTTAGCACGTCGTTTGGTAGAAATCCACGTGCGCGTTCTGCCAAAAGCACCATTTGCATGCACATCTTGTGGTTTTGCAGAAAACTTCATCCGCGTCTACCAAAAGATGCATGTGCATGCTTAAAACGCGTTTTCGCACAAATCCGTGCGCGGGTGCTAAAAAGAGCAGCATCGGCATGCTTAGCACGTCGTTTGGTAGAAATCCACGTGGGCGTTCTGCCAAAAGCCCCATTTGCATGCACATCTTGTGGTTTTGCAGAAAACTTCATCCGCGTCTACCAAAAGATGCATGTGCATGCTTAAAACGCGTTTTCGCACAAATCCGTGCGCGGGTGCTAAAAAGAACAGCATCGGCATGCTTAGCACGTCGTTTGGTAGAAATCCACGTGCGCGTTCTGCCAAAAGCACCATTTGCATGCACATCTTGTGGTTTTGCAGAAAACTTCATCCGCGTCCACCAAAAGATGCATGTGCATGCTTAAAACGCGTTTTCGCACAAATCCGTGCGCGGGTGCTAAAAAGAGCAGCATCGGCATGCTTAGCACGTCGTTTGGTAGAAATCCACGTGCGCGTTCTGCCAAAAGCACCATTTGCATGCACATTTTGTGGTTTTGCAGAAAACTTCATCCGCGTCTACCAAAAGATGCATGTGCATGCTTAAAACGCGTTTTCGCACAAATCCGTGCGCGGGTGCTAAAAAGAGCAGCATCGGCATGCTTAGCACGTCGTTTGGTAGAAATCCACGTGCGCGTTCTGCCAAAAGCAACATTTGCATGCACATCTTGTGGTTTTGCAGAAAACTTCATCCGCGTCTACCAAAAGATGCATGTGCATGCTTAAAACGCGTTTTCGCACAAATCCGTGCGCGGGTGCTAAAAAGAGCAGCATCGGCATGCTTAGCACGTCGTTTGGTAGAAATCCACGTGCGCGTTCTGCCAAAAGCACCCTTTGCATGCACATCTTGTGGTTTTGCAGAAAACTTCATCCGCGTCTACCAAAAGATGCATGTGCATGCTTAAAACGCGTTTTCGCACAAATCCGTGCGCGGGTGCTAAAAAGAGCAGCATCGGCATGCTTAGCACGTCGTTTGGTAGAAATCCACGTGCGCGTTCTGCCAAAAGCACAATTTGCATGCACATCTTGTGGTTTTGCAGAAAACTTCATTCGCGTCTACCAAAAGATGCATCTGCATGCTTAAAACGCGTTTTCGCACAAATCCGTGCGCGGGTGCTAAAAAGAGCAGCATCGGCATGCTTAGCACGTCGTTTGGTAGAAATCCACGTGCGCGTTCTGCCAAAAGCACCATTTGCACGCACATCTTGTGGTTTTGCAGAAAACTTCATCCGCGTCTACCAAAAGATGCATGTGCATGCTTAAAACGCGTTTTCGCACAAATCCGTGCGCGGGTGCTAAAAAGAGCAGCATCGGCATGCCTAGCACGTCGTTTGGTAGAAATCCACGTGCGCGTTCTGCCAAAAGCACCATTTGCATGCACATCTTGTGGTTTTGCAGAAAACTTCATTCGCGTCTACCAAAAGATGCATGTGCATGCTTAAAACGCGTTTTCGCACAAATCCGTGCGCGGGTGCTAAAAAGAGCAGCATCGGCATGCTTAGCACGTCGTTTGGTAGAAATCCACGTGCGCGTTCTGCCAAAAGCACCATTTGCACGCACATCTTGTGGTTTTGCAGAGAACTTCATCCGCGTCTACCAAAAGATGCATGTGCATGCTTAAAACGCGTTTTCGCACAAATCCGTGCGCAGGTGCTAAAAAGAGCAGCATCGGCATGCTTAGCACGTCGTTTGGTAGAAATCCACGTCACCATTTGCATGCACATCTTGTGGTTTTGCAGAAAACTTCATCCGCGTCTACCAAAAGATGCATGTGCATGCTTAAAACGCGTTTTCGCACAAATCCGTGCGCGGGGTGCTAAAAAGAGCAGCATCGGCATGCCTGGCACGTCGTTTGGTAGAAATCCACGTGCTCGTTCTGCCAAAGCACCATTTGCATGCACATCTTGTGGTTTTGCAGAAAACTTCATTCGCGTCTACCAAAAGATGCATGTGGCATGCTTAAAACGCGTTTTCGCACAAATCCGGCGCGGGTGCTAAAAAGAGCAGCATCGGCATGCTTAGCACGTCGTTTGGTAGAAATCCACGTGCGCGTTCTGCCAAAAGCACCATTTGCACGCACATCTTGTGGTTTTGCAGAGAACTTCATCTGCGTCTACCAAAAGATGCAATGTGCATGCTTAAAACGCGTTTCGCACAAATCCGTGCGCATGTGCTAAAAAGAGCAGCATCGGCATGCTTAGCACGTCGTTTGGTAGAAATCCACGTGCGCGTTCTGCCAAAAGCACCATTTGCATGCACAATCTCGTGGTTTTTTCAGAAAACTTCATCCGCATCTACCAAAGATGCATGTGCATGCTCAAAACGCGTTTTCGCACAAATCCGTGCGCGGGTGCTAAAAAGAGCAGCATCGGCATGCTTAGCACGTCGTTTGGTAGAAATCCACGTGCGCGTTCTGCCAAAAGCACAATTTGCATGCACATCTTGTGGTTTTGCAGAAAACTTCATCCGCGTCTACCAAAAGATGCATGTGCATTGCTTAAAATGCGTTTTCGCACAAATCCGTGCGCGGGTGCTAAAAAGAGCAGCGTCGGCATGCTTAGCACGTCGTTTGGTAGGAAATCCACGTGCGCGTTCTGCCAAAAGCACCATTTGCATGCACATCTTGTGGTTTTGCAGAAAACTTCATCCGCGTCTACCAAAAGATGCATGTGCATGCTTAAAACGCGTTTTCGCACAAATCCGTGCGCGGGTGCTATAAAAGAGCAGCAATCGGCATGCTTAGCACGTCGTTTGGTAGAAATCGACGTGGCGCGTTCTGCCAAAAGCACCATTTGCATGCACATCTTGTGGTTTTGCAGAAAACTTCATCCGCGTCTACCAAAAGATGCATGTGCATGCTTAAAACGCGTTTTCGCACAAATCCGTCGCGCGGGTGCTAAAAAGAGCAGCATCGCATGCCAGCACGGTCGTTGGTAGAAATCCACGTGCTCGTTCTGCCAAAAGCACCATTTGCATGCACATCTTGTGGTTTTGCAGAAAACTTCATCGCGTCTACCAAAAGATGCATGTGCATGCTTAAAACGCGTTTTCGCACAAATCCGTGCGCGGGTGCTAAAAAGAGCAGCATCGGCATGCTTAGCACGTCGTTTGGTAGAAATCCACGTGCGCGTTCCTGCCAAAAGCACCATTTGCACGCACATCTTGTGGTTTTGCAGAGAACTTCATCCGCGTCTACCAAAAGATGCATTGTGCATGCTTAAAACGCGTTTTCGCACAAATCCGTGCGCAGGTGCTAAAAAGAGCAGCATCGGCATGCTTAGCACGTCGTTTGGTAGAAATCCACGTGCGCGTTCTGCCAAAAGCACCATTTGCATGCACATCTTGTGGTTTTGCAGAAAACTTCATCCGCGTCTACCAAAAGATGCATGTGCATGCTTTAAAACGCGTTTTCGCACAAATCCGTGCGCGGGTGCTAAAAAGAGCAGCATCGGCACGCTTAGCACGTCGTTTGGTAGAAATCCACGTGCGCGTTCTGCCAAAAGGCCCCATTTGCATGCCACATCTTGTGGTTTTGCAGAAAACTTCATCCGCGTCTACCAAAAGAATGCATGTGCATGCTTAAAAACGCGTTTTCGCACAAATCCGTGCGCGGGTGCTAAAAAGAGCAGCATCGGCATTGCTTAGCACGTCGTTGGTAGAAATCCACGTAGGGCGTTCTGCCAAAAGCACCATTTGCATGCACATCTTGTGGTTTTGCAGGAAAACTTCATCCGCGTCTACCAAAAGATGCATGTGCATGCTTTAAAACGCGTTTTCGCACAAATCCGTGCGCGGGTGCTAAAAAGAACAGCATCGGCATGCTTAAGCACGTCGTTTGGTAGAAATCCACGTGCGCGTTCTGCCAAAAGCACCATTTGCATGCACATCTTGTGGTTTGCAGAAACTTCATCCGCGTCTACCAAAAGATGCATGTGCATGCTTAAAACGCGTTTTCGCACAAATCCGTGCGCGGGTGCTAAGAAGAGCAGCATCGGCATGCTTAGCACGTCGTTTGGTAGAAATCCACGTGCGCGTTCTGCCAAAAGCACCATTTGCATGCACATCTTGTGGTTTTGCAGAAAACTTCATCCGCGTCTACCAAAAGATGCATGTGCATGCTTAAAATGCGTTTTCGCACAAATCCGTGCGCGGGTGCTAAAAAGAGCAGCGTCGGCATGCTTTGCACGTCGTTTGGCAGAAATCCACGTGCGCGTTCTGCCAAAAGCACCATTTGCATGCACATCTTGTGGTTTTGCAGAAAACTTCATCCGCGTCTACCAAAAGATGCATGTGCATGCTTAAAACGCGTTTTCGCACAAATCCGTGCGCGGGTGCTAAAAAGAGCAGCATCGGCATGCTTAGCACGTCGTTTGGTAGAAATCCACGTGGGGCGTTCTGCCAAAAGCACCATTTGCATGCACATCTTGTGTTTTGCAGAAAACTTCATCCGCGTCTACCAATAGATGCATGTGCATGCTTAAAACGCGTTTTCGCACAAATCCGTGCGCGGGTGCTAAAAAGAACAGCATCGGCATGCTTAGCACGTCGTTTGGTAGAAATCCACGTGCGCGTTCTGCCAAAAGCACCATTTGCATGCACATCTTGTGGTTTTGCAGAAAACTTCATCCGCGTCTACCAAAAGATGCATGTGCATGCTTAAAACGCGTTTTCGCACAAATCCGTGCGCGGGTGCTAAAAAGAGCAGCATCGGCATGCTTAGCACGTCGTTTGGTAGAAATCCACGTGCGCGTTCTGCCAAAAGCACCATTTGCATGCACATCTTGTGGTTTTGCAGAAAACTTCATCCGCGTCTACCAAAAGATGCATGTGCATGCTTAAAACGCGTTTTCGCACAAATCCGTGCGCGGTGCTAAAAAGAGCAGCATCGGCATGCTTAGCACGTCGTTTGGTAGAAATCCACGTGCGCGTTCTGCCAAAAGCACCCTTTGCATGCACATCTTGTGGTTTTGCAGAAAACATCATCCGCGTCTACCAAAAGATGCATGTGCATGCTTAAAACGCGTTTTCGCACAAATCCGGTGCGCGCGTGCTAAAAAAGAGCAGCATCGGCATGCTTAGCACGTCGTTTGGTAGAAATCCACGTGCGCGTTCTGCAAAAAGCACAATTTGCATGCACATCTTGTGGTTTTGCAGAAAACTTCATTCGCGTCTACCAAAAGATGCATCTGCATGCTTAAAACGCGTTTTCGCACAAATCCGTGCGCGGGTGCTAAAAAGAGCAGCATCGGCATGCTTAGCACGTCGTTTGGTAGAAATCCACGTGCGCGTTCTGCCAAAAGCACCATTTGCATGCACATCCTGTGGTTTTGCAGAAAACTTCATCCGCGTCTACCAAAATATGCATGTGCATGCTTAAAATGCGTTTTCGCACAAATCCGTGCGCGGGTGCTAAAAAGAACAGCGTCGGCATGCTTAGCACGTCGTTTGGTAGAAATCCACGTGCGCGTTCTGCCAAAAGCACCATTTGCATGCACATCTTGTGGTTTTGCAGAAAAACTTCATCCGCGTCTACCAAAAGATGCATGTGCATGCTTAAAACGCGTTTTCGCACAAATCCGTGCGCGGGTGCTAAGAAGAGCAGCATCGGCATGCTTAGCACGTCGTTTGGTAGAAATCCACGTGCGCGTTCTGCCAAAAGCACCATTTGCATGCACATCTTGTGGTTTTGCAGAAAACTTCATCCGCGTCTACCAAAAGATGCATGTGCATGCTTAAAATGCGTTTTCGCACAAATCCGTGCGCGGTGCTAAAAAGAGCAGCGTCGGCATGCTTAGCACGTCGTTTGGTAGAAATCCACGTGCGCGTTCTGCCAAAAGCACCATTTGCATGCACATCTTGTGGTTTTGCAAGAAAACTTCATCCGCGTCTACCAAAAGATGCATGTGCATGCTTAAAACGCGTTTCGCACAAAATCCGTGCGCGGGTGCTAAAAAGAGCAGCATCGGCATGCTTAGCACGTCGTTTGGTAGAAATCCACGTGCGCGTTCTGCCAAAAGCACCATTTGCATGCACATCTTGTGGTTTTGCAGAAAAACTTCATCCGCGTCTACCAAAAGATGCATGTGCATGCTTAAAACGCGTTTTCGCACAAATCCGTGCGCGGGTGCTAAAAAGAGCAGCATCGGCATGCCTGGCACGTCGTTTGGTAGAAATCCACGTGCTCGTTCTGCCAAAAGCACCATTTGCATGCACATCTTGTGGTTTTGCAGAAAACTTCATTCGCGTCTACCAAAAGATGCATGTGCATGCTTAAAACGCGTTTTCGCACAAATCCGTGCGCGGGTGCTAAAAAGAGCAGCATCGGCATGCTTAGCACGTCGTTTGGTAGAAATCCACGTGCGCGTTCTGCCAAAAGCACCATTTGCACGCACATCTTGTGGTTTTGCAGAGAACTTCATCTGCGTCTACCAAAAGATGCATGTGCATGCTTAAAACGCGTTTTCGCACAAATCCGTGCGCATGTGCTAAAAAGAGCAGCATCGGCATGCTTAGCACGTCGTTTGGTAGAAATCCACGTGCGCGTTCTGCCAAAAGCACCATTTGCATGCACATCTCGTGGTTTTTCAGAAACTTCATCGCATCTACCAAAAGATGCATGTGCATGCTCAAAACGCGTTTTCGCACAAATCCGTGCGCGGGTGCTAAAAAGAGCAGCATCGGCATGCTTAGCACGTCGTTTGGTAGAAATCCACGTGCGCGTTCTGCCAAAAGCACAATTTGCATGCACATCTTGTGGTTTTGCAGAAGAAAACTTCATCCGCGTCTACCAAAAGATGCATGTGCATGCTTAGAACGCGTTTTCGCACAAATCCGTGCGCGGGTGCTAAAAGAGCAGCATCGGCATGCTTAGCACGTCGTTTGGTAGAAATCCACGTGCGAGTTCTGCCAAAAGCACCCTTTGCATGCACATCTTGTGGTTTTGCAGAAAACATCATCCGCGTCTACCAAAAGATGCATGTGCATGCTTAAAACGCGTTTTCGCACAAATCCGTGCGCGGGTGCTAAAAAAGAGCAGCATCGGCATGCTTAGCACGTCGTTTGGTAGAAATCCACGTGCGCGTTCTGCCAAAAGCACAATTTGCATGCACATCTTGTGGTTTTGCAGAAAACTTCATTCGCGTCTACCAAAAGATGCATCTGCATGCTTAAAACGCGTTTTCGCACAAATCCGTGCGCGGGTGCTAAAAAGAGCAGCATCGGCATGCTTAGCACGTCGTTTGGTAGAAATCCACGTGCGCGTTCTGCCAAAAGCACCATTTGCATGCACATCCTGTGGTTTTGCAGAAAACTTCATCCGCGTCTACCAAAAGATGCATGTGCATGCTTAAAATGCGTTTTTCGCACAAATCCGTGCGCGGGTGCTAAAAAGAACAGCGTCGGCATGCTTAGCACGTCGTTTGGTAGAAATCCACGTGCGCGTTCTGCCAAAAGCACCATTTGCATGCACATCTTGTGGTTTTGCAGAAAACTTCATCCGCGTCTACCAAAAGATGCATGTGCATGCTTTAAAACGCGTTTTCGCACAAATCCGTGCGCGGGTGCTAAGAAGAGCAGCATCGGCATGCTTAGCACGTCGTTTGGTAGAAATCCACGTGCGCGTTCTGCCAAAAGCACCATTTGCATGCACATCTTGTGGTTTTGCAGAAAACTTCATCCGCGTCTACCAAAAGATGCATGTGCATGCTTAAAATGCGTTTTCGCACAAATCCGTGCGCGGGTGCTAAAAAAGAGCAGCGTCGGCATGCTTAGCACGTCGTTTGGTAGAAATCCACGTGCGCGTTCTGCCAAAAGCACCATTTGCATGCACATCTTGTGGTTTTGCAGAAAACTTCATCCGCGTCTACCAAAAGATGCATGTGCATGCTTAAAAACGCGTTTTTCGCACAAATCCGTGCGCGGGTGCTAAAAAGAGCAGCATCGGCATGCTTAGCACGTCGTTTGGTAGAAATCCACGTGCGCGTTCTGCCAAAAGCACCATTGCATGCACATCTTGTGGTTTTGCAGAAAACTTCATCCGCGTCTACCAAAAGATGCATGTGCATGCTTAAAAACGCGTTTTCGCACAAATCCGTGCGCGGGTGCTAAAAAGAGCAGCATCGGCATGCCTGGCACGTCGTTTGGTAGAAATCCACGTGCTCGTTCTGCCAAAAGCACCATTTGCATGCACAACTTGTGGTTTTGCAGAAAACTTCATTCGCGTCTACCAAAAGATGCATGTGCATGCTTAAAACGCGTTTTCGCACAAATCCGTGCGCGGGTGCTAAAAAGAGCAGCATCGGCATGCTTAGCACGTCGTTTGGTAGAAATCCACGTGCGCGTTCTGCCAAAAGCACCATTTGCACGCACATCTTGTGGTTTTGCAGAGAACTTCATCTGCGTCTACCAAAAGATGCATGTGCATGCTTAAAACGCGTTTTCGCACAAATCCGTGCGCATGTGCTAAAAAGAGCAGCATCGCATGCTTAGCACGTCGTTTGGTAGAAATCCACGTGCGCGTTCTGCCAAAAGCACCATTTGCATGCACATCTTGTGGTTTTTTCAGAAAACTTCATCCGCGTCTACGAAAAGATGCATGTGCATGCTTAAAACGCGTTTTCGCACAAATCCGTGCGCGGGTGCTAAAAAGAGCAGCATCGGCACGCTTAGCACGTCGTTTGGTAGAAATCCACGTGCGCGTTCTGCCAAAAGCCCCATTTGCATGCACATCTTGTGGTTTTGCAGAAAACTTCATCCGCGTCTACCAAAAGATGCATGTGCATGCTTAAAACGCGTTTTCGCACAAATCCGTGCGCGGGTGCTAAAAAGAGCAGCATCGGCATGCTTAGCAAGTCGTTTGGTAGAAATCCACGTGGGCGTTCTGCCAAAAGCACCATTTGCATGCACATCTTGTGGTTTTGCAGAAAACTTCATTCGCGTCTACCAAAAGATGCATGTGCATGCTTAAAACGCGTTTTCGCACAAATCCGTGCGCGGGTGCTAAAAAGAACAGCATCGGCATGCTTAGCACGTCGTTTGGTAGAAATCCACGTGCGCGTTCTGCCAAAGGCACCATTTGCATGCACATCTTGTGGTTTTGCAGAAAACTTCATCCGCGTCTACCAAAAGATGCATGTGCATGCTTAAAACGCGTTTTCGCACAAATCCGTGCGCGGGTGCTAAAAAGAGCAGCATCGGCGTGCTTAGCACGTCGTTTGGTAGAAATCCACGTGCGCGTTCTGCCAAAAGCACCATTTGCATGCACATCTTGTGGTTTTGCAGAAAACTTCATCCGCGTCTACCAAAAGATGCATGTGCATGCTTAAAACGCGTTCTCGCACAAATCCGTGCGCGGCTGCTAAAAAGAGCAGCATCGGCATGCTTAGCACGTCGTTTGGTAGAAATCCACGTGCGCGTTCTGCCAAAAGCACCCTTTGCATGCACATCTTGTGGTTTTGCAGAAAACTTCATCCGCATCTACCAAAAGATGCATGTGCATGCTCAAAACGCGTTTTCGCACAAATCCGTGCGCGGGTGCTAAAAAGAGCAGCATCGGCATGCTTAGCACGTCGTTTGGTAGAAATCCACGTGCGCGTTCTGCCAAAAGCACAATTTGCATGCACATCTTGTGGTTTTGCAGAAAACTTCATCCGCGTCTACCAAAAGATGCATGTGCATGCTTAGAACGCGTTTTCGCACAAATCCGTGCGCGGGTGCTAAAAAGAGCAGCATCGGCATGCTTAGCACGTCGTTTGGTAGAAATCCACGTGCGAGTTCTGCCAAAAGCACCATTTGCATGCACATCTTGTGCTTTTGCAGAAAACTTCATCCGCGTCTACCAAAAGATGCATGTGCATGCTTAAAACGCGTTTTCGCACAAATCCGTGCGCGGGTGCTAAAAAGAGCAGCATCGGCATGCTTAGCACGTCGTTTGGTAGAAATCCACGTGCGCGTTCTGCAAAAAGCACCATTTGCATGCACATCTTGTGGTTTCGCAGAAAACTTCATCCGCGTCTACCAAAAGATGCATGTGCATGCTTAAAACGCGTTTTCGCACAAATCCGTGCGCGGGTGCTAAAAAGAGCAGCATCGGCATGCTTAGCACGTCGTTTGGTAGAAATCCACGTGCGCGTTCTGCCAAAAGCACCATTTGCATGCACATCTTGTGGTTTTGCACAAAACTTCATCCGCGTCTACCAAAAGATGCATGTGCATGCTTAAAACGCGTTTTCGCACAAATCCGTGCGCGGGTGCTAAAAAGAGCAGCATCGGCATGCTTAGCACGTCGTTTGGTAGAAATCCACGTGCGCGTTCTGCCAAAAGCACCATTTGCATGCAGATCTTGTGGTTTTGCAGAAAACTTCATCCGCGTCTACCAAAAGATGCATGTGCATGCTTAAAATGCGTTTTCGCACAAATCCGTGCGCGGGTGCTAAAAAGAGCAGCGTCGGCATGCTTAGCACGTCGTTTGGTAGAAATCCACGTGCGCGTTCTGCCAAAAGCACCATTTGCATGCACATCTTGTGGTTTTGCAGAAAACTTCATCCGCGTCTACCAAAAGATGCATGTGCATGCTTAAAACGCGTTTTCGCACAAATCCGTGCGCGGGTGCTAAAAAGAGCAGCATCGGCATTTAGCACGTCGTTTGGTAGAAATCCACGTGCACGTTCTGCCAAAAGCACCATTTGCATGCACATCTTGTGGTTTTGCAGAAAACTTCATCCGCGTCTACCAAAAGATGCATGTGCATGCTTAAAACGCGTTTTCGCACAAATCCGTGCGCGGGTGCTAAAAAGAGCAGCATCGGCATGCCTAGCACGTCGTTTGGTAGACATCCACGTGCGCGTTCTGCCAAAAGCACCATTTGCATGCACATCTTGTGGTTTTGCAGAAAACTTCATTCGCGTCTACCAAAAGATGCATGTGCATGCTTAAAACGCGTTTTCGCACAAATCCGTGCGCGGGTGCTAAAAAGAGCAGCATCGGCATGCTTAGCACGTCGTTTGGTAGAAATCCACGTGCGCGTTCTGCCAAAAGCACCATTTGCACGCACATCTTGTGGTTTTGCAGAGAACTTCATCCGCGTCTGCCAAAAGATGCATGTGCATGCTTAAAACGCGTTTTTGCACAAATCCGTGCGCAGGTGCTAAAAAGAGCAGCATCGGCATGCTTAGCACGTCGTTTGGTAGAAATCCACGTGCGCGTTCTGCCAAAAGCACCATTTGCATGCAGATCTTGTGGTTTTGCAGAAAACTTCATCCGCGTCTACCAAAAGATGCATGTGCATGCTTAAAACGCGTTTTCGCACAAATCCGTGCGCGGGTGCTAAAAAGAGCAGCATCGGCATGCTTAGCACGTCGTTTGGTAGAAATCCACGTGCGCGTTCTGCCAAAAGCACCATTTGCATGCACATCTTGTGGTTTTGCAGAAAACTTCATCCGCGTCTACCAAAAGATGCATGTGCATGCTTAAAACGCGTTTTCGCACAAATCCGTGCGCGGGTGCTAAAAAGAGCAGCATCGGCATGCTTAGCACGTCGTTTGGTAGAAATCCACGTGCGCGTTCTGCCAAAAGCACCCTTTGCATGCACATCTTGTGGTTTTGCAGAAAACTTCATCCGCATCTACCAAAAGATGCATGTGCATGCTCAAAACGCGTTTTCGCACTAATCCGTGCGCGGGTGCTAAAAAGAGCAGCATCGGCATGCTTAGCACGTCGTTTGGTAGAAATCCACGTGCGCGTTCTGCCAAAAGCACAATTTGCATGCACATCTTGTGGTTTTGCAGAAAACTTCATCCGCGTCTACCAAAAGATGCATGTGCATGCTTAGAACGCGTTTTCGTACAAATCCGTGCGCGGGTGCTAAAAAGAGCAGCATCGGCATGCTTAGCACGTCGTTTGGTAGAAATCCACGTGCGCGTTCTGCCAAAAGCACCATTTGCATGCACATCTTGTGCTTTTGCAGAAAACTTCATCCGCGTCTACCAAAAGATGCATGTGCATGCTTAAAACGCGTTTTCGCACAAATCCGTGCGCGGGTGCTAAAAAGAGCAGCATCGGCATGCTTAGCACGTCGTTTGGTAGAAATCCACGTGCGCGTTCTGCAAAAAGCACCATTTGCATGCACATCTTGTGGTTTCGCAGAAAACTTCATCCGCGTCTACCAAAAGATGCATGTGCATGCTTAAAACGCGTTTTCGCACAAATCCGTGCGCGGGTGCTAAAAAGAGCAGCATCGGCATGCTTAGCACGTCGTTTGGTAGAAATCCACGTGCGCGTTCTGCCAAAAGCACCATTTGCATGCACATCTTGTGGTTTTGCAGAAAACTTCATCCGCGTCTACCAAAAGATGCATGTGCATGCTTAAAACACGTTTTCGCACAAATCCGAGCGCGGGTGCTAAAAAGAGCAGCATCGGCATGCTTAGCACGTCGTTTGGTAGAAATCCACGTGCGCGTTCTGCCAAAAGCACCATTTGCATGCACATCTTGTGGTTTTGCAGAAAACTTCATCCGCGTCTACCAAAAGATGCATGTGCATGCTTAAAACGGTTTTCGCACAAATCCGTGCGCGGGTGCTAAAAAGAGCAGCATCGGCATGCTTAGCACGTCGTTTGGTAGAAATCCACGTGCGCGTTCTGCCAAAAGCACCATTTGCATGCACATCTTGTGGTTTTGCAGAAAACTTCATTCGCGTCTACCAAAAGATGCATGTGCATGCTTAAAACGCGTTTTCGCACAAATCCGTGCGCGGGTGCTAAAAAGAGCAGCATCGGCATGCTTAGCACGTCGTTTGGTAGAAATCCACGTGCGCGTTCTGCCAAAAGCACCATTTGCACGCACATCTTGTGGTTTTGCAGAGAACTTCATCCGCGTCTACCAAAAGATGCATGTGCATACTTAAAACGCGTTTTCGCACAAATCCGTGCGCAGGTGCTAAAAAGAGCAGCATCGGCATGCTTAGCACATCGTTTGGTAGAAATCCACGTGCGCGTTCTGCCAAAAGCACCATTTGCATGCACATCTTGTGGTTTTTCAGAAAACTTCATCCGCGTCTACCAAAAGATGCATGTGCATGCTTAAAACGCGTTTTCGCACAAATCCGTGCGCGGGTGCTAAAAAGAGCAGCATCGGCATGCTTAGCACGTCGTTTGGTAGAAATCCACGTGCGCGTTCTGCCAAAAGCACCATTTGCATGCACATCTTGTGGTTTTGCAGAAAACTTCATCCGCGTCTACCAAAAGATGCATGTGCATGCTTAAAACGCGTTTTCGCACAAATCCGTGCGCGGGTGCTAAAAAGAGCAGCATCGGCATGCTTAGCACGTCGTTTGGTAGAAATCCACGTGGGCGTTCTGCCAAAAGCACCATTTGCATGCACATCTTGTGGTTTTGCAGAAAACTTCATCCGCGTCTACCAAAAGATGCATGTGCATGCTTAAAACGCGTTTTCGCACAAATCCGTGCGCGGGTGCTAAAAAGAACAGCATCGGCATGCTTAGCACGTCGTTTGGTAGAAATCCACGTGCGCGTTCTGCAAAAAGCACCATTTGCATGCACATCTTGTGGTTTTGCAGAAAACTTCATCCGCGTCTACCAAAAGATGCATGTGCATGCTTAAAACGCGTTTTCGCACAAATCCGTGCGCGGGTGCTAAAAAGAGCAGCATCGGCATGCTTAGCACGTCGTTTGGTAGAAATCCACGTGCGCGTTCTGCCAAAAGCACCATTTGCATGCACATCTTGTGGTTTTGCAGAAAACTTCATCCGCGTCTACCAAAAGATGCATGTGATTGCTTAAAACGCGTTTTCGCACAAATCCGTGCGCGGGTGCTAAAAAGAGCAGCATCGGCATGCTTAGCACGTCGTTTGGTAGAAATCCACGTGCGCGTTCTGCAAAAAGCACCATTTGCATGCACATCTTGTGGTTTTGCAGAAAACTTCATCCGCGTCTACCAAAAGATGCATGTGCATGCTTAAAACGCGTTTTCGCACAAATCCGTGCGCGGGTGCTAAAAAGAGCAGCATCGGCATGCTTAGCACGTCGTTTGGTAGAAATCCACGTGCGCGTTCTGCCAAAAGCACCATTTGCATGCACATGTTGTGGTTTTGCAGAAAACTTCATCCGCGTCTACCAAAAGATGCATGTGCATGCTTAAAACGCGTTTTCGCACAAATGCGTGCGCGGGTGCTAAAAAGAGCAGCATCGGCATGCTTAGCACGTCGTTTGGTAGAAATCCACGTGCGCGTTCTGCAAAAAGCACCATTTGCATGCACATCTTGTGGTTTTGCAGAAAACTTCATCCGCGTCTACCAAAAGATGCATGTGCATGCTTAAAACGCGTTTTCGCACAAATCCGTTCGCGGGTGCTAAAAAGAGCAGCATCGGCATGCTTAGCACGTCGTTCAGTAGAAATCCACGTGCGCGTTCTGCCAAAAGCACCATTTGCATGCACATCTTGTGGTTTTGCAGAAAACTTCATCCGCGTCTACCAAAAGATGCATGTGCATGCTTAAAACGCGTTTTCGTACAAATGCGTGCGCGGGTGCTAAAAAGAGCAGCATCGGCATGCTTAGCACGTCGTTTGGTAGAAATCCACGTGCGCGTTCTGCCAAAAGCACCATTTGCATGCACATCTTGTGGTTTTGCAGAAAACTTCATCCGCGTCTACCAAAAGATGCATGTACATGCTTAAAACGCGTTTTCGCACAAATCCTTGCGCGGGCGCTAAAAAGAGCAGCATCGGCATGCTTAGCACGTCGTTTGGTAGAAATCCACGTGCGCGTTCTGCCAAAAGCACCATTTGCATGCACATCTTGTGGTTTTGCAGAAAACTTCATCCGCGTCTACCAAAAGATGCATGTGCATGCTTAAAACGCGTTTTCGCACAAATCCGTGCGCGGGTGCTAAAAAGAGCAGCATCGGCATGCTTAGCACGTCGTTTGGCAGAAATCCACGTGCGCGTTCTGCCAACAGCACCATTTGCATGCACATCTTGTGGTTTTGCAGAAAACTTCATCCGCGTCTACCAAAAGATGCATGTGCATGCTTAAAAAGCGTTTTCGCACAAATCCGTGCGCGGGTGCTAAAAAGAGCAGCATCGGCATGCTTAGCACGTCGTTTGGTAGAAATGCACGTGCGCGTTCTGCCAAAAGCACCATTTGCATGCACACTTTGTGGTTTTGCAGAAAACTTCATCCGCGTCTACCAAAAGATGCATGTGCATGCTTAAAATGCGTTTTCGCACAAATCCGTGCGCGGGTGCTAAAAAGAGCAGCGTCGGCATGCTTAGCACGTCGTTTGGTAGAAATCCACGTGCGCGTTCTGCCAAAAGCACCATTTGCATGCACATCTTGTGGTTTTGCAGAAAACTTCATCCGCGTCTACCAAAAGATGCATGTGCATGCTTAAAACGCGTTTTCGCACAAATCCGTGCGCGGGTGCTAAAAAGAGCAGCATCGGCATGCTTAGCACGTCGTTTGGTAGAAATCCACGTGCGCGTTCTGCCAAAAGCACCATTTGCATGCACATCTTGTGGTTTTGCAGAAAACTTCATCCGCGTCTACCAAAAGATGCATGTGCATGCTTAAAACGCGTTTTCGCACAAATCCTTGCGCGGGTGCTAAAAAGAGCAGCATCGGCATGCTTAGCACGTCGTTTGGTAGAAATCCACGTGCGCGTTCTGCCAAAAGCACCACTTGCATGCACATCTTGTGGTTTTGCAGAAAACTTCATCCGCGTCTACCAAAAGATGCATGTGCATGCTTAAAATGCGTTTTCGCACAAATCCGTGCGCGGGTGCTAAAAAGAGCAGCATCGGCCTGCTTAGCACGTCGTTTGGTAGAAATCCACGTGCGCGTTCTGCCAAAAGCACCATTTGCATGCACATCTTGTGGTTTTGCAGAAAACTTCATCCGCGTCTACCAAAAGAAGCATGTCCATGCTTAAAACGCGTTTTCGCACAAATCCGTGCGCGGGTGCTAAAAAGAGCAGCATCGGCATGCTTAGCACGTCGTTTGGTAGAAATCCACGTGCGCGTTCTGCCAAAAGCACCATTTGCATGCACATCTTGTGGTTTTGCAGAGAACTTCATCCGCGTCTACCAAAAGATGCATGTGCATGCTTAAAACGCGTTTTCGCACAAATCCGTGCGCGGGTGCTAAAAAGAGCAGCAGCGGCATGCTTAGCACGTCGTTTGGTAGAAATGCACGTGCGCGTTCTGCAAAAAGCACCATTTGCATGCACATCTTGTGGTTTTGCAGAAAACTTCATCCGCGTCTACCAAAAGATGCATGTGCATGCTTAAAACGCGTTTTCGCACAAATCCGTGCGCGGGTGCTAAAAAGAGCAGCATCGGCATGCTTAGCACGTCGTTTGGTAGAAATCCACGTGCGCGTTCTGCCAAAAGCACCATTTGCATGCACATATTGTGGTTTTGCAGAAAACTTCATCCGCGTCTACCAAAAGATGCATGTGCATGCTTAAAACGCGTTTTCGCACAAATGCGTGCGCGGGTGCTAAAAAGAGCAGCATCGGCATGCTTGGCACGTCGTTTGGTAGAAATCCACGTGCGCGTTCTGCCAAAAGCACCATTTGCATGCACATCTTGTGGTTTTGCAGAAAACTTCATCCGCGTCTACCAAAAGATGCATGTGCATGCTTAAAACGCGTTTTCGCACAAATCCTTGCGCGGGTGCTAAAAAGAGCAGCATCGGCATGCTTAGCACGTCGTTTGGTAGAAATCCACGTGCGCGTTCTGCCAAAAGCACCACTTGCATGCACATCTTGTGGTTTTGCAGAAAACTTCATCCGCGTCTACCAAAAGATGCATGTGCATGCTTAAAATGCGTTTTCGCACAAATCCGTGCGCGGGTGCTAAAAAGAGCAGCATCGGCCTGCTTAGCACGTCGTTTGGTAGAAATCCACGTGCGCGTTCTGCCAAAAGCACCATTTGCATGCACATCTTGTGGTTTTGCAGAAAACTTCATCCGCGTCTACCAAAAGAAGCATGTCCATGCTTAAAACACGTTTTCGCACAAATCCGTGCGCGGGTGCTAAAAAGAGCAGCATCGGCATGCTTAGCACGTCGTTTGGTAGAAATGCACGTGCGCGTTCTGCAAAAAGCACCATTTGCATGCACATCTTGTGGTTTTGCAGAAAACTTCATCCGCGTCTACCAAAAGATGCATGTGCATGCTTAAAACGCGTTTTCGCACAAATCCGTGCGCAGGTGCTAAAAAGAGCAGCATCGGCATGCTTAGCACGTCGTTTGGTAGAAATCCACGTGCGCGTTCTGCCAAAAGCACCATTTGCATGCACATATTGTGGTTTTGCAGAAAACTTCATCCGCGTCTACCAAAAGATGCATGTGCATGCTTAAAACGCGTTTTCGCACAAATGCGTGCGCGGGTGCTAAAAAGAGCAGCATCGGCATGCTTGGCACGTCGTTTGGTAGAAATCCACGTGCGCGTTCTGCCAAAAGCACCATTTGCATGCACATCTTGTGGTTTTCCAGAAAACTTGATCCGCGTCTACCAAAAGATGCATGTGCATGCTTAAAACGCGTTTTCGCACAAATCCTTGCGCGGGTGCTAAAAAGAGCAGCATCGGCATGCTTAGCACGTCGTTTGGTAGAAATCCACGTGCGCGTTCTGCCAAAAGCACCACTTGCATGCACATCTTGTGGTTTTGCAGAAAACTTCATCCGCGTCTACCAAAAGATGCATGTGCATGCTTAAAATGCGTTTTCGCACAAATCCGTGCGCGGGTGCTAAAAAGAGCAGCATCGGCCTGCTTAGCACGTCGTTTGGTAGAAATCCACGTGCGCGTTCTGCCAAAAGCACCATTTGCATGCACATCTTGTGGTTTTGCAGAAAACTTCATCCGCGTCTACCAAAAGAAGCATGTCCATGCTTAAAACGCGTTTTCGCACAAATCCGTGCGCGGGTGCTAAAAAGAGCAGCATCGGCATGCTTAGCACGTCGTTTGGTAGAAATCCACGTGCGCGTTCTGCCAAAAGCACCATTTGCATGCACATCTTGTGGTTTTGCAGAGAACTTCATCCGCGTCTACCAAAAGATGCATGTGCATGCTTAAAACGCGTTTTCGCACAAATCCATGCGCGGGTGCTAAAAAGAGCAGCAGCGGCATGCTTAGCACGTCGTTTGGTAGAAATGCACGTGGGCGTTCTGCAAAAAGCACCATTTGCATGCACATCTTGTGGTTTTGCAGAAAACTTCATCCGCGTCTACCAAAAGATGCATGTGCATGCTTAAAACGCGTTTTCGCACAAATCCGTGCGCGGGTGCTAAAAAGAGCAGCATCGGCATGCTTAGCACGTCGTTTGGTAGAAATCCACGTGCGCGTTCTGCCAAAAGCACCATTTGCATGCACATCTTGTGGTTTTGCAGAAAACTTCATCCGCGTCTACCAAAAGATGCATGTGCATGCTTAAAACGCGTTTTCGCACAAATCCGTGCGCGGCTGCTAAAAAGAGCAGCATCGGCATGCTTAGCACGTCGTTTGGTAGAAATCCATTTGCGCGTTCTGCCAAAAGCACCATTTGCATGCACATCTTGTGGTTTTGCAGAAAGCTTCATCCGCGTCTACCAAAAGATGCATGTGCATGCTTAAAACGCGTTTTCGCACAAATGCGTGCGCGGGTGCTAAAAAGAGCAGCATCGGCATGCTTAGCACGTCGTTTGGTAGAAATCCACGTGCGCGTTCTCCCAAAAGCACCATTTGCATGCACATTTTGTGGTTTTGCAGAAAACTTCATCCGCGTCTACCAAAAGATGCATGTGCATGCTTAAAACGCGTTTTCGCACAAATCCGTTCGCGGGTGCCAAAAAGAACAGCATCGGCATGCTTAGCACGTCGTTTGGTAGAAATCCACGTGCGCGTTCTGCCAAAAGCACCATTTGCATGCACATCTTGTGGTTTTGCAGAGAACTTCATCCGCGTCTACCAAAAGATGCATGTGCATGCTTAAAACGCGTTTTCGCACAAATCCATGCGCGGGTGCTAAAAAGAGCAGCAGCGGCATGCTTAGCACGTCGTTTGGTAGAAATGCACGTGGGCGTTCTGCAAAAAGCACCATTTGCATGCACATCTTGTGGTTTTGCAGAAAACTTCATCCGCGTCTACCAAAAGATGCATGTGCATGCTTAAAACGCGTTTTCGCACAAATCCGTGCGCGGGTGCTAAAAAGAGCAGCATCGGCATGCTTAGCACGTCGTTTGGTAGAAATCCACGTGCGCGTTCTGCCAAAAGCACCATTTGCATGCACATCTTGTGGTTTTGCAGAAAACTTCATCCGCGTCTACCAAAAGATGCATGTGCATGCTTAAAACGCGTTTTCGCACAAATCCGTGCGCGGCTGCTAAAAAGAGCAGCATCGGCATGCTTAGCACGTCGTTTGGTAGAAATCCATTTGCGCGTTCTGCCAAAAGCACCATTTGCATGCACATCTTGTGGTTTTGCAGAAAGCTTCATCCGCGTCTACCAAAAGATGCATGTGCATGCTTAAAACGCGTTTTCGCACAAATGCGTGCGCGGGTGCTAAAAAGAGCAGCATCGGCATGCTTAGCACGTCGTTTGGTAGAAATCCACGTGCGCGTTCTCCCAAAAGCACCATTTGCATGCACATTTTGTGGTTTTGCAGAAAACTTCATCCGCGTCTACCAAAAGATGCATGTGCATGCTTAAAACGCGTTTTCGCACAAATCCGTTCGCGGGTGCCAAAAAGAACAGCATCGGCATGCTTAGCACGTCGTTTGGTAGAAATCCACGTGCGCGTTCTGCCAAAAGCACCATTTGCATGCACATCTTGTGGTTTTGCAGAGAACTTCATCTGCGTCTACCAAAAGATGTATGTGCATGCTTAAAACGCGTTTTCGCACAAATCCGTGCGCGGGTGCTAAAAAGAGCAGCATCGGCATGCTTAGCACGTCGTTTGGTAGAAATGCACGTGCGCGTTCTGCAAAAAGCACCATTTGCATGCACATCTTGTGGTTTTGCAGAAAACTTCATCCGCGTCTACCAAAAGATGCATGTGCATGCTTAAAACGCGTTTTCGCACAAATGCGTGCGCGGGTGCTAAAAAGAGTAGCATCGGCATGCTTAGCACGTCGTTTGGTAGAAATCCACGTGCGCGTTCTGCAAAAAGCACCATTTGCATGCACATCTTGTGGTTTTGCAGAAAGCTTCATCCGCGTCTACCAAAAGATGCATGTGCAAGCTTAAAACGCGTTTTCGCACAAATGCGTGCGTGGGTGCTAAAAAGAGCAGCATCGGCATGCTTAGCACATCGTTTGGTAGAAATCCACGTGCGCGTTCTCCCAAAAGCACCATTTGCATGCACATTTTGTGGTTTTGCAGAAAACTTCATCCGCGTCTACCAAAAGATGCATGTGCATGCTTAAAACGCGTTTTCGCACAAATCCGTTCGCGGGTGCTAAAATGAGCAGCATCGGCATGCTTAGCACGTCGTTTGGTAGAAATCCACGTGCGCGTTCTGCCAAAAGCACCATTTGCATGCACATATTGTGGTTTTGCAGAAAACTTCATCCGCGTCTACCAAAAGATGCATGTCCATGCTTAAAACGCGTTTTCGCACAAATCCGTGCGCGGGTGCTAAAAAGAGCAGCATCGGCATGCTTAGCACGTCGTTTGGTAGAAATCCACGTGCGCGTTCTGCCAAAAGCACCATTTGCATGCACATCTTGTGGTTTTGCAGAGAACTTCATCCGCGTCTACCAAAAGATGCATGTGCATGCTTAAAACGCGTTTTCGCACAAATCCGTGAGCGGGTGCTAAAAAGAGCAGCATCGGCATGCTTAGCACGTCGTTTGGTAGAAATGCACGTGCGCGTTCTGCAAAAAGCACCATTTGCATGCACATCTTGTGGTTTTGCAGAAAACTTCATCCGCGTCTACCAAAAGATGCATGTGCATGCTCAAAACGCGTTTTCGCACAAATCCGTTCGCGGGTGCTAAAAAGAGCAGCATCGGCATGCTTAGCACGTCGTTTGGTAGAAATCCACGTGCGCGTTCTGCCAAAAGCACCATTTGCATGCACATCTTGTGGTTTTGCAGAAAACTTCATCCGCGTCTACCAAAAGATGCATGTGCATGCTTAAAACGCGTTTTCGCACAAATGCGTGCGCGGGTGCTAAAAAGAGCAGCATCGGCATGCTTAGCACGTCGTTTGGTAGAAATCCACGTGCGCGTTCTGCCAAAAGCACCATTTGCATGCACATCTTGTGGTTTTGCAGAAAACTTCATCCGCGTCTACCAAAAGATGCATGTGCATGCGTAAAACGCGTTTTCGCACAAATCCTTGCGCGGGTGCTAAAAAGAGCAGCATCGGCATGCTTAGCACGTCGTTTGGTAGAAATCCACGTGCGCGTTCTGCCAAAAGCACCATTTGCATGCACATCTTGTGGTTTTTCAGAAAACTTCATCCGCGTCTACCAAAAGATGCATGTGCATGCTTAAAACGTGTTTTCGCACAAATCCGTGCGCGGGTGCTAAAAAAAGCAGCATCGGCATGCTTAGCACGTCGTTTGGTAGAAATGCACGTGCGCGTTCTGCCAAAAGCACCATTTGCATGCACATCTTGTGGTTTTGCAGAAAACTTCATCCGCGTCTACCAAAAGATGCAGGTGATTGCTTAAAACGCGTTTTCGCACAAATGCGTGCGCGGGTGCTAAAAAGAGCAGCATCGGCATGCTTAGCACGCCGTTTGGTAGAAATCCACGTGCGCGTTCTGCAAAAAGCACCATTTGCATGCACATCTTGTGGTTTTGCAGAAAACTTCATCCGCGTCTACCAAAAGATGCATGTGCATGCTTAAAACGCGTTTTCGCACAAATGCGTGCGCGGGTGGTAAAAAGAGCAGCATCGGCATGCTTAGCACGTCGTTTGGTAGAAATCCACGTGCGCGTTCTCCCAAAAGCACCATTTGCATGCACATCTTGTGGTTTTGCAGAAAACTTCATCCGCGTCTACCAAAAGATGCATGTGCATGCTTAAAACGCGTTTTCGCACAAATGCGTGCGCGGGTGCTAAAAAGAGCAGCATCGGCATGCTTGGCACGTCGTTTGGTAGAAATCCACGTGCGCGTTCTGCCAAAAGCACCATTTGCATGCACATCTTGTGGTTTTGCAGAAAACTTCATCCGCGTCTACCAAAAGATGCATGTGCATGCTTAAAACGCGTTTTCGCACAAATCCTTGCGCGGGTGCTAAAAAGAGCAGCATCGGCATGCTTAGCACGTCGTTTGGTAGAAATCCACGTGCGCGTTCTGCCAAAAGCACCACTTGCATGCACATCTTGTGGTTTTGCAGAAAACTTCATCCGCGTCTACCAAAAGATGCATGTGCATGCTTAAAATGCGTTTTCGCACAAATCCGTGCGCGGGTGCTAAAAAGAGCAGCATCGGGCTGCTTAGCACGTCGTTTGGTAGAAATCCACGTGCGCGTTCTACCAAAAGCACCATTTGCATGCACATCTTGTGGTTTTGCAGAAAACTTCATCCGCGTCTACCAAAAGAAGCATGTCCATGCTTAAAACGCGTTTTCGCACAAATCCGTGCGCGGGTGCTAAAAAGAGCAGCATCGGCATGCTTAGCACGTCGTTTGGTAGAAATCCACGTGCGCGTTCTGCCAAAAGCACCATTTGCATGCACATCTTGTGGTTTTGCAGAGAACTTCATCCGCGTCTACCAAAAGATGCATGTGCATGCTTAAAACGCGTTTTCGCACAAATCCGTGCGCGGGTGCTAAAAAGAGCAGCAGCGGCATGCTTAGCACGTCGTTTGGTAGAAATGCACGTGCGCGTTCTGCAAAAAGCACCATTTGCATGCACATCTTGTGGTTTTGCAGAAAACTTCATCCGCGTCTACCAAAAGATGCATGTGCATGCTTAAAACGCGTTTTCGCACAAATCCGTGCGCGGGTGCTAAAAAGAGCAGCATCGGCATGCTTAGCACGTCGTTTGGTAGAAATCCACGTGCGCGTTCTGCCAAAAGCACCATTTGCATGCACATATTGTGGTTTTGCAGAAAACTTCATCCGCGTCTACCAAAAGATGCATGTGCATGCTTAAAACGCGTTTTCGCACAAATCCGTGCGCGGGTGCTAAAAAGAGTAGCATCGGCATGCTTAGCACGTCGTTTGGTAGAAATCCACGTGCGCGTTCTGCCAAAAGCACCATTTGCATGCACATCTTGTGGTTTTGCAGAAAACTTCATCCGCGTCTACCAAAAGATGCATGTGCATGCTTAAAACGCGTTTTCGCACAAATCCGTGCGCGGCTGCTAAAAAGAGCAGCATCGGCATGCTTAGCACGTCGTTTGGTAGAAATCCACGTGCGCGTTCTGCCAAAAGCACCATTTGCATGCACATCTTGTGGTTTTGCAGAAAGCTTCATCCGCGTCTACCAAAAGATGCATGTGCATGCTTAAAACACGTTTTCGCACAAATGCGTGCGCGGGTGCTAAAAAGAGCAGCATCGGCATGCTTAGCACGTCGTTTGGTAGAAATCCACGTGCGCGTTCTCCCAAAAGCACCATTTGCATGCACATTTTGTGGTTTTGCAGAAAACTTCATCCGCGTCTACCAAAAGATGCATGTGCATGCTTAAAACGCGTTTTCGCACAAATCCGTTCGCGGGTGCTAAACAGAGCAGCATCGGCATGCTTAGCACGTCGTTTGGTAGAAATCCACGTGCGCGTTCTGCCAAAAGCACCATTTGCATGCACATCTTGTGGTTTTGCAGAGAACTTCATCCGCGTCTACCAAAAGATGCATGTGCATGCTTAAAACGCGTTTTCGCACAAATCCGTGCGCGGGTGCTAAAAAGAGCAGCATCGGCATGCTTAGCACGTCGTTTGGTAGAAATGCACATGCGCGTTCTGCAAAAAGCACCATTTGCATGCACATCTTGTGGTTTTGCAGAAAACTTCATCCGCGTCTACCAAAAGATGCATGTGCATGCTTAAAACGCGTTTTCGCACAAATGCGTGCGCGGGTGCTAAAAAGAGTAGCATCGGCATGCTTAGCACGTCGTTTGGTAGAAATCCACGTGCGCGTTCTGCAAAAAGCACCATTTGCATGCACATCTTGTGGTTTTGCAGAAAGCTTCATCCGCGTCTACCAAAAGATGCATGTGCATGCTTAAAACGCGTTTTCGCACAAATGCGTGCGCGGGTGCTAAAAAGAGCAGCATCGGCATGCTTAGCACATCGTTTGGTAGAAATCCACGTGCGCGTTCTCCCAAAAGCACCATTTGCATGCACATTTTGTGGTTTTGCAGAAAACTTCATCCGCGTCTACCAAAAGATGCATGTGCATGCTTAAAACGCGTTTTCGCACAAATCCGTTCGCGGGTGCTAAAAAGAGCAGCATCGGCATGCTTAGCACGTCGTTTGGTAGAAATCCACGTGCGCGTTCTGCCAAAAGCACCATTTGCATGCACATATTGTGGTTTTGCAGAAAACTTCATCCGCGTCTACCAAAAGATGCATGTCCATGCTTAAAACGCGTTTTCGCACAAATCCGTGCGCGGGTGCTAAAAAGAGCAGCATCGGCATGCTTAGCACGTCGTTTGGTAGAAATCCACGTGCGCGTTCTGCCAAAAGCACCATTTGCATGCACATCTTGTGGTTTTGCAGAGAACTTCATCCGCGTCTACCAAAAGATGCATGTGCATGCTTAAAACGCGTTTTCGCACAAATCCGTGAGCGGGTGCTAAAAAGAGCAGCATCGGCATGCTTAGCACGTCGTTTGGTAGAAATGCACGTGCGCGTTCTGCAAAAAGCACCATTTGCATGCACATCTTGTGGTTTTGCAGAAAACTTCATCCGCGTCTACCAAAAGATGCATGTGCATGCTTAAAACGCGTTTTCGCACAAATCCGTGCGCGGGTGCTAAAAAGAGCAGCATCGGCATGCTTAGCACGCCGTTTGGTAGAAATCCACGTGCGCGTTCTGCCAAAAGCACCATTTGCATGCACATATTGTGGTTTTGCAGAAAACTTCATCCGCGTCTACCAAAAGATGCATGTGCATGCTTAAAACGCGTTTTCGCACAAATCCGTGCGCGGGTGCTAAAAAGAGCAGCATCGGCATGCTTAGCACGTCGTTTGGTAGAAATCAACGTGCGCGTTCTGCCAAAAGCACCATTTGCATGCACATCTTGTGGTTTTGCAGAAAACTTCATCCGCGTCTACCAAAAGATGCATGTGCATGCTTAAAACGCGTTTTCGCACAAATCCGTGCGCGGCTGCTAAAAAGAGCAGCATCGGCATGCTTAGCACGTCGTTTGGTAGAAATCCACGTGCGCGTTCTGCCAAAAGCACCATTTGCATGCACATCTTGTGGTTTTGCAGAAAACTTCATCCGCGTCTACCAAAAGATGCATGTGCATGCTTAAAACGCGTTTTCGCACAAATGCGTGCGCGGGTGCTAAAAAGAGCAGCATCGGCATGCTTAGCACGTCGTTTGGTAGAAATCCACGTGCGCGTTCTGCAAAAAGCACCATTTGCATGCACATCTTGTGGTTTTGCAGAAAGCTTCATCCGCGTCTACCAAAAGATGCATGTGCATGCTTAAAACGCGTTTTCGCACAAATGCGTGCGCGGATGCTAAAAAGAGCAGCATCGGCATGCTTAGCACGTCGTTTGGTAGAAATCCACGTGCGCGTTCTCCCAAAAGCACCATTTGCATGCACATTTCGTGGTTTTGCAGAAAACTTCATCCGCGTCTACCAAAAGATGCATGTGCATGCTTAAAACGCGTTTTCGCACAAATCCGTTCGCGGGTGCTAAAAAGAGCAGCATCGGCATGCTTAGCACGTCGTTTGGTAGAAATCCACGTGCGCGTTCTGCCAAAAGCACCATTTGCATGCACATCTTGTGGTTTTGCAGAAAACTTCATCCGCGTCTACCAAAAGATGCATGTGCATGCTTAAAACGCGTTTTCGCCCAAATGCGTGCGCGGGTGCTAAAAAAAGCAGCATCGGCATGCTTAGCACGTCGTTTGGTAGAAATCCACGTGCGCGTTCTGCCAAAAGCACCATTTGCATGCACATCTTGTGGTTTTGCAGAAAACTTCATCCGCGTCTACCAAAAGATGCATGTGCATGCTTAAAACGCGTTTTCGCACAAATCCTTGCGCGGGTGCTAAAAAGAGCAGCATCGGCATGCTTAGCACGTCGTTTGGTAGAAATCCACGTGCGCGTTCTGCCAAAAGCACCATTTGCATGCACATCTTGTGGTTTTTCAGAAAACTTCATCCGCGTCTACCAAAAGATGCATGTGCATGCTTAAAACGTGTTTTCGCACAAATCCGTGCGCGGGTGCTAAAAAAAGCAGCATCGGCATGCTTAGCACGTCGTTTGGTAGAAATCCACGTGCGCGTTCTGCCAAAAGCACCATTTGCATGCACATCTTGTGGTTTTGCAGAAAACTTCATCCGCGTCTACCAAAAGATGCATGTGCATGCTTAAAACCCGTTTTCGCACAAATGCCTGCGCGGGTGCTAAAAAGAGCAGCATCTTCATGCTTAGCACGTCGTTTAGTAGAAATCCACGTGCGCGTTCTGCCAAAAGCACCATTTGCATGCACATCTTGTGGTTTTGCAGAGAACTTCATCCGCGTCTACCAAAAGATGCATGTGCATGCTTAAAACGCGTTTTCGCACAAATCCGTGCGCGGGTGCTAAAAAGAGCAGCATCGGCATGCTTAGCACGTCGTTTGGTAGAAATGCACGTGCGCGTTCTGCAAAAAGCACCATTTGCATGCACATCTTGTGGTTTTGCAGAAAACTTCATCCGCGTCTACCAAAAGATGCATGTGCATGCTTAAAACGCGTTTTCGCACAAATCCGTGCGCGGGTGCTAAAAAGAGCAGCATCGGCATGCTTAGCACGTCGTTTGGTAGAAATCCACGTGCGCGTTCTGCCAAAAGCACCATTTGCATGCATATATTGTGGTTTTGCAGAAAACTTCATCCGCGTCTACCAAAAGATGCATGTGCATGCTTAAAACGCGTTTTCGCACAAATCCGTGCACGGCTGCTAAAAAGAGCAGCATCGGCATGCTTAGCACGTCGTTTGGTAGAAATCCACGTGCGCGTTCTCCCAAAAGCACCATTTGCATGCACATCTTGTGGTTTTGCAGAAAACTTCATCCGCGTCTACCAAAAGATGCATGTGCATGCTTAAAACGCGTTTTCGCACAAATCCGTTCGCGGGTGCTAAAAAGAGCAGCATCGGCATGCTTAGCACGTCGTTTGGTAGAAATCCACGTGCGCGTTCTGCCAAAAGCACCATTTGCATGCACATCTTGTGGTTTTGCAGAAAACTTCATCCGCGTCTACCAAAAGATGCATGTGCATGCTTAAAACGCGTTTTCGCACAAATGCGTGCGCGGGTGCTAAAAAGAGCAGCATCGGCATGCTTAGCACGTCGTTTGGTAGAAATCCACGTGCGCGTTCTGCCAAAAGCACCATTTGCATGCACATCTTGTGGTTTTGCAGAAAACTTCATCCGCGTCTACCAAAAGATGCATGTGCATGCTTAAAACGCGTTTTCGCACAAATCCTTGCGCGGGTGCTAAAAAGAGCAGCATCGGCATGCTTAGCACGTCGTTTGGTAGAAATCCACGTGCGCGTTCTTCCAAAAGCACCATTTGCATGCACATCTTGTGGTTTTTCAGAAAACTTCATCCGCGTCTACCAAAAGATGCATGTGCATGCTTAAAACGCGTTTTCGCACAAATCCGTGCGCGGGTGCTAAAAAGAGCAGCATCGGCATGCTTAGCACGTCGTTTGGTAGAAATCCACGTGCGCGTTCTGCCAAAAGCACCATTTGCATGCACATCTTGTGGTTTTGCAGAAAACTTCATCCGCGTCTACCAAAAGATGCATGTGCATGCTTAAAACGCGTTTTCGCACAAATGCCTGCGCGGGTGCTAAAAAGAGCAGCATCGGCATGCTTAGCACGTCGTTTGGTAGAAATCCACGTGCGCGTTCTGCCAAAAGCACCATTTGCATGCACATCTTGTGGTTTTGCAGAAAACTTCATCCGCGTCTACCAAAAGATGCATGTGCATGCTTAAAACGCGTTTTCGCACAAATCCGTGCGCGGGTTCTAAAAAGAGCAGCATCGGCATGCTTAGCACGTCGTTTGGTAGAAATGCACGTGCGCGTTCTGCAAAAAGCACCATTTGCATGCACATCTTGTGGTTTTGCAGAAAACTTCATCCGCGTCTACCAAAAGATGCATGTGCATGCTTAAAACGCGTTTTCGCACAAATCCGTGCGCGGGTGCTAAAAAGAGCAGCATCGGCATGCTTAGCACGTCGTTTGGTAGAAATCCACGTGCGCGTTCTGCCAAAAGCACCATTTGCATGCACATCTTGTGGTTTTGCAGAAAACTTCATCCGCGTCTACCAAAAGATGCATGTGCATGCTTAAAACGCGTTTTCGCACAAATCCGTGCGCGGGTGCTAAAAAGAGCAGCATCGGCATGCTTAGCACGTCGTTTGGTAGAAATCCACGTGCGCGTTCTGCCAAAACCACCATTTGCATGCACATCTTGTGGTTTTGCAGAAAACTTCATCCGCGTCTACCAAAAGATGCATGTGCATGCTTAAAACGCGTTTTCGCACAAATCCGTGCGCGGGTGCTAAAAAGAGCAGCATCGGCATGCTTAGCACGTCGTTTGGTAGAAATCCACGTGCGCGTTCTGCCAAAAGCACCATTTGCACGCACATCTTGTGGTTTTGCAGAAAACTTCATTCGCGTCTACCAAAAGATGCATGTGCATGCTTAAAACGCGTTTTTGCACAAATCCGTGCGCGGGTGCTAAAAAGAGCAGCATCGGCATGCTTAGCACGTCGTTTGGTAGAAATCCACGTGCGCGTTCTGCCAAAAGCACCATTTGCACGCACATCTTGTGGTTTTGCAGAGAACTTCATCCGCGTCTACCAAAAGATGCATGTGCATGCTTAAAACGCGTTTTCGCACAAATCCGTGCGCAGGTGCTAAAAAGAGCAGCATCGGCATGCTTAGCACGTCGTTTGATAGAAATCCACGTGCGCGTTCTGCCAAAAGCACCATTTGCATGCACATCTTGTGGTTTTTCAGAAAACTTCATCCGCGTCTACCAAAAGATGCATGTGCATGCTTAAAACGCGTTTTCGCACAAATCCGTGCGCGGGTGCTAAAAAGAGCAGCATCGGCATGCTTAGCACGTCGTTTGGTAGAAATCCACGTGCGCGTTCTGCCAAAAGCACCATTTGCATGCACATCTTGTGGTTTTGCAGAAAACTTCATCCGCGTCTACCAAAAGATGCATGTGCATGCTTAAAACGCGTTTTCGCACAAATCCGTGCGCGGGTGCTAAAAAGAGCAGCATCGGCATGCTTAGCACGTCGTTTGGTAGAAATCCACGTGGGCGTTCTGCCAAAAGCACCATTTGCATGCACATCTTGTGGTTTTGCAGAAAACTTCATCCGCGTCTACCAAAAGATGCATGTGCATGCTTAAAACGCGTTTTCGCACAAATCCGTGCGCGGGTGCTAAAAAGAACAGCATCGGCATGCTTAGCACGTCGTTTGGTAGAAATCCACGTGCGCGTTCTGCAAAAAGCACCATTTGCATGCACATCTTGTGGTTTTGCAGAAAACTTCATCCGCGTCTACCAAAAGATGCATGTGCATGCTTAAAACGCGTTTTCGCACAAATCCGTGCGCGGGTGCTAAAAAGAGCAGCATCGGCATGCTTAGCACGTCGTTTGGTAGAAATCCACGTGCGCGTTCTGCCAAAAGCACCATTTGCATGCACATCTTGTGGTTTTGCAGAGAACTTCATCCGCGTCTACCAAAAGATGCATGTGCATGCTTAAAACGCGTTTTCGCACAAATCCGTGCGCGGGTGCTAAAAAGAGCAGCATCGGCATGCTTAGCACGTCGTTTGGTAGAAATGCACGTGCGCGTTCTGCAAAAAGCACCATTTGCATGCACATCTTGTGGTTTTGCAGAAAACTTCATCCGCGTCTACCAAAAGATGCATGTGCATGCTTAAAACGCGTTTTCGCACAAATCCGTGCGCGGGTGCTAAAAAGAGCAGCATCGGCATGCTTAGCAAGTCGTTTGGTAGAAATCCACGTGCGCGTTCTGCCAAAAGCACCATTTGCATGCACATATTGTGGTTTTGCAGAAAACTTCATCCGCGTCTACCAAAAGATGCATGTGCATGCTTAAAACGCGTTTTCGCACAAATCCGTGCGCGGGTGCTAAAAAGAGCAGCACCGGCATGCTTAGCACGTCGTTTGGTAGAAATCCACGTGCGCGTTCTGCCAAAAGCACCATTTGCATGCACATCTTGTGGTTTTGCAGAAAACTTCATCCGCGTCTACCAAAAGATGCATGTGCATGCTTAAAACGCGTTTTCGCACAAATCCGTGCGCGGCTGCTAAAAAGAGCAGCATCGGCATGCTTAGCACGTCGTTTGGTAGAAATCCACGTGCGCGTTCTGCCAAAAGCACCATTTGCATGCACATCTTGTGGTTTTGCAGAAAACTTCATCCGCGTCTACCAAAAGATGCATGTGCATGCTTAAAACGCGTTTTCGCACAAATGCGTGCGCGGGTGCTAAAAAGAGCAGCATCGGCATGCTTAGCACGTCGTTTGGTAGAAATCCACGTGCGCGTTCTGCAAAAAGCACCATTTGCATGCACATCTTGTGGTTTTGCAGAAAGCTTCATCCGCGTCTACCAAAAGATGCATGTGCATGCTTAAAACGCGTTTTCGCACAAATGCGTGCGCGGGTGCTAAAAAGAGCAGCATCGGCATGCTTAGCACGTCGTTTGGTAGAAATCCACGTGCGCGTTCTCCCAAAAGCACCATTTGCATGCACATTTTGTGGTTTTGCAGAAAACTTCATCCGCGTCTACCAAAAGATGCATGTGCATGCTTAAAACGCGTTTTCGCACAAATCCGTTCGCGGGTGCTAAAAAGAGCAGCATCGGCATGCTTAGCACGTCGTTTGGTAGAAATCCACGTGCGCGTTCTGCCCAAAGCACCATTTGCATGCACATCTTGTGGTTTTGCAGAAAACTTCATCCGTGTCTACCAAAAGATGCATGTGCATGCTTAAAACGCGTTTTCGCACAAATGCGTGCGCGGGTGCTAAAAAGAGCAGCATCGGCATGCTTAGCACGTCGTTTGGTAGAAATCCACGTGCGCGTTCTGCCAAAAGCACCATTTGCATGCACATCTTGTGGTTTTGCAGAAAACTTCATCCGCGTCTACCAAAAGATGCATGTGCATGCTTAAAACGCGTTTTCGCACAAATCCTTGCGCGGGTGCTAAAAAGAGCAGCATCGGCATGCTTAGCACGTCGTTTGGTAGAAATCCACGTGCGCGTTCTGCCAAAAGCACCATTTGCATGCACATCTTGTGGTTTTTCAGAAAACTTCATCCGCGTCTACCAAAAGATGCATGCGCATGCTTAAAACGCGTTTTCGCACAAATCCGTGCGCGGGTGCTAAAAAGAGCAGCATCGGCATGCTTAGCATGTCGTTTGGTAGAAATCCACGTGCGCGTTCTGCCAAAAGCACCATTTGCATGCACATCTTGTGGTTTTGCAGAAAACTTCATCCGCGTCTACCAAAAGATGCATGTGCATGCTTAAAACGCGTTTTCGCACAAATGCCTGCGCGGGTGCTAAAAAGAGCAGCATCGGCATGCTTAGCACGTCGTTTGGTAGAAATCCACGTGCGCGTTCTGCAAAAAGCACCATTTGCATGCACATCTTGTGGTTTTGCAGAAAGCTTCATCCGCGTCTACCAAAAGATGCATGTGCATGCTTAAAACGCGTTTTCGCACAAATGCGTGCGCGGGTGCTAAAAAGAGCAGCATCGGCATGCTTAGCACGTCGTTTGGTAGAAATCCACGTGCGCGTTCTCCCAAAAGCACCATTTGCATGCACATTTTGTGGTTTTGCAGAAAACTTCATCCGCGTCTACCAAAAGATGCATGTGCATGCTTAAAACGCGTTTTCGCACAAATCCGTTCGCGGGTGCTAAAAAGAGCAGCATCGGCATGCTTAGCACGTCGTTTGGTAGAAATCCACGTGCGCGTTCTGCCCAAAGCACCATTTGCATGCACATCTTGTGGTTTTGCAGAAAACTTCATCCGCGTCTACCAAAAGATGCATGTGCATGCTTAAAACGCGTTTTCGCACAAATGCGTGCGCGGGTGCTAAAAAGAGCAGCATCGGCATGCTTAGCACGTCGTTTGGTAGAAATCCACGTGCGCGTTCTGCCAAAAGCACCATTTGCATGCACATCTTGTGGTTTTGCAGAAAACTTCATCCGCGTCTACCAAAAGATGCATGTGCATGCTTAAAACGCGTTTTCGCACAAATCCTTGCGCGGGTGCTAAAAAGAGCAGCATCGGAATGCTTAGCACGTCGTTTGGTAGAAATCCACGTGCGCGTTCTGCCAAAAGCACCATTTGCATGCACATCTTGTGGTTTTTCAGAAAACTTCATCCGCGTCTACCAAAAGATGCATGTGCATGCTTAAAACGCGTTTTCGCACAAATCCGTGCGCGGGTGCTAAAAAGAGCAGCATCGGCATGCTTAGCACGTCGTTTGGTAGAAATCCACGTGCGCGTTCTGCCAAAAGCACCATTTGCATGCACATCTTGTGGTTTTGCAGAAAACTTCATCCGCGTCTACCAAAAGATGCATGTGCATGCTTAAAACGCGTTTTCGCACAAATGCCTGCGCGGGTGCTAAAAAGAGCAGCATCGGCATGCTTAGCACGTCGTTTGGTAGAAATCCACGTGCGCGTTCTGCAAAAAGCACCATTTGCATGCACATCTTGTGGTTTTGCAGAAAACTTCATCCGCGTCTACCAAAAGATGCATGTGCATGCTTAAAACGCGTTTTCGCACAAATCCGTGCGCGGGTGCTAAAAAGAGCAGCATCGGCATGCTTAGCACGTCGTTTGGTAGAAATCCACGTGCGCGTTCTGCCAAAAGCACCATTTGCATGCACATATTGTGGTTTTGCAGAAAACTTCATCCGCGTCTACCAAAAGATGCATGTGCATGCTTAAAACGCGTTTTCGCACAAATCCGTGCGCGGGTGCTAAAAAGAGCAGCATCGGCATGCTTAGCACGTCGTTTGGTAGAAATCCACGTGCGCGTTCTGCCAAAAGCACCATTTGCATGCACATCTTGTGGTTTTGCAGAAAACTTCATCCGCGTCTACCAAAAGATGCATGTGCATGCTTAAAACGCGTTTTCGCACAAATCCGTGCGCGGGTGCTAAAAAGAGCAGCATCGGCATGCTTAGCACGTCGTTTGGTAGAAATCCACGTGCGCGTTCTGCCAAAAGCACCATTTGCATGCACATCTTGTGCTTTTGCAGAAAACTTCATCCGCGTTTACCAAAAGATGCATGTGCATGCTTAAAACGCGTTTTCGCACAAATCCGTGCGCGGGTGCTAAAAAGAGCAGCATCGGCATGCTTAGCACGTCGTTTGGTAGAAATCCACGTGCGCGTTCTGCAAAAAGCACCATTTACATGCACATCTTGTGGTTTTGCAGAAAACTTCATCCGCGTCTACCAAAAGATGCATGTGCATGCTTAAAACGCGTTTTCGCACAAATCCGTGCGCGGGTGCTAAAAAGAGCAGCATCGGCATGCTTAGCACGTCGTTTGGTAGAAATCCACGTGCGCGTTCTGCCAAAAGCACCATTTGCATGCACATCTTGTGGTTTTGCAGAAAACTTCATCCGCGTCTACCAAAAGATGCATGTGCAAGCTTAAAACGCGTTTTCGCACAAATCCGTGCGCGGGTGCTAAAAAGAGCAGCATCGGCATGCTTAGCACGTCGTTTGGTAGAAATCCACGTGCGCGTTCTGCCAAAAGCACCATTTGCATGCACATCTTGTGGTTTTGCAGAAAACTTCATCCGCGTCTACCAAAAGATGCATGTGCATGCTTAAAACGCGTTTTCGCACAAATCCGTGGGCGGGTGCTAAAAAGAGCAGCATCGGCATGCTTAGCACGTCGTTTGGTAGAAATCCATGTGCGCGTTCTGCCAAAAGCACCATTTGCATGCACATCTTGTGGTTTTGCAGAAAACTTCATTCGCGTCTACCAAAAGATGCATGTGCATGCTTAAAACGCGTTTTCGCACAAATCCGTGCGCGGGTGCTAAAAAGAGCAGCATCGGCATGCTTAGCACGTCGTTTGGTAGAAATCCACGTGCGCGTTCTGCCAAAAGCACCATTTGCACGCACATCTTGTGGTTTTGCAGAGAACTTCATCCGCGTCTACCAAAAGATGCATGTGCATGCTTAAAACGCGTTTTCGCACAAATCCGTGCGCAGGTGCTAAAAAGAGCAGCATCGGCATGCTTAGCACGTCGTTTGGTAGAAATCCACGTGCGCGTTCTGCGAAAAGCACCATTTCCATGCACATCTTGTGGTTTTTCAGAAAACTTCATCCGCGTCTACCAAAAGATGCATGTGCATGCTTAAAACGCGTTTTCGCACAAATCCGTGCGCGGGTGCTAAAAAGAGCAGCATCGGCATGCTTAGCACGTCGTTTGGTAGAAATCCACGTGCGCGTTCTGCCAAAAGCACCATTTGCATGCACACTTTGTGGTTTTGCAGAAAACTTCATCCGCGTCTACCAAAACATGCATGTGCATGCTTAAAATGCGTTTTCGCACAAATCCGTGCGCGGGTGCTAAAAAGAGCAGCGTCGGCATGCTTAGCACGTCGTTTGGTAGAAATCCACGTGCGCGTTCTGCCAAAAGCACCATTTGCATGCACATCTTGTGGTTTTGCAGAAAACTTCATCCGCGTCTACCAAAAGATGCATGTGCATGCTTAAAACGCGTTTTCGCACAAATCCGTGCGCGGGTGCTAAAAAGAGCAGCATCGGCATGCTTAGCACGTCGTTTGGTAGAAATCCACGTGCGCGTTCTGCCAAAAGCACCATTTGCATGCACATCTTGTGGTTTTGCAGAAAACTTCATCCGCGTCTACCAAAAGATGCATGTGATTGCTTAAAACGCGTTTTCGCACAAATCCGTGCGCGGGTGCTAAAAAGAGCAGCATCGGCATGCTTAGCACGTCGTTTGGTAGAAATCCACGTGCGCGTTCTGCAAAAAGCACCATTTGCATGCACATCTTGTGGTTTTGCAGAAAACTTCATCCGCGTCTACCAAAAGATGCATGGGCATGCTTAAAACGCGTTTTCGCACAAATGCGTGCGCGGGTGCTAAAAAGAGCAGCATCGGCATGCTTAGCACGTCGTTTGGTAGAAATCCACGTGCGCGTTCTGCCAAAAGCACCATTTGCATGCACATCTTGTGGTTTTGCAGAAAACTTCATCCGCGTCTACCAAAAGATGGATGTGCATGCTTAAAACGCGTTTTCGCACAAATCCGTGCGCGGGTGCTAAAAAGAGCAGCATCGGCATGCTTAGCACGTCGTTTGGTAGAAATCCACGTGCGCGTTCTGCCAAAAGCACCATTTGCATGCACATCTCGTGGTTTTGCAGAAAACTTCATCCGCGTCTACCAAAAGATGCATGTGCATGCTTAAAACGCGTTTTCGCACAAATGCGTGCGCGGGTGCTAAAAAGAGCAGCATCGGCATGCTTAGCACGTCGTTTGGTAGAAATCCACGTGCGCGTTCTGCAAAAAGCACCATTTGCATGCACATCTTGTGGTTTTGCAGAAAACTTCATCCGCGTCTACCAAAAGATGCATGTGCATGCTTAAAACGCGTTTTCGCACAAATCCGTTCGCGGGTGCTAAAAAGAGCAGCATCGGCATGCTTAGCACGTCGTTCAGTAGAAATCCACGTGCGCGTTCTGCCAAAAGCACCATTTGCATGCACATCTTGTGGTTTTGCAGAAAACTTCATCCGCGTCTACCAAAAGATGCATGTGCATGCTTAAAACGCGTTTTCGCACAAATGCGTCGCGGGTGCTAAAAGAGCAGCATCGGCATGCTTAGCACGTCATTTGGTAGAAATCCACGTGCGCGTTCTGCCAAAAGCACCATTTGCATGCACATCTTGTGGTTTTGCAGAAAACTTCATCCGCGTCTACCAAAAGATGCATGTACATGCTTAAAACGCGTTTTCGCACAAATCCTTGCGCGGGCGCTAAAAAGAGCAGCATCGGGATGCTTAGCACGTCGTTTGGTAGAAATCCACGTGCGCGTTCTGCCAAAAGCACCATCTGCATGCACATCTCGTGGTTTTGCAGAAAACTTCATCCGCGTCTACCAAAAGATGCATGTGCATGCTTAAAACGCGTTTTTCGCACAAATCCGTGCGCGGGTGCTAAAAAGAGCAGCATCGGCATGCTTAGCACGTCGTTTGGTAGAAATGCACGTGCGCGTTCTGCCAAAAGCACCATTTGCATGCACACTTTGTGGTTTTGCAGAAAACTTCATCCGCGTCTACCAAAAGATGCATGTGCATGCTTAAAAAGCGTTTTCGCACAAATCCGTGCGGGGTGCTAAAAAGAGCAGCATCGGCATGCTTAGCACGTCGTTTGGTAGAAATGCACGTGCGCGTTCTGCCAAAAGCACCATTTGCATGCACACTTTGTGGTTTTGCAGAAAACTTCATCCGCGTCTACCAAAAGATGCATGTGCATGCTTAAAATGCGTTTTCGCACAAATCCGTGCGCAGGTGCTAAAAAGAGCAGCATCGGCATGCTTAGCACGTCGTTTGGTAGAAATCCACGTGCGCGTTCTGCCAAAAGCACCATTTGCATGCACATCTTGTGGTTTTTCAGAAAACTTCATCCGCGTCTACCAAAAGATGCATGTGCATGCTTAAAACGCGTTTTCGCACAAATCCGTGCGCGGGTGCTAAAAAGAGCAGCATCGGCATGCTTAGCACGTCGTTTGGTAGAAATCCACGTGCGCGTTCTGCCAAAAGCACCATTTGCATGCACATCTTGTGGTTTTGCAGAAAACTTCATCCGCGTCTACCAAAAGATGCATGTGCATGCTTAAAACGCGTTTTCGCACAAATCCGTGCACGGGTGCTAAAAAGAGCAGCATCGGCATGCTTAGCACGTCGTTTGGTAGAAATCCACGTGGGCGTTCTGCCAAAAGCACCATTTGCATGCACATCTTGTGGTTTTGCAGAAAACTTCATCCGCGTCTACCAAAAGATGCATGTGCATGCTTAAAACGCGTTTTCGCACAAATCCGTGCGCGGGTGCTAAAAAGAACAGCATCGGCATGCTTAGCACGTCGTTTGGTAGAAATCCACGTGCGCGTTCTGCAAAAAGCACCATTTGCATGCACATCTTGTGGTTTTGCAGAAAAACTTCATCCGCGTCTACCAAAAGATGCATGTGCATGCTTAAAACGCGTTTTCGCACAAATCCGTGCGCGGGTGCTAAAAAGAGCAGCATCGGCATGCTTAGCACGTCGTTTGGTAGAAATCCACGTGCGCGTTCTGCCAAAAGCACCATTTGCATGCACATCTTGTGGTTTTGCAGAAAACTTCATCCGCGTCTACCAAAAGATGCATGTGATTGCTTAAACGCGTTTTCGCACAAATCCGTGCGCGGGTGCTAAAAAGAGCAGCATCGGCATGCTTAGCACGTCGTTTGGTAGAAATCCACGTGCGCGTTCTGCAAAAAGCACCATTTGCATGCACATCTTGTGGTTTTGCAGAAAACTTCATCCGCGTCTACCAAAAGATGCATGTGCATGCTTAAAACGCGTTTTCGCACAAATGCGTGCGCGGGTGCTAAAAAGAGCAGCATCGGCATGCTTAGCACGTCGTTTGGTAGTAATCCACGTGCGCGTTCTGCCAAAAGCACCATTTGCATGCACATCTTGTGGTTTTGCAGAAAACTTCATCCGCGTCTACCAAAAGATGCATGTGCATGCTTAAAACGCGTTTTCGCACAAATCCGTGCGCGGGTGCTAAAAAGAGCAGCATCGGCATGCTTAGCACGTCGTTTGGTAGAAATCCACGTGCGCGTTCTGCCAAAAGCACCATTTGCATGCACATCTTGTGGTTTTGCAGAAAACTTCATCCGCGTCTACCAAAAGATGCATGTGCATGCTTAAAACGCGTTTTCGCACAAATGCGTGCGCGGGTGCTAAAAAGAGCAGCATCGGCATGCTTAGCACGTCGTTTGGTAGAAATCCACGTGCGCGTTCTGCAAAAAGCACCATTTGCATGCACATCTTGTGGTTTTGCAGAAAACTTCATCCGCGTCTACCAAAAGATGCATGTGCATGCTTAAAACGCGTTTTCGCAGAAATCCGTTCGCGGGTGCTAAAAAGAGCAGCATCGGCATGCTTAGCACGTCGTTCAGTAGAAATCCACGTGCGCGTTCTGCCAAAAGCACCATTTGCATGCACATCTTGTGGTTTTGCAGAAAACTTCATCCGCGTCTACCAAAAGATGCATGTGATTGCTTAAAACGCGTTTTCGCACAAATCCGTGCGCGGGTGCTAAAAAGAGCAGCATCGGCATGCTTAGCACGTCGTTTGGTAGAAATCCACGTGCGCGTTCTGCAAAAAGCACCATTTGCATGCACATCTTGTGGTTTTGCAGAAAACTTCATCCGCGTCTACCAAAAGATGCATGTGCATGCTTAAAACGCGTTTTCGCACAAATGCGTGCGCGGGTGCTAAAAAGAGCAGCATCGGCATGCTTAGCACGTCGTTTGGTAGAAATCCACGTGCGCGTTCTGCCAAAAGCACCATTTGCATGCACATCTTGTGGTTTTGCAGAAAACTTCATCCGCGTCTACCAAAAGATGCATGTGCATGCTTAAAACGCGTTTTCGCACAAATCCGTGCGCGGGTGCTAAAAAGAGCAGCATCGGCATGCTTAGCACGTCGTTTGGTAGAAATCCACGTGCGCGTTCTGCCAAAAGCACCATTTGCATGCACATCTTGTGGTTTTGCAGAAAACTTCATCCGCGTCTACCAAAAGATGCATGTGCATGCTTAAAACGCGTTTTCGCACAAATGCGTGCGCGGGTGCTAAAAAGAGCAGCATCGGCATGCTTAGCACGTCATTTGGTAGAAATCCACGTGCGCGTTCTGCCAAAAGCACCATTTGCATGCACATCTTGTGGTTTTGCAGAAAACTTCATCCGCGTCTACCAAAAGATGCATGTACATGCTTAAAACGCGTTTTCGCACAAATCCTTGCGCGGGCGCTAAAAAGAGCAGCATCGGCATGCTTAGCACGTCGTTTGGTAGAAATCCACGTGCGCGTTCTGCCAAAAGCACCATTTGCATGCACATCTTGTGGTTTTGCAGAAAACTTCATCCGCGTCTACCAAAAGATGCATGTGCATGCTTAAAACGCGTTTTCGCACAAATCCGTGCGCGGGTGCTAAAAAGAGCAGCATCGGCATGCTTAGCACGTCGTTTGGTAGAAATCCACGTGCGCGTTCTGCCAACAGCAGCATTTGCATGCACATCTTGTGGTTTTGCAGAAAACTTCATCCGCGTCTACCAAAAGATGCATGTGCATGCTTAAAAAGCGTTTTCGCACAAATCCGTGCGCGGGTGCTAAAAAGAGCAGCATCGGCATGCTTAGCACGTCGTTTGGTAGAAATGCACGTGCGCGTTCTGCCAAAAGCACCATTTGCATGCACACTTTGTGGTTTTGCAGAAAACTTCATCCGCGTCTACCAAAACATGCATGTGCATGCTTAAAATGCGTTTTCGCACAAATCCGTGCGCGGGTGCTAAAAAGAGCAGCGTCGGCATGCTTAGCACGTCGTTTGGTAGAAATCCACGTGCGCGTTCTGCCAAAAGCACCATTTGCATGCACATCTTGTGGTTTTGCAGAAAACTTCATCCGCGTCTACCAAAAGATGCATGTGCATGCTTAAAACGCGTTTTCGCACAAATCCGTGCGCGGGTGCTAAAAAGAGCAGCATCGGCATGCTTAGCACGTCGTTTGGTAGAAATCCACGTGCGCGTTCTGCCAAAAGCACCATTTGCGTGCACATCTTGTGGTTTTGCAGAAAACTTCATCCGCGTCTACCAAAAGATGCATGTGATTGCTTAAAACGCGTTTTCGCACAAATCCGTGCGCGGGTGCTAAAAAGAGCAGCATCGGCAAGCTTAGCACGTCGTTTGGTAGAAATCCACGTGCGCGTTCTGCAAAAAGCACCATTTGCATGCACATCTTGTGGTTTTGCAGAAAACTTCATCCGCGTCTACCAAAAGATGCATGTGCATGCTTAAAACGCGTTTTCGCACAAATGCGTGCGCGGGTGCTAAAAAGAGCAGCATCGGCATGCTTAGCACGTCGTTTGGTAGAAATCCACGTGCGCGTTCTGCCAAAAGCACCATTTGCATGCACATCTTGTGGTTTTGCAGAAAACTTCATCCGCGTCTACCAAAAGATGCATGTGATTGCTTAAAACGCGTTTTCGCACAAATCCGTGCGCGGGTGCTAAAAAGAGCAGCATCGGCATGCTTAGCACGTCGTTTGGTAGAAATCCACGTGCGCGTTCTGCAAAAAGCACCATTTGCATGCACATCTTGTGGTTTTGCAGAAAACTTCATCCGCGTCTACCAAAAGATGCATGTGCATGCTTAAAACGCGTTTTCGCACAAATGCGTGCGCGGGTGCTAAAAAGAGCAGCATCGGCATGCTTAGCACGTCGTTTGGTAGAAATCCACGTGCGCGTTCTGCAAAAAGCACCATTTGCATGCACATCTTGTGGTTTTGCAGAAAACTTCATCCGCGTCTACCAAAAGATGCATGTGCATGCTTAAAACGCGTTTTCGCACAAATGCGTGCGCGGGTGCTAAAAAGAGCAGCATCGGCATGCTTAGCACGTCGTTTGGTAGAAATCCACGTGCGCGTTCTCCCAAAAGCACCATTTGCATGCACATCTTGTGGTTTTGCAGAAAACTTCGTCCGCGTTTACCAAAAGATGCATGTGCATGCTTAAAACGCGTTTTCGCACAAATGCGTGCGCGGGTGCTAAAAAGAGCAGCATCGGCATGCTTAGCACGTCGTTTGGTAGAAATCCACGAGCGCGTTCTGCCAAAAGCACCATTTGCATGCACATCTTGTGGTTTTGCAGAAAACTTCGTCCGCGTTTACCAAAAGATGCATGTGCATGCTTAAAACGCGTTTTCGCACAAATGCGTGCGCGGGTGCTAAAAAGAGCAGCATCGGCATGCTTAGCACGTCGTTTGGTAGAAATCCACGTGCGCGTTCTGCCAAAAGCACCATTTGCATGCACATCTTGTGGTTTTGCAGAAAACTTCATCCGCGTCTACCAAAAGATGCATGTGCATGCTTAAAACGCGTTTTCGCACAAATGCCTGCGCGTGTGCTAAAAAGAGCAGCATCGGCATGCTTAGCACGTCGTTTGGTAGAAATCCACGTGCGCGTTCTGCCAAAAGCACCATTTGCATGCACATCTTGTGGTTTTGCAGAAAACTTCATCCGCGTCTACCAAAAGATGCATGTGCATGCTTAAAACGCGTTTTCGCACAAATCCGTGCGCGGGTGCTAAAAAGAGCAGCATCGGCATGCTTAGCACGTCGTTTGGTAGAAATCCACGTGCGCGTTCTGCCAAAAGCACCATTTGCATGCACATCTTGTGGTTTTGCAGAAAACTTCATCCGCGTCTACCAAAAGATGCATGTGCATGCTTAAAACGCGTTTTCGCACAAATGCCTGCGCGGGTGCTAAAAAGAGCAGCATCGGCATGCTTAGCACGTCGTTTGGTAGAAATCCACGTGCGCGTTCTGCCAAAAGCACCATTTGCATGCACATCTTGTGGTTTTGCAGAAAACTTCATCCGCGTCTACCAAAAGATGCATGTGCATGCTTAAAACGCGTTTTCGCACAAATGCCTGCGCGTGTGCTAAAAAGAGCAGCATCGGCATGCTTAGCACGTCGTTTGGTAGAAATCCACGTGCGCGTTCTGCCAAAAGCACCATTTGCATGCACATCTTGTGGTTTTGCAGAAAACTTCATCCGCGTCTACCAAAAGATGCATGTGCATGCTTAAAATGCGTTTTCGCACAAATCCGTGTGCGGGTGCTAAAAAGAGCAGCATCGGCCTGCTTAGCACGTCGTTTGGTAGAAATCCACGTGCGCGTTCTGCCAAAAGCACCATTTGCATGCACATCTTGTGGTTTTGCAGAAAACTTCATCCGCGTCTACCAAAAGAAGCATGTCCATGCTTAAAACGCGTTTTCGCACAAATCCGTGCGCGGGTGCTAAAAAGAGCAGCATCGGCATGCTTAGCACGTCGTTTGGTAGAAATGCACGTGCGCGTTCTGCCAAAAGCACCATTTGCATGCACACTTTGTGGTTTTGCAGAAAACTTCATCCGCGTCTACCAAAACATGCATGTGCATGCTTAAAATGCGTTTTCGCACAAATCCGTGCGCGGGTGCTAAAAAGAGCAGCGTCGGCATGCTTAGCACGTCGTTTGGTAGAAATCCACGTGCGCGTTCTGCCAAAAGCACCATTTGCATGCACATCTTGTGGTTTTGCAGAAAACTTCATCCGCGTCTACCAAAAGATGCATGTGCATGCTTAAAACGCGTTTTCGCACAAATCCGTGCGCGGGTGCTAAAAAGAGCAGCATCGGCATGCTTAGCACGTCGTTTGGTAGAAATCCACGTGCGCGTTCTGCCAAAAGCACCATTTGCATGCACATCTTGTGGTTTTGCAGAAAACTTCATCCGCGTCTACCAAAAGATGCATGTGATTGCTTAAAACGCGTTTTCGCACAAATCCGTGCGCGGGTGCTAAAAAGAGCAGCATCGGCAAGCTTAGCACGTCGTTTGGTAGAAATCCACGTGCGCGTTCTGCAAAAAGCACCATTTGCATGCACATCTTGTGGTTTTGCAGAAAACTTCATCCGCGTCTACCAAAAGATGCATGTGCATGCTTAAAACGCGTTTTCGCACAAATGCGTGCGCGGGTGCTAAAAAGAGCAGCATCGGCATGCTTAGCACGTCGTTTGGTAGAAATCCACGTGCGCGTTCTGCCAAAAGCACCATTTGCATGCACATCTTGTGGTTTTGCAGAAAACTTCATCCGCGTCTACCAAAAGATGCATGTGATTGCTTAAAACGCGTTTTCGCACAAATCCGTGCGCGGGTGCTAAAAAGAGCAGCATCGGCATGCTTAGCACGTCGTTTGGTAGAAATCCACGTGCGCGTTCTGCAAAAAGCACCATTTGCATGCACATCTTGTGGTTTTGCAGAAAACTTCATCCGCGTCTACCAAAAGATGCATGTGCATGCTTAAAACGCGTTTTCGCACAAATGCGTGCGCGGGTGCTAAAAAGAGCAGCATCGGCATGCTTAGCACGTCGTTTGGTAGAAATCCACGTGCGCGTTCTGCAAAAAGCACCATTTGCATGCACACTTTGTGGTTTTGCAGAAAACTTCATCCGCGTCTACCAAAACATGCATGTGCATGCTTAAAATGCGTTTTCGCACAAATCCGTGCGCGGGTGCTAAAAAGAGCAGCGTCGGCATGCTTAGCACGTCGTTTGGTAGAAATCCACGTGCGCGTTCTGCCAAAAGCACCATTTGCATGCACATCTTGTGGTTTTGCAGAAAACTTCATCCGCGTCTACCAAAAGATGCATGTGCATGCTTAAAACGCGTTTTCGCACAAATCCGTGCGCGGGTGCTAAAAAGAGCAGCATCGGCATGCTTAGCACGTCGTTTGGTAGAAATCCACGTGCGCGTTCTGCCAAAAGCACCATTTGCATGCACATCTTGTGGTTTTGCAGAAAACTTCATCCGCGTCTACCAAAAGATGCATGTGATTGCTTAAAACGCGTTTTCGCACAAATCCGTGCGCGGGTGCTAAAAAGAGCAGCATCGGCAAGCTTAGCACGTCGTTTGGTAGAAATCCACGTGCGCGTTCTGCAAAAAGCACCATTTGCATGCACATCTTGTGGTTTTGCAGAAAACTTCATCCGCGTCTACCAAAAGATGCATGTGCATGCTTAAAACGCGTTTTCGCACAAATGCGTGCGCGGGTGCTAAAAAGAGCAGCATCGGCATGCTTAGCACGTCGTTTGGTAGAAATCCACGTGCGCGTTCTGCCAAAAGCACCATTTGCATGCACATCTTGTGGTTTTGCAGAAAACTTCATCCGCGTCTACCAAAAGATGCATGTGATTGCTTAAAACGCGTTTTCGCACAAATCCGTGCGCGGGTGCTAAAAAGAGCAGCATCGGCATGCTTAGCACGTCGTTTGGTAGAAATCCACGTGCGCGTTCTGCAAAAAGCACCATTTGCATGCACATCTTGTGGTTTTGCAGAAAACTTCATCCGCGTCTACCAAAAGATGCATGTGCATGCTTAAAACGCGTTTTCGCACAAATGCGTGCGCGGGTGCTAAAAAGAGCAGCATCGGCATGCTTAGCACGTCGTTTGGTAGAAATCCACGTGCGCGTTCTGCAAAAAGCACCATTTGCATGCACATCTTGTGGTTTTGCAGAAAACTTCATCCGCGTCTACCAAAAGATGCATGTGCATGCTTAAAACGCGTTTTCGCACAAATGCGTGCGCGGGTGCTAAAAAGAGCAGCATCGGCATGCTTAGCACGTCGTTTGGTAGAAATCCACGTGCGCGTTCTCCCAAAAGCACCATTTGCATGCACATCTTGTGGTTTTGCAGAAAACTTCGTCCGCGTTTACCAAAAGATGCATGTGCATGCTTAAAACGCGTTTTCGCACAAATGCGTGCGCGGGTGCTAAAAAGAGCAGCATCGGCATGCTTAGCACGTCGTTTGGTAGAAATCCACGTGCGCGTTCTGCCAAAAGCACCATTTGCATGCACATCTTGTGGTTTTGCAGAAAACTTCGTCCGCGTTTACCAAAAGATGCATGTGCATGCTTAAAACGCGTTTTCGCACAAATGCGTGCGCGGGTGCTAAAAAGAGCAGCATCGGCATGCTTAGCACGTCGTTTGGTAGAAATCCACGTGCGCGTTCTGCCAAAAGCACCATTTGCATGCACATCTTGTGGTTTTGCAGAAAACTTCATCCGCGTCTACCAAAAGATGCATGTGCATGCTTAAAACGCGTTTTCGCACAAATGCCTGCGCGTGTGCTAAAAAGAGCAGCATCGGCATGCTTAGCACGTCGTTTGGTAGAAATCCACGTGCGCGTTCTGCCAAAAGCACCATTTGCATGCACATCTTGTGGTTTTGCAGAAAACTTCATCCGCGTCTACCAAAAGATGCATGTGCATGCTTAAAACGCGTTTTCGCACAAATCCGTGCGCGGGTGCTAAAAAGAGCAGCATCGGCATGCTTAGCACGTCGTTTGGTAGAAATCCACGTGCGCGTTCTGCCAAAAGCACCATTTGCATGCACATCTTGTGGTTTTGCAGAAAACTTCATCCGCGTCTACCAAAAGATGCATGCGCATGCTTAAAACGCGTTTTCGCACAAATGCCTGCGCGGGTGCTAAAAAGAGCAGCATCGGCATGCTTAGCACGTCGTTTGGTAGAAATCCACGTGCGCGTTCTGCCAAAAGCACCATTTGCATGCACATCTTGTGGTTTTGCAGAAAACTTCATCCGCGTCTACCAAAAGATGCATGTGCATGCTTAAAACGCGTTTTCGCACAAATGCCTGCGCGTGTGCTAAAAAGAGCAGCATCGGCATGCTTAGCACGTCGTTTGGTAGAAATCCACGTGCGCGTTCTGCCAAAAGCACCATTTGCATGCACATCTTGTGGTTTTGCAGAAAACTTCATCCGCGTCTACCAAAAGATGCATGTGCATGCTTAAAATGCGTTTTCGCACAAATCCGTGTGCGGGTGCTAAAAAGAGCAGCATCGGCCTGCTTAGCACGTCGTTTGGTAGAAATCCACGTGCGCGTTCTGCCAAAAGCACCATTTGCATGCACATCTTGTGGTTTTGCAGAAAACTTCATCCGCGTCTACCAAAAGAAGCATGTCCATGCTTAAAACGCGTTTTCGCACAAATCCGTGCGCGGGTGCTAAAAAGAGCAGCATCGGCATGCTTAGCACGTCGTTTGGTAGAAATGCACGTGCGCGTTCTGCCAAAAGCACCATTTGCATGCACACTTTGTGGTTTTGCAGAAAACTTCATCCGCGTCTACCAAAACATGCATGTGCATGCTTAAAATGCGTTTTCGCACAAATCCGTGCGCGGGTGCTAAAAAGAGCAGCGTCGGCATGCTTAGCACGTCGTTTGGTAGAAATCCACGTGCGCGTTCTGCCAAAAGCACCATTTGCATGCACATCTTGTGGTTTTGCAGAAAAGTTCATCCGCGTCTACCAAAAGATGCATGTGCATGCTTAAAACGCGTTTTCGCACAAATCCGTGCGCGGGTGCTAAAAAGAGCAGCATCGGCATGCTTAGCACGTCGTTTGGTAGAAATCCACGTGCGCGTTCTGCCAAAAGCACCATTTGCATGCACATCTTGTGGTTTTGCAGAAAACTTCATCCGCGTCTACCAAAAGATGCATGTGATTGCTTAAAACGCGTTTTCGCACAAATCCGTGCGCGGGTGCTAAAAAGAGCAGCATCGGCATGCTTAGCACGTCGTTTGGTAGAAATCCACGTGCGCGTTCTGCCAAAAGCACCATTTGCATGCACATCTTGTGGTTTTGCAGAAAACTTCATCCGCGTCTACCAAAAGATGCATGTGATTGCTTAAAACGCGTTTTCGCACAAATCCGTGCGCGGGTGCTAAAAAGAGCAGCATCGGCATGCTTAGCACGTCGTTTGGTAGAAATCCACGTGCGCGTTCTGCAAAAAGCACCATTTGCATGCACATCTTGTGGTTTTGCAGAAAACTTCATCCGCGTCTACCAAAAGATGCATGTGCATGCTTAAAACGCGTTTTCGCACAAATGCGTGCGCGGGTGCTAAAAAGAGCAGCATCGGCATGCTTAGCACGTCGTTTGGTAGAAATCCACGTGCGCGTTCTGCAAAAAGCACCATTTGCATGCACATCTTGTGGTTTTGCAGAAAACTTCATCCGCGTCTACCAAAAGATGCATGTGCATGCTTAAAACGCGTTTTCGCACAAATGCGTGCGCGGGTGCTAAAAAGAGCAGCATCGGCATGCTTAGCACGTCGTTTGGTAGAAATCCACGTGCGCGTTCTCCCAAAAGCACCATTTGCATGCACATCTTGTGGTTTTGCAGAAAACTTCGTCCGCGTTTACCAAAAGATGCATGTGCATGCTTAAAACGCGTTTTCGCACAAATGCGTGCGCGGGTGCTAAAAAGAGCAGCATCGGCATGCTTAGCACGTCGTTTGGTAGAAATCCACGTGCGCGTTCTGCCAAAAGCACCATTTGCATGCACATCTTGTGGTTTTGCAGAAAACTTCGTCCGCGTTTACCAAAAGATGCATGTGCATGCTTAAAACGCGTTTTCGCACAAATGCGTGCGCGGGTGCTAAAAAGAGCAGCATCGGCATGCTTAGCACGTCGTTTGGTAGAAATCCACGTGCGCGTTCTGCCAAAAGCACCATTTGCATGCACATCTTGTGGTTTTGCAGAAAACTTCATCCGCGTCTACCAAACGATGCATGTGCATGCTTAAAACGCGTTTTCGCACAAATGCCTGCGCGTGTGCTAAAAAGAGCAGCATCGGCATGCTTAGCACGTCGTTTGGTAGAAATCCACGTGCGCGTTCTGCCAAAAGCACCATTTGCATGCACATTTTGTGGTTTTGCAGAAAACTTCATCCGCGTCTACCAAAAGATGCATGTGCATGCTTAAAACGCGTTTTCGCACAAATCCGTGCGCGGGTGCTAAAAAGAGCAGCATCGGCATGCTTAGCACGTCGTTTGGTAGAAATCCACGTGCGCGTTCTGCCAAAAGCACCATTTGCATGCACATCTTGTGGTTTTGCAGAAAACTTCATCCGCGTCTACCAAAAGATGCATGTGCATGCTTAAAACGCGTTTTCGCACAAATGCCTGCGCGGGTGCTAAAAAGAGCAGCATCGGCATGCTTAGCACGTCGTTTGGTAGAAATCCACGTGCGCGTTCTGCCAAAAGCACCATTTGCATGCACATCTTGTGGTTTTGCAGAAAACTTCATCCGCGTCTACCAAAAGATGCATGTGCATGCTTAAAACGCGTTTTCGCACAAATGCCTGCGCGTGTGCTAAAAAGAGCAGCATCGGCATGCTTAGCACGTCGTTTGGTAGAAATCCACGTGCGCGTTCTGCCAAAAGCACCATTTGCATGCACATCTTGTGGTTTTGCAGAAAACTTCATCCGCGTCTACCAAAAGATGCATGTGCATGCTTAAAATGCGTTTTCGCACAAATCCGTGTGCGGGTGCTAAAAAGAGCAGCATCGGCCTGCTTAGCACGTCGTTTGGTAGAAATCCACTTGCGCGTTCTGCCAAAAGCACCATTTGCATGCACATCTTGTGGTTTTGCAGAAAACTTCATCCGCGTCTACCAAAAGAAGCATGTCCATGCTTAAAACGCGTTTTCGCACAAATCCGTGCGCGGGTGCTAAAAAGAGCAGCATCGGCATGCTTAGCACGTCGTTTGGTAGAAATCCACGTGCGCGTTCTGCCAAAAGCACCATTTGCATGCACATCTTGTGGTTTTGCAGAGAACTTCATCCGCGTCTACCAAAAGATGCATGTGCATGCTTAAAACGCGTTTTCGCACAAATCCGTGCGCGGGTGCTAAAAAGAGCAGCATCGGCATGCTTAGCACGTCGTTTGGTAGAAATGCACGTGCGCGTTCTGCAAAAAGCACCATTTGCATGCACATCTTGTGGTTTTGCAGAAAACTTCATCCGCGTCTACCAAAAGATGCATGTGCATGCTTAAAACGCGTTTTCGCACAAATCCGTGCGCGGGTGCTAAAAAGAACAGCATCGGCATGCTTAGCTCGTCGTTTGGTAGAAATCCACGTGCGCGTTCTGCAAAAAGCACCATTTGCATGCACATCTTGTGGTTTTTCAGAAAACTTCATCCGCGTCTACCAAAAGATGCATGTGCATGCTTAAAACGCGTTTTCGCACAAATCCGTGCGCGGGTGCTAAAAAGAGCAGCATCGGCATGCTTAGCACGTCGTTTGGTAGAAATCCACGTGCGCGTTCTGCCAAAAGCACCATTTGCATGCACATCTTGTGGTTTTGCAGAAAACTTCATCCGCGTCTACCAAAAGAAGCATGTCCATGCTTAAAACGCGTTTTCGCACAAATCCGTGCGCGGGTGCTAAAAAGAGCAGCATCGGCATGCTTAGCACGTCGTTTGGTAGAAATCCACGTGCGCGTTCTGCCAAAAGCACCATTTGCATGCACATCTTGTGGTTTTGCAGAGAACTTCATCCGCGTCTACCAAAAGATGCATGTGCATGCTTAAAACGCGTTTCGCACAAATCCGTGCGCGGGTGCTAAAAAGAGCAGCATCGGCATGCTTAGCACGTCGTTTGGTAGAAATGCACGTGCGCGTTCTGCAAAAAGCACCATTTGCATGCACATCTTGTGGTTTTGCAGAAAACTTCATCCGCGTCTACCAAAAGATGCATGTGCATGCTTAAAAAGCGTTTTCGCACAAATCCGTGCACGGGTGCTAAAAAGAGCAGCATCGGCATGCTTAGCACGTCGTTTGGTAGAAATCCACGTGCGCGTTCTGCCAAAAGCACCATTTGCATGCACATCTTGTGGTTTTTCAGAAAACTTCATCCGCGTCTACCAAAAGATGCATGTGCATGCTTAAAACGCGTTTTCGCACAAATCCGTGCGCGGGTGCTAAAAAGAGCAGCATCGGCATGCTTAGCACGTCGTTTGGTAGAAATCCACGTGCGCGTTCTGCCAAAAGCACCATTTGCATGCACATCTTGTGGTTTTGCAGAAAACTTCATCCGCGTCTACCAAAAGATGCATGTGCATGCTTAAAACGCGTTTTCGCACAAATCCGTGCGCGGGTGCTAAAAAGAGCAGCATCGGCATGCTTAGCACGTCGTTTGGTAGAAATCCACGTGGGCGTTCTGCCAAAAGCACCATTTGCATGCACATCGTGTGGTTTTGCAGAAAACTTCATCCGCGTCTACCAAAAGATGCATGTGCCTGCTTAAAACGCGTTTTCGCACAAATCCGTGCGCGGGTGCTAAAAAGAACAGCATCGGCATGCTTAGCACGTCGTTTGGTAGAAATCCACGTGCGCGTTCTGCAAAAAGCACCATTTGCATGCACATCTTGTGGTTTTTCAGAAAACTTCATCCGCGTCTACCAAAAGATGCATGTGCATGCTTAAAACGCGTTTTCGCACAAATCCGTGCGCGGGTGCTAAAAAGAGCAGCATCGGCATGCTTAGCACGTCGTTTGGTAGAAATCCACGTGCGCGTTCTGCCAAAAGCACCATTTGCATGCACATCTTGTGGTTTTGCAGAAAACTTCATCCGCGTCTACCAAAAGATGCATGTGATTGCTTAAAACGCGTTTTCGCACAAATCCGTGCGCGGGTGCTAAAAAGAGCAGCATCGGCATGCTTAGCACGTCGTTTGGTAGAAATCCACGTGCGCGTTCTGCAAAAAGCACCATTTGCATGCACATCTTGTGGTTTTGCAGAAAACTTCATCCGCGTCTACCAAAAGATGCATGTGCACGCTTAAAACGCGTTTTCGCACAAATGCGTGCGCGGGTGCTAAAAAGAGCAGCATCGGCATGCTTAGCACGTCGTTTGGTAGAAATCCACGTGCGCGTTCTGCCAAAAGCACCATTTGCATGCACATCTTGTGGTTTTGCAGAAAACTTCATCCGCGTCTACCAAAAGATGCATATGCATGCTTAAAACGCGTTTTCGCACAAATCCGTGCGCGGGTGCTAAAAAGAGCAGCATCGGCATGCTTAGCACGTCGTTTGGTAGAAATCCACGTGCGCGTTCTGCCAAAAGCACCATTTGCATGCACATCTTGTGGTTTTGCAGAAAACTTCATCCGCGTCTACCAAAAGATGCATGTGCATGCTTAAAACGCGTTTTCGCACAAATGCGTGCGCGGGTGCTAAAAAGAGCAGCATCGGCATGCTTAGCACGTCGTTTGGTAGAAATCCACGTGCGCGTTCTGCAAAAAGCACCATTTGCATGCACATCTTGTGGTTTTGCAGAAAACTTCATCCGCGTCTACCAAAAGATGCATGTGCATGCATAAAACGCGTTTTCGCACAAATCCGTTCGCGGGTGCTAAAAAGAGCAGCATCGGCATGCTTAGCACGTCGTTCAGTAGTAATCCACGTGCGCGTTCTGCCAAAAGCACCATTTGCATGCACATCTTGTGGTTTTGCAGAAAACTTCATCCGCGTCTACCAAAAGATGCATGTGCATGCTTAAAACGCGTTTTCGCACAAATGCGTGCGCGGGTGCTAAAAAGAGCAGCATCGGCATGCTTAGCACGTCGTTTGGTAGAAATCCACGTGCGCGTTCTGCCAAAAGCACCATTTGCATGCACATCTTGTGGTTTTGCAGAAAACTTCATCCGCGTCTACCAAAAGATGCATGTGCATGCTTAAAACGCGTTTTCGCACAAATCCGTGCGCGGGTGCTAAAAAGAGCAGCATCGGCATGCTTAGCACGTCGTTTGGTAGAAATCCACGTGCGCGTTCTGCCAAAAGCACCATTTGCATGCACATCTTGTGGTTTTGCAGAAAACTTCATCCGCGTCTACCAAAAGATGCATGTGCATGCTTAAAACGCGTTTTCGCACAAATGCGTGCGCGGGTGCTAAAAAGAGCAGCATCGGCATGCTTAGCACGTCGTTTGGTAGAAATCCACGTGCGCGTTCTGCAAAAAGCACCATTTGCATGCACATCTTGTGGTTTTGCAGAAAACTTCATCCGCGTCTACCAAAAGATGCATGTGCATGCATAAAACGCGTTTTCGCACAAATCCGTTCGCGGGTGCTAAAAAGAGCAGCATCGGCATGCTTAGCATGTCGTTCAGTAGAAATCCACGTGCGCGTTCTGCCAAAAGCACCATTTGCATGCACATCTTGTGGTTTTGCAGAAAACTTCATCCGCGTCTACCAAAAGAAGCATGTGCATGCTTAAAACGCGTTTTCGCACAAATCCGTGCGCGGGTGCTAAAAAGAGCAGCATCGGCATGCTTAGCACGTCGTTTGGTAGAAATCCACGTGGGCGTTCTGCCAAAAGCACCATTTGCATGCACATCTTGTGGTTTTGCAGAAAACTTCATCCGCGTCTACCAAAAGATGCATGTGCATGCTTAAAACGCGTTTTCGCACAAATCCGTCCGCGGGTGCTAAAAAGAACAGCATCGGCATGCTTAGCACGTCGTTTGGTAGAAATCCACGTGCGCGTTCTGCAAAAAGCACCATTTGCATGCACATCTTGTGGTTTTGCAGAAAACTTCATCCGCGTCTACCAAAAGATGCATGTGCATGCTTAAAACGCGTTTTCGCACAAATCCGTGCGCGGGTGCTAAAAAGAGCAGCATCGGCATGCTTAGCACGTCGTTTGGTAGAAATCCACGTGCGCGTTCTGCCAAAAGCACCATTTGCATGCACATCTTGTGGTTTTGCAGAAAACTTCATCCGCGTCTACCAAAAGATGCATGTGATTGCTTAAAACGCGTTTTCGCACAAATCCGTGCGCGGGTGCTAAAAAGAGCAGCATCGGCATGCTTAGCACGTCGTTTGGTAGAAATCCACGTGCGCGTTCTGCAAAAAGCACCATTTGCATGCACATCTTGTGGTTTTGCAGAAAACTTCATCCGCGTCTACCAAAAGATGCATGTGCATGCTTAAAACGCGTTTTCGCACAAATGCGTGCGCGGGTGCTAAAAAGAGCAGCATCGGAATGCTTAGCACGTCGTTTGGTAGAAATCCACGTGCGCGTTCTGCCAAAAGCACCATTTGCATGCACATCTTGTGGTTTTGCAGAAAACTTCATCCGCGTCTACCAAAAGATGCATGTGCATGCTTAAAACGCGTTTTCGCACAAATCCGTGCGCGGGTGCTAAAAAGAGCAGCATCGGCATGCTTAGCACGTCGTTTGGTAGAAATCCACGTGCGCGTTCTGCCAAAAGCACCATTTGCATGCACATCTTGTGGTTTTGCAGAAAACTTCATCCGCGTCTACCAAAAGATGCATGTGCATGCTTAAAACGCGTTTTCGCACAAATGCGTGCGCGGGTGCTAAAAAGAGCAGCATCGGCATGCTTAGCACGTCGTTTGGTAGAAATCCACGTGCGCGTTCTGCAAAAAGCACCATTTGCATGCACATCTTGTGGTTTTGCAGAAAACTTCATCCGCGTCTACCAAAAGATGCATGTGCATGCTTAAAACGCGTTTTCGCACAAATCCGTTCGCGGGTGCTAAAAAGAGCAGCATCGGCATGCTTAGCACGTCGTTCAGTAGAAATCCACGTGCGCGTTCTGCCAAAAGCACCATTTGCATGCACATCTTGTGGTTTTGCAGAAAACTTCATCCGCGTCTACCAAAAGATGCATGTGCATGCTTAAAACGCGTTTTCGCACAAATGCGTGCGCGGGTGCTAAAAAGAGCAGCATCGGCATGCTTAGCACGTCATTTGGTAGAAATCCACGTGCGCGTTCTGCCAAAAGCACCATTTGCATGCACATCTTGTGGTTTTGCAGAAAACTTCATCCGCGTCTACCAAAAGATGCATGTACATGCTTAAAACGCGTTTTCGCACAAATCCTTGCGCGGGCGCTAAAAAGAGCAGCATCGGCATGCTTAGCACGTCGTTTGGTAGAAATCCACGTGCGCGTTCTGCCAAAAGCACCATTTGCATGCACATCTTGTGGTTTTGCAGAAAACTTCATCCGCGTCTACCAAAAGATGCATGTGCATGCTTAAAACGCGTTTTCGCACAAATCCGTGCGCGGGTGCTAAAAAGAGCAGCATCGGCATGCTTAGCACGTCGTTTGGTAGAAATCCACGTGCGCGTTCTGCCAACAGCACCATTTGCATTCACATCTTGTGGTTTTGCAGAAAACTTCATCCGCGTCTACCAAAAGATGCATGTGCATGCTTAAAAAGCGTTTTCGCACAAATCCGTGCGCGGGTGCTAAAAAGAGCAGCATCGGCATGCTTAGCACGTCGTTTGGTAGAAATGCACGTGCGCGTTCTGCCAAAAGCACCATTTGCATGCACACTTTGTGGTTTTGCAGAAAACTTCATCCGCGTCTACCAAAAGATGCATGTGCATGCTTAAAATGCGTTTTCGCACAAATCCGTGCGCGGGTGCTAAAAAGAGCAGCGTCGGCATGCTTAGCACGTCGTTTGGTAGAACTCCACGTGCGCGTTCTGCCAAAAGCACCATTTGCATGCACATCTTGTGGTTTTGCAGAAAACTTCATCCGCGTCTACCAAAAGATGCATGTGCATGCTTAAAACGCGTTTTCGCACAAATCCGTGCGCGGGTGCTAAAAAGAGCAGCATCGGCATGCTAAGCACGTCGTTTGGTAGAAATCCACGTGCGCGTTCTGCCAAAAGCACCATTTGCATGCACATCTTGTGGTTTTGCAGAAAACTTCATCCGCGTCTACCAAAAGATGCATGTGATTGCTTAAAACGCACTTTCGCACAAATCCGTGCGCGGGTGCTAAAAAGAGCAGCATCGGCATGCTTAGCACGTCGTTTGGTAGAAATCCACGTGCGCGTTCTGCAAAAAGCACCATTTGCATGCACATCTTGTGGTTTTGCAGAAAACTTCATCCGCGTCTACCAAAAGATGCATGTGCATGCTTAAAACGCGTTTTCGCACAAATGCGTGCGCGGGTGCTAAAAAGAGCAACATCGGCATGCTTAGCACGTCGTTTGGTAGAAATCCACGTGCGCGTTCTGCCAAAAGCACCATTTGCATGCACATCTTGTGGTTTTGCAGAAAACTTCATCCGCGTCTACCAAAAGATGCATGTGATTGCTTAAAACGCGTTTTCGCACAAATCCGTGCGCGGGTGCTAAAAAGAGCAGCATCGGCATGCTTAGCACGTCGTTTGGTAGAAATCCACGTGCGCGTTCTGCAAAAAGCACCATTTGCATGCACATCTTGTGGTTTTGCAGAAAACTTCATCCGCGTCTACCAAAAGATGCATGTGCATGCTTAAAACGCGTTTTCGCACAAATGCGTGCGCGGGTGCTAAAAAGAGCAGCATCGGCATGCTTAGCACGTCGTTTGGTAGAAATCCACGTGCGCGTTCTGCAAAAAGCACCATTTGCATGCACATCTTGTGGTTTTGCAGAAAACTTCATCCGCGTCTACCAAAAGATGCATGTGCATGCTTAAAACGCGTTTTCGCACAAATGCGTGCGCGGGTGCTAAAAAGAGCAGCATCGGCATGCTTAGCACGTCGTTTGGTAGAAATCCACGTGCGCGTTCTCCCAAAAGCACCATTTGCATGCACATCTTGTGGTTTTGCAGAAAACTTCATCCACGTCTACCAAAAGATGCATGTGCATGCTTAAAACGCGTTTTCGCACAAATCCGTTCGCGGGTGCTAAAAAGAGCAGCATCGGCATGCTTAGCACGTCGTTTGGTAGAAATCCACGTGCGCGTTCTGCCAAAAGCACCATTTGCATGCACATCTTGTGGTTTTGCAGAAAACTTCGTCCGCGTTTACCAAAAGATGCATGTGCATGCTTAAAACGCGTTTTCGCACAAATGCGTGCGCGGGTGCTAAAAAGAGCAGCATCGGCATGCTTAGCACGTCGTTTGGTAGAAATCCACGTGCGCGTTCTGCCAAAAGCACCATTTGCATGCACATCTTGTGGTTTTGCAGAAAACTTCATCCGCGTCTACCAAAAGATGCATGTGCATGCTTAAAACGCGTTTTCGCACAAATCCTTGCGCGGGTGCTAAAAAGAGCAGCATCGGCATGCTTAGCACGTCGTTTGGTAGAAATCCACGTGCGCGTTCTGCCAAAAGCACCATTTGCATGCACATCTTGTGGTTTTTCAGAAAACTTCATCCGCGTCTACCAAAAGATGCATGTGCATGCTTAAAACGCGTTTTCGCACAAATCCGTGCGCGGGTGCTAAAAAGAGCAGCATCGGCATGCTTAGCACGTCGTTTGGTAGAAATCCACGTGCGCGTTCTGCCAAAAGCACCATTTGCGTGCACATCTTGTGGTTTTGCAGAAAACTTCATCCGCGTCTACCAAAAGATGCATGTGCATGCTTAAAACGCGTTTTCGCACAAATGCCTGCGCGGGTGCTAAAAAGAGCAGCATCGGCATGCTTAGCACGTCGTTTGGTAGAAATCCACGTGCGCGTTCTGCCAAAAGCACCATTTGCATGCACATCTTGTGGTTTTGCAGAAAACTTCATCCGCGTCTACCAAAAGATGCATGTGCATGCTTAAAACGCGTTTTCGCACAAATGCCTGCGCGGGTGCTAAAAAGAGCAGCATCGGCATGCTTAGCACGTCGTTTGGTAGAAATCCACGTGCGCGTTCTGCCAAAAGCACCATTTGCATACACATCTTGTGGTTTTGCAGAAAACTTCATCCGCGTCTACCAAAAGATGCATGTGCATGCTTAAAATGCGTTTTCGCACAAATCCGTGCGCGGGTGCTAAAAAGAGCAGCATCGGCCTGCTTAGCACGTCGTTTGGTAGAAATCCACGTGCGCGTTCTGCCAAAAGCACCATTGGCATGCACATCTTGTGGTTTTGCAGAAAACTTCATCCGCGTCTACCAAAAGAAGCATGTCCATGCTTAAAACGCGTTTTCGCACAAATCCGTGCGCGGGTGCTAAAAAGAGCAGCATCGGCATGCTTAGCACGTCGTTTGGTAGAAATCCACGTGGGCGTTCTGCCAAAAGCACCATTTGCATGCACATCTTGTGGTTTTGCAGAAAACTTCATCCGCGTCTACCAAAAGATGCATGTGCATGCTTAAAACGCGTTTTCGCACAAATCCGTCCGCGGGTGCTAAAAAGAACAGCATCGGCATGCTTAGCACGTCGTTTGGTAGAAATCCACGTGCGCGTTCTGCAAAAAGCACCATTTGCATGCACATCTTGTGGTTTTGCAGAAAACTTCATCCGCGTCTACCAAAAGATGCATGTGCATGCTTAAAACGCGTTTTCGCACAAATCCGTGCGCGGGTGCTAAAAAGAGCAGCATCGGCATGCTTAGCACGTCGTTTGGTAGAAATCCACGTGCGCGTTCTGCCAAAAGCACCATTTGCATGCACATCTTGTGGTTTTGCAGAAAACTTCATCCGCGTCTACCAAAAGATGCATGTGATTGCTTAAAACGCGTTTTCGCACAAATCCGTGCGCGGGTGCTAAAAAGAGCAGCATCGGCATGCTTAGCACGTCGTTTGGTAGAAATCCACGTGCGCGTTCTGCAAAAAGCACCATTCGCATGCACATCTTGTGGTTTTGCAGAAAACTTCATCCGCGTCTACCAAAAGATGCATGTGCATGCTTAAAACGCGTTTTCGCACAAATGCGTGCGCGGGTGCTAAAAAGAGCAGCATCGGAATGCTTAGCACGTCGTTTGGTAGAAATCCACGTGCGCGTTCTGCCAAAAGCACCATTTGCATGCACATCTTGTGGTTTTGCAGAAAACTTCATCCGCGTCTACCAAAAGATGCATGTGCATGCTTAAAACGCGTTTTCGCACAAATCCGTGCGCGGGTGCTAAAAAGAGCAGCATCGGCATGCTTAGCACGTCGTTTGGTAGAAATCCACGTGCGCGTTCTGCCAAAAGCACCATTTGCATGCACATCTTGTGGTTTTGCAGAAAACTTCATCCGCGTCTACCAAAAGATGCATGTGCATGCTTAAAACGCGTTTTCGCACAAATGCGTGCGCGGGTGCTAAAAAGAGCAGCATCGGCATGCTTAGCACGTCGTTTGGTAGAAATCCACGTGCGCGTTCTGCAAAAAGCACCATTTGCATGCACATCTTGTGGTTTTGCAGAAAACTTCATCCGCGTCTACCAAAAGATGCATGTGCATGCTTAAAACGCGTTTTCGCACAAATCCGTTCGCGGGTGCTAAAAAGAGCAGCATCGGCATGCTTAGCACGTCGTTCAGTAGAAATCCACGTGCGCGTTCTGCCAAAAGCACCATTTGCATGCACATCTTGTGGTTTTGCAGAAAACTTCATCCGCGTCTACCAAAAGATGCATGTGCATGCTTAAAACGCGTTTTCGCACAAATGCGTGCGCGGGTGCTAAAAAGAGCAGCATCGGCATGCTTAGCACGTCATTTGGTAGAAATCCACGTGCGCGTTCTGCCAAAAGCACCATTTGCATGCACATCTTGTGGTTTTGCAGAAAACTTCATCCGCGTCTACCAAAAGATGCATGTACATGCTTAAAACGCGTTTTCGCACAAATCCTTGCGCGGGCGCTAAAAAGAGCAGCATCGGCATGCTTAGCACGTCGTTTGGTAGAAATCCACGTGCGCGTTCTGCCAAAAGCACCATTTGCATGCACATCTTGTGGTTTTGCAGAAAACTTCATCCGCGTCTACCAAAAGATGCATGTGCATGCTTAAAACGCGTTTTCGCACAAATCCGTGCGCGGGTGCTAAAAAGAGCAGCATCGGCATGCTTAGCACGTCGTTTGGTAGAAATCCACGTGCGCGTTCTGCCAACAGCACCATTTGCATTCACATCTTGTGGTTTTGCAGAAAACTTCATCCGCGTCTACCAAAAGATGCATGTGCATGCTTAAAAAGCGTTTTCGCACAAATCCGTGCGCGGGTGCTAAAAAGAGCAGCATCGGCATGCTTAGCACGTCGTTTGGTAGAAATGCACGTGCGCGTTCTGCCAAAAGCACCATTTGCATGCACACTTTGTGGTTTTGCAGAAAACTTCATCCGCGTCTACCAAAAGATGCATGTGCATGCTTAAAACGCGTTTTCGCACAAATCCGTGCGCGGGTGCTAAAAAGAGCAGCATCGGCATGCTAAGCACGTCGTTTGGTAGAAATCCACGTGCGCGTTCTGCCAAAAGCACCATTTGCATGCACATCTTGTGGTTTTGCAGAAAACTTCATCCGCGTCTACCAAAAGATGCATGTGATTGCTTAAAACGCACTTTCGCACAAATCCGTGCGCGGGTGCTAAAAAGAGCAGCATCGGCATGCTTAGCACGTCGTTTGGTAGAAATCCACGTGCGCGTTCTGCAAAAAGCACCATTTGCATGCACATCTTGTGGTTTTGCAGAAAACTTCATCCGCGTCTACCAAAAGATGCATGTGCATGCTTAAAACGCGTTTTCGCACAAATGCGTGCGCGGGTGCTAAAAAGAGCAACATCGGCATGCTTAGCACGTCGTTTGGTAGAAATCCACGTGCGCGTTCTGCCAAAAGCACCATTTGCATGCACATCTTGTGGTTTTGCAGAAAACTTCATCCGCGTCTACCAAAAGATGCATGTGATTGCTTAAAACGCGTTTTCGCACAAATCCGTGCGCGGGTGCTAAAAAGAGCAGCATCGGCATGCTTAGCACGTCGTTTGGTAGAAATCCACGTGCGCGTTCTGCAAAAAGCACCATTTGCATGCACATCTTGTGGTTTTGCAGAAAACTTCATCCGCGTCTACCAAAAGATGCATGTGCATGCTTAAAACGCGTTTTCGCACAAATGCGTGCGCGGGTGCTAAAAAGAGCAGCATCGGCATGCTTAGCACGTCGTTTGGTAGAAATCCACGTGCGCGTTCTGCAAAAAGCACCATTTGCATGCACATCTTGTGGTTTTGCAGAAAACTTCATCCGCGTCTACCAAAAGATGCATGTGCATGCTTAAAACGCGTTTTCGCACAAATGCGTGCGCGGGTGCTAAAAAGAGCAGCATCGGCATGCTTAGCACGTCGTTTGGTAGAAATCCACGTGCGCGTTCTCCCAAAAGCACCATTTGCATGCACATCTTGTGGTTTTGCAGAAAACTTCATCCACGTCTACCAAAAGATGCATGTGCATGCTTAAAACGCGTTTTCGCACAAATCCGTTCGCGGGTGCTAAAAAGAGCAGCATCGGCATGCTTAGCACGTCGTTTGGTAGAAATCCACGTGCGCGTTCTGCCAAAAGCACCATTTGCATGCACATCTTGTGGTTTTGCAGAAAACTTCGTCCGCGTTTACCAAAAGATGCATGTGCATGCTTAAAACGCGTTTTCGCACAAATGCGTGCGCGGGTGCTAAAAAGAGCAGCATCGGCATGCTTAGCACGTCGTTTGGTAGAAATCCACGTGCGCGTTCTGCCAAAAGCACCATTTGCATGCACATCTTGTGGTTTTGCAGAAAACTTCATCCGCGTCTACCAAAAGATGCATGTGCATGCTTAAAACGCGTTTTCGCACAAATCCTTGCGCGGGTGCTAAAAAGAGCAGCATCGGCATGCTTAGCACGTCGTTTGGTAGAAATCCACGTGCGCGTTCTGCCAAAAGCACCATTTGCATGCACATCTTGTGGTTTTTCAGAAAACTTCATCCGCGTCTACCAAAAGATGCATGTGCATGCTTAAAACGCGTTTTCGCACAAATCCGTGCGCGGGTGCTAAAAAGAGCAGCATCGGCATGCTTAGCACGTCGTTTGGTAGAAATCCACGTGCGCGTTCTGCCAAAAGCACCATTTGCGTGCACATCTTGTGGTTTTGCAGAAAACTTCATCCGCGTCTACCAAAAGATGCATGTGCATGCTTAAAACGCGTTTTCGCACAAATGCCTGCGCGGGTGCTAAAAAGAGCAGCATCGGCATGCTTAGCACGTCGTTTGGTAGAAATCCACGTGCGCGTTCTGCCAAAAGCACCATTTGCATGCACATCTTGTGGTTTTGCAGAAAACTTCATCCGCGTCTACCAAAAGATGCATGTGCATGCTTAAAACGCGTTTTCGCACAAATGCCTGCGCGGGTGCTAAAAAGAGCAGCATCGGCATGCTTAGCACGTCGTTTGGTAGAAATCCACGTGCGCGTTCTGCCAAAAGCACCATTTGCATACACATCTTGTGGTTTTGCAGAAAACTTCATCCGCGTCTACCAAAAGATGCATGTGCATGCTTAAAATGCGTTTTCGCACAAATCCGTGCGCGGGTGCTAAAAAGAGCAGCATCGGCCTGCTTAGCACGTCGTTTGGTAGAAATCCACGTGCGCGTTCTGCCAAAAGCACCATTGGCATGCACATCTTGTGGTTTTGCAGAAAACTTCATCCGCGTCTACCAAAAGAAGCATGTCCATGCTTAAAACGCGTTTTCGCACAAAGCCGTGCGCGGGTGCTAAAAAGAGCAGCATCGGCATGCTTAGCACGTCGTTTGGTAGAAATCCACGTGCGCGTTCTGCCAAAAGCACCATTTGCATGCACATCTTGTGGTTTTGCAGAGAACTTCATCCGCGTCTACCAAAAGATGCATGTGCATGCTTAAAACGCGTTTTCGCACAAATCCGTGCGCGGGTGCTAAAAAGAGCAGCATGGGCATGCTTAGCACGTCGTTTGGTAGAAATGCACGTGCGCGTTCTGCAAAAAGCACCATTTGCATGCACATCTTGTGGTTTTGCAGAAAACTTCATCCGCGTCTACCAAAAGATGCATGTGCATGCTTAAAACGCGTTTTCGCACAAATGCGTGCGCGGGTGCTAAAAAGAGCAGCATCGGCAAGCTTAGCACGTCGTTTGGTAGAAATCCACGTGCGCGTTCTGCCAAAAGCACCATTTGCATGCACATCTTGTGGTTTTGCAGAAAACTTCATCCGCGTCTACCAAAATATGCATGTGCATGCTTAAAACGAGTTTTCGCACAAATCCTCTAGCGGGTGCTAAAAAGAGCAGCATCGGCATGCTTAGCACGTCGTTTGGTAGAAATGCACGTGCGCGTTCTGCCAAAAGCAGCATTTGCATGCACATCTTGTGGTTTTGCAGAGAACTTCATCCGCGTCTACCAAAAGATGCATGTGCATGCTTAAAACGCGTTTTCGCACAAATCCGTGCGCGGGTGCTAAAAAGAGCAGCATCGGCATGCTTAGCACGTCGTTTGGTAGAAATGCACGCGCGCGTTCTGCAAAAAGCACCATTTGCATGCACATCTTGTGGTTTTGCAGAAAACTTCATCCGCGTCTACCAAAAGATGCATGTGCATGCTTAAAACGCGTTTTCGCACAAATCCGTGCGCGGGTTCTAAAAAGAGCAGCATCGGCATGCTTGGCACGTCGTTTGGTAGAAATTAACGTGCGCGTTCTGCCAAAAGCACCATTTGCATGCACATATTGTGGTTTTGCAGAAAACTTCATCCGCGTCTACCAAAAGATGCATGTGCATGCTTAAAACGCGTTTTCGCACAAATCCGTGCGCGGGTGCTAAAAAGAGCAGCATCGGCATGCTTAGCACGTCGTTTGGTAGAAATCCACGTGCGCGTTCTGCCAAAAGCACCATTTGCATGCACATCTTGTGGTTTTGCAGAAAACTTCATCCGCGTCTACCAAAAGATGCATGTGCATGCTTAAAACGCGTTTTCGCACAAATCCGTGCGCGGGTGCTAAAAAGAGCAGCATCGGCATGCTTAGCACGTCGTTTGGTAGAAATCCACGTGCGCGTTCTGCCAAAAGCACCATTTGCATGCACATCTTGTGGTTTTGCAGAAAACTTCATCCGCGTCTACCAAAAGATGCATGTGCATGCTTAAAACGCGTTTTCGCACAAATCCGTTCGCGGGTGCTAAAAAGAGCAGCATCGGCATGCTTAGCACGTCGTTTGGTAGAAATCCACGTGCGCGTTCTGCCAAAAGCACCATTTGCGTACACATCTTGTGGTTTTGCAGAAAACTTCATCCGCGTCTACCAAAAGATGCATGTGCATGCTTAAAACGCGTTTTCGCACAAATGCGTGCGCGGGTGCTAAAAAGAGCAGCATCGGCATGCTTAGCACGTCGTTTGGTAGAAATCCACGTGCGCGTTCTGCCAAAAGCACCATTTGCATGCACATCTTGTGGTTTTGCAGAAAACTTCATCCGCGTCTACCAAAATATGCATGTGCATGCTTAAAACGAGTTTTCGCACAAATCCTCTAGCGGGTGCTAAAAAGAGCAGCATCGGCATGCTTAGCACGTCGTTTGGTAGAAATCCACGTGCGCGTTCTGCCAAAAGCACCATTTGCATGCACATCTTGTGGTTTTGCAGAAAACTTCATCCGCGTCTACCAAAAGATGCATGTGCATGCTTAAAACGCGTTTTCGCACAAATCCGTGCGCGGGTGCTAAAAAGAGCAGCATCGGCATGCTTAGCACGTCGTTCAGTAGAAATCCACGTGCGCGTTCTGCCAAAAGCACCATTTGCATGCACATCTTGTGGTTTTGCAGAAAACTTCATCCGCGTCTACCAAAAGATGCATGTGCATGCTTAAAACGCGTTTTCGCACAAATGCGTGCGCGGGTGCTAAAAAGAGCAGCATCGGCATGCTTAGCACGTCGTTTGGTAGAAATCCATGTGCTCGTTCTGCCAAAAGCACCATTTGCATGCACATCTTGTGGTTTTGCAGAAAACTTCATCCGCGTCTACCAAAAGATGCATGTACATGCTTAAAACGCGTTTTCGCACAAATCCTTGCGCGGGCGCTAAAAAGAGCAGCCTCGGCATGCTTAGCACGTCGTTTGGTAGAAATCCACGTGCGCGTTCTGCCAAAAGCACCATTTGCATGCACATCTTGTGGTTTTGCAGAAAACTTCATCCGCGTCTACCAAAAGATGCATGTGCATGCTTAAAACGCGTTTTCGCACAAATCCGTGCGCGGGTGCTAAAAAGAGCAGCATCGGCATGCTTAGCACGTCGTTTGGTAGAAATCCACGTGCGCGTTCTGCCAACAGCACCATTTGCATGCACATCTTGTGGTTTTGCAGAAAACTTCATCCGCGTCTACCAAAAGATGCATGTGCATGCTTAAAACGCGTTTTCGCACAAATCCGTGCGCGGGTGCTAAAAAGAGCAGCATCGGCATGCTTAGCACGTCGTTTGGTAGAAATCCACGTGCGCGTTCTGCCAAAAGCACCATTTGCATGCACATCTCGTGGTTTTGCAGAAAACTTCATCCGCGTCTACCAAAAGATGCATGTGCATGCTTAAAATGCGTTTTCGCACAAATCCGTGCGCGGGTGCTAAAAAGAGCAGCGTCGGCATGCTTAGCACGTCGTTTGGTAGAAATCCACGTGCGCGTTCTGCCAAAAGCACCATTTGCATGCACATCTTGTGGTTTTGCAGAAAACTTCATCCGCGTCTACCAAAAGATGCATGTGCTTGCTTAAAACACGTTTTCGCACAAATCCGTGCGCGGGTGCTAAAAAGAGCAGCATCGGCATGCTTAGCACGTCGTTTGGTAGAAATCCACGTGCGCGTTCTGCCAAAAGCACCATTTGCATGCACATCTTGTGGTTTTGCAGAAAACTTCATCCGCGTCTACCAAAAGATGCATGTGCATGCTTAAAACGCGTTTTCGCACAAATCCGTGCGCGGGTGCTAAAAAGAGCAGCATCGGCATGCCTAGCACGTCGTTTGGTAGAAATCCACGTGCGCGTTCTGCCAAAAGCACCATTTGCATGCACATCTTGTGGTTTTGCAGAAAACTTCATTCGCGTCTACCAAAAGATGCATGTGCATGCTTAAAACGCGTTTTCGCACAAATCCGTGCGCGGGTGCTAAAAAGAGCAGCATCGGCATGCTTAGCACGTCGTTTGGTAGAAATCCACGTGCGCGTTCTGCATAAAGCACCATTTGCACGCACATCTTGTGGTTTTGCAGAGAACTTCATCCGCGTCTACCAAAAGATGCATGTGCATGCTTAAAACGCGTTTTCGCACAAATCCGTGCGCAGGTGCTAAAAAGAGCAGCATCGGCATGCTTAGCACGTCGTTTGGTAGAAATCCACGTGCGCGTTCTGCCAAAAGCACCATTTGCATGCACATCTTCTGGTTTTTCAGAAAACTTCATCCGCGTCTACGAAAAGATGCATGTGCATGCTTAAAACGCGTTTTCGCACAAATCCGTGCGCGGGTGCTAAAAAGAGCAGCATCGGCACGCTTAGCACGTCGTTTGGTAGAAATCCACGTGCGCGTTCTGCCAAAAGCCCCATTTGCATGCACATCTTGTGGTTTTGCAGAAAACTTCATCCGCGTCTACCAAAAGATGCATGTGCATGCTTAAAACGCGTTTTCGCACAAATCCGTGCGCGGGTGCTAAAAATAACAGCATCGGCATGCTTAGCACGTCGTTTGGTAGAAATCCACGTGCGCGTTCTGCCAAAAGCACCATTTGCATGCACATCTTGTGGTTTTGCAGAAAACTTCATCCGCGTCTACCAAAAGATGCATGTGCATGCTTAAAACGCGTTTTCGCACAAATCCGTGCGCGGGTGCTAAAAAGAGCAGCATCGGCATGCTTAGCACGTCGTTTGGTAGAAATCCACGTGCGCGTTCTGACAAAAGCACCATTTGCATGCACATCTTGTGGTTTTGCAGAAAACTTCATCCGCGTCTACCAAAAGATGCATGTGCATGCTTAAAACGCGTTTTCGCACAAATCCGTGCGCGGGTGCTAAAAAGAGCAGCGTCGGCATGCTTAGCACGTCGTTTGGTAGAAATCCACGTGCGCGTTCTGCCAAAAGCACCATTTGCATGCACATCTTGTGGTTTTGCAGAAAACTTCATCCGCGTCTACCAAAAGATGCATGTGCATGCTTAAAACGCGTTTTCGCACAAATCCGTGCGCGGGTGCTAAAAAGAGCAGCATCGGCATTTAGCACGTCGTTTGGTAGAAATCCACGTGCGCGTTCTGCCAAAAGCACCATTTGCATGCACATCTTGTGGTTTTGCAGAAAACTTCATCCACGTCTACCAAAAGATGCATGTGCATGCTTAAAACGCGTTTTCGCACAAATCCGTGCGCGGGTGCTAAAAAGAGCAGCATCGGCATGCCTAGCACGTCGTTTGGTAGAAATCCACGTGCGCGTTCTGCCAAAAGCACCATTTGCATGCACATCTTGTGGTTTTGCAGAAAACTTCATTCGCGTCTACCAAAAGATGCATGTGCATGCTTAAAACACGTTTTCGCACAAATCCGTGCGCGGGTGCTAAAAAGAGCAGCATCGGCATGCTTAGCACGTCGTTTGGTAGAAATCCACGTGCGCGTTCTGCCAAAAGCACCATTTGCACGCACATCTTGTGGTTTTGCAGAGAACTTCATCCGCGTCTACCAAAAGATGCATGTGCTTGCTTAAAACACGTTTTCGCACAAATCCGTGCGCGGGTGCTAAAAAGAGCAGCATCGGCATGCTTAGCACGTCGTTTGGTAGAAATCCACGTGCGCGTTCTGCCAAAAGCACCATTTGCATGCACATCTTGTGGTTTTGCAGAAAACTTCATCCGCGTCTACCAAAAGATGCATGTGCATGCTTAAAACGCGTTTTCGCACAAATCCGTGCGCGGGTGCTAAAAAGAGCAGCATCGGCATGCCTAGCACGTCGTTTGGTAGAAATCCACGTGCGCGTTCTGCCAAAAGCACCATTTGCATGCACATCTTGTGGTTTTGCAGAAAACTTCATTCGCGTCTACCAAAAGATGCATGTGCATGCTTAAAACGCGTTTTCGCACAAATCCGTGCGCGGGTGCTAAAAAGAGCAGCATCGGCATGCTTAGCACGTCGTTTGGTAGAAATCCACGTGCGCGTTCTGCCAAAAGCACCATTTGCACGCACATCTTGTGGTTTTGCAGAGAACTTCATCCGCGTCTACCAAAAGATGCATGTGCATGCTTAAAACGCGTTTTCGCACAAATCCGTGCGCAGGTGCTAAAAAGAGCAGCATCGGCATGCTTAGCACGTCGTTTGGTAGAAATCCACGTGCGCGTTCTGCCAAAAGCACCATTTGCATGCACATCTTCTGGTTTTTCAGAAAACTTCATCCGCGTCTACGAAAAGATGCATGTGCATGCTTAAAACGCGTTTTCGCACAAATCCGTGCGCGGGTGCTAAAAAGAGCAGCATCGGCACGCTTAGCACGTCGTTTGGTAGAAATCCACGTGCGCGTTCTGCCAAAAGCCCCATTTGCATGCACATCTTGTGGTTTTGCAGAAAACTTCATCCGCGTCTACCAAAAGATGCATGTGCATGCTTAAAACGCGTTTTCGCACAAATCCGTGCGCGGGTGCTAAAAAGAGCAGCATCGGCATGCTTAGCACGTCGTTTGGTAGAAATCCACGTGGGCGTTCTGCCAAAAGCACCATTTGCATGCACATCTTGTGGTTTTGCAGAAAACTTCATCCGCGTCTACCAAAAGATGCATGTGCATGCTTAAAACGCGTTTTCGCACAAATCCGTGCGCGGGTGCTAAAAATAACAGCATCGGCATGCTTAGCACGTCGTTTGGTAGAAATCCACGTGCGCGTTCTGCCAAAAGCACCATTTGCATGCACATCTTGTGGTTTTGCAGAAAACTTCATCCGCGTCTACCAAAAGATGCATGTGCATGCTTAAAACGCGTTTTCGCACAAATCCGTGCGCGGGTGCTAAAAAGAGCAGCATCGGCATGCTTAGCACGTCGTTTGGTAGAAATCCACGTGCGCGTTCTGACAAAAGCACCATTTGCATGCACATCTTGTGGTTTTGCAGAAAACTTCATCCGCGTCTACCAAAAGATGCATGTGCATGCTTAAAACGCGTTTTCGCACAAATCCGTGCGCGGGTGCTAAAAAGAGCAGCGTCGGCATGCTTAGCACGTCGTTTGGTAGAAATCCACGTGCGCGTTCTGCCAAAAGCACCATTTGCATGCACATCTTGTGGTTTTGCAGAAAACTTCATCCGCGTCTACCAAAAGATGCATGTGCATGCTTAAAACGCGTTTTCGCACAAATCCGTGCGCGGGTGCTAAAAAGAGCAGCATCGGCATTTAGCACGTCGTTTGGTAGAAATCCACGTGCGCGTTCTGCCAAAAGCACCATTTGCATGCACATCTTGTGGTTTTGCAGAAAACTTCATCCGCGTCTACCAAAAGATGCATGTGCATGCTTAAAACGCGTTTTCGCACAAATCCGTGCGCGGGTGCTAAAAAGAGCAGCATCGGCATGCCTAGCACGTCGTTTGGTAGAAATCCACGTGCGCGTTCTGCCAAAAGCACCATTTGCATGCACATCTTGTGGTTTTGCAGAAAACTTCATTCGCGTCTACCAAAAGATGCATGTGCATGCTTAAAACACGTTTTCGCACAAATCCGTGCGCGGGTGCTAAAAAGAGCAGCATCGGCATGCTTAGCACGTCGTTTGGTAGAAATCCACGTGCGCGTTCTGCCAAAAGCACCATTTGCACGCACATCTTGTGGTTTTGCAGAGAACTTCATCCGCGTCTACCAAAAGATGCATGTGCATGCTTAAAACGCGTTTTCGCACAAATCCGTGCGCAGGTGCTAAAAAGAGCAGCATCGGCATGCTTAGCACGTCGTTTGGTAGAAATCCACGTGCGCGTTCTGCCAAAAGCACCATTTGCATCCACATCTTGTGGTTTTTCAGAAAACTTCATCCGCGTCTACGAAAAGATGCATGTGCATGCTTAAAACGCGTTTTCGCACAAATCCGTGCGCGGGTGCTAAAAAGAGCAGCATCGGCACGCTTAGCACGTCGTTTGGTAGAAATCCACGTGCGCGTTCTGCCAAAAGCCCCATTTGCATGCACATCTTGTGGTTTTGCAGAAAACTTCATCCGCGTCTACCAAAAGATGCATGTGCATGCTTAAAACGCGTTTTCGCACAAATCCGTGCGCGGGTGCTAAAAAGAGCAGCATCGGCATGCTTAGCACGTCGTTTGGTAGAAATCCACGTGGGCGTTCTGCCAAAAGCACCATTTGCATGCACATCTTGTGGTTTTGCAGAAAACTTCATCCGCGTCTACCAAAAGATGCATGTGCATGCTTAAAACGCGTTTTCGCACAAATCCGTGCGCGGGTGCTAAAAAGAACAGCATCGGCATGCTTAGCACGTCGTTTGGTAGAAATCCACGTGCGCGTTCTGCCAAAAGCACCATTTGCATGCACATCTTGTGGTTTTGCAGAAAACTTCATCCGCGCCTACCAAAAGATGCATGTGCATGCTTAAAACGCGTTTTCGCACAAATCCGTGCGCGGGTGCTAAAAAGAGCAGCATCGGCATGCTTAGCACTTCGTTTGGTAGAAATCCACGTGCGCGTTCTGCCAAAAGCACCCTTTGCATGCACATCTTGTGGTTTGCAGAAAACTTCATCCGCATCTACCAAAAGATGCATGTGCATGCTTAAAACGCATTTTCGCACAAATCCGTGCGCGGGTGCTAAAAAGAGCAGCATCGGCATGCTTAGCACGTCGTTTGGTAGAAATCCACGTGTGCGTTCTGCCAAAAGCACAATTTGCATGCACATCTTGTGGTTTTGCAGAAAACTTCATCCGCGTCTACCAAAAGATGCATGTGCTTGCTTAAAACGCGTTTTCGCACAAATCCGTGCGCGGGTGCTAAAAAGAGCAGCATCGGCATGCTTAGCACGTCGTTTGGTAGAAATCCACGTGCGCGTTCTGCCAAAAGCACCATTTGCATGCACATCTTGTGCTTTTGCAGAAAACTTCTTCCGCGTCTACCAAAAGATGCATGTGCATGCTTAAAACGCGTTTTCGCACAAATCCGTGCGCGGGTGCTAAAAAGAGCAGCATCGGCATGCTTAGCACGTCGTTTGGTAGAAATCCACGTGCGCGTTCTGCCAAAAGCACCCTTTGCATGCACATCTTGTGGTTTTGCAAAACACTTCATCCGCGTCTACCAAAAGATGCATGTGCATGCTTAAAACGCGTTTTCGCACAAATCCGTGCGCGGGTGCTAAAAAGAGCAGCATCGGCATGCTTAGCACGTCGTTTGGTAGAAATCCACGTGCGCGTTCTGCCAAAAGCACCATTTGCACGCACATCTTGTGGTTTTGCAGAGAACTTCATCCGCGTCTACCAAAAGATGCATGTGCATGCTTAAAACGCGTTTTCGCACAAATCCGTGCGCAGGTGCTAAAAAGAGCAGCATCGGCATGCTTAGCACGTCGTTTGGTAGAAATCCACGTGCGCGTTCTGCCAAAAGCACCATTTGCATGCACATCTTGTGGTTTTTCAGAAAACTTCATCCGCCTCTACGAAAAGATGCATGTGCATGCTTAAAACGCGTTTTCGCACAAATCCGTGCGCGGGTGCTAAAAAGAGCAGCATCGGCATGCTTAGCACGTCGTTTGGTAGAAATCCACGTGCGCGTTCTGCCAAAAGCACCCTTTGCATGCACATCTTGTGGTTTTGCAGAACACTTCATCCGCGTCTACCAAAAGATGCATGTGCATGCTTAAAACGCGTTTTCGCACAAATCCGTGCGCGGGTGCTAAAAAGAGCAGCATCGGCATGCTTAGCACGTCGATTGGTAGAAATCCACGTGCGCGTTCTGCCAAAAGCACAATTTGCATGCACATCTTGTGGTTTTGCAGAAAACTTCATTCGCGTCTACCAAAAGATGCATCTGCATGCTTAAAACGCGTTTTCGCACAAATCCGTGCGCGGGTGCTAAAAAGAGCAGCATCGGCATGCTTAGCACGTCGATTGGTAGAAATCCACGTGCGCGTTCTGCCAAAAGCACAATTTGCATGCACATCTTGTGGTTTTGCAGAAAACTTCATTCGCGTCTACCAAAAGATGCATCTGCATGCTTAAAACGCGTTTTCGCACAAATCCGTGCGCGGGTGCTAAAAAGAGCAGCATCGGCATGCTTAGCACGTCGTTTGGTAGAAATCCACGTGCGCGTTCCGCCAAAAGCACCATTTGCATGCACATCTTGTGGTTTTGCAGAAAACTTCATCCGCGTCTACCAAAAGATGCATGTGCATGCTTAAAACGCGTTTTCGCACAAATCCGTGCGCGGGTGCTAAAAAGAGCAGCATCGGCATGCCTAGCACGTCGTTTGGTAGAAATCCACGTGCGCGTTCTGCCAAAAGCACCATTTGCATTCACATCTTGTGGTTTTGCAGAAAACTTCATTCGCGTCTACCAAAAGATGCATGTGCATGCTTAAAACGCGTTTTCGCACAAATCCGTGCGCGGGTGCTAAAAAGAGCAGCATCGGCATGCTTAGCACGTCGTTTGGTAGAAATCCACGTGCGCGTTCTGCCAAAAGCACCCTTTGCATGCACATCTTGTGGTTTTGCAGAACACTTCATCCGCGTCTACCAAAAGATGCATGTGCATGCTTAAAACGCGTTTTCGCACAAATCCGTGCGCGGGTGCTAAAAAGAGCAGCATCGGCATGCTTAGCACGTCGATTGGTAGAAATCCACGTGCGCGTTCTGCCAAAAGCACAATTTGCATGCACATCTTGTGGTTTTGCAGAAAACTTCATTCGCGTCTACCAAAAGATGCATCTGCATGCTTAAAACGCGTTTTCGCACAAATCCGTGCGCGGGTGCTAAAAAGAGCAGCATCGGCATGCTTAGCACGTCGATTGGTAGAAATCCACGTGCGCGTTCTGCCAAAAGCACAATTTGCATGCACATCTTGTGGTTTTGCAGAAAACTTCATTCGCGTCTACCAAAAGATGCATCTGCATGCTTAAAACGCGTTTTCGCACAAATCCGTGCGCGGGTGCTAAAAAGAGCAGCATCGGCATTTAGCACGTCGTTTGGTAGAAATCCACGTGCGCGTTCTGCCAAAAGCACCCTTTGCATGCACATCTTGTGGTTTTGCAGAACACTTCATCCGCGTCTACCAAAAGATGCATGTGCATGCTTAAAACGCGTTTTCGCACAAATCCGTGCGCGGGTGCTAAAAAGAGCAGCATCGGCATGCTTAGCACGTCGATTGGTAGAAATCCACGTGCGCGTTCTGCCAAAAGCACAATTTGCATGCACATCTTGTGGTTTTGCAGAAAACTTCATTCGCGTCTACCAAAAGATGCATCTGCATGCTTAAAACGCGTTTTCGCACAAATCCGTGCGCGGGTGCTAAAAAGAGCAGCATCGGCATGCTTAGCACGTCGATTGGTAGAAATCCACGTGCGCGTTCTGCCAAAAGCACAATTTGCATGCACATCTTGTGGTTTTGCAGAAAACTTCATTCGCGTCTACCAAAAGATGCATCTGCATGCTTAAAACGCGTTTTCGCACAAATCCGTGCGCGGGTGCTAAAAAGAGCAGCATCGGCATGCTTAGCACGTCGTTTGGTAGAAATCCACGTGCGCGTTCCGCCAAAAGCACCATTTGCATGCACATCTTGTGGTTTTGCAGAAAACTTCATCCGCGTCTACCAAAAGATGCATGTGCATGCTTAAAACGCGTTTTCGCACAAATCCGTGCGCGGGTGCTAAAAAGAGCAGCATCGGCATGCCTAGCACGTCGTTTGGTAGAAATCCACGTGCGCGTTCTGCCAAAAGCACCATTTGCATTCACATCTTGTGGTTTTGCAGAAAACTTCATTCGCGTCTACCAAAAGATGCATGTGCATGCTTAAAACGCGTTTTCGCACAAATCCGTGCGCGGGTGCTAAAAAGAGCAGCATCGGCATGCTTAGCACGTCGTTTGGTAGAAATCCACGTGCGCGTTCTGCCAAAAGCACCCTTTGCATGCACATCTTGTGGTTTTGCAGAACACTTCATCCGCGTCTACCAAAAGATGCATGTGCATGCTTAAAACGCGTTTTCGCACAAATCCGTGCGCGGGTGCTAAAAAGAGCAGCATCGGCATGCTTAGCACGTCGATTGGTAGAAATCCACGTGCGCGTTCTGCCAAAAGCACAATTTGCATGCACATCTTGTGGTTTTGCAGAAAACTTCATTCGCGTCTACCAAAAGATGCATCTGCATGCTTAAAACGCGTTTTCGCACAAATCCGTGCGCGGGTGCTAAAAAGAGCAGCATCGGCATGCTTAGCACGTCGATTGGTAGAAATCCACGTGCGCGTTCTGCCAAAAGCACAATTTGCATGCACATCTTGTGGTTTTGCAGAAAACTTCATTCGCGTCTACCAAAAGATGCATCTGCATGCTTAAAACGCGTTTTCGCACAAATCCGTGCGCGGGTGCTAAAAAGAGCAGCATCGGCATGCTTAGCACGTCGTTTGGTAGAAATCCACGTGCGCGTTCCGCCAAAAGCACCATTTGCATGAACATCTTGTGGTTTTGCAGAAAACTTCATCCGCGTCTACCAAAAGATGCATGTGCATGCTTAAAATGCGTTTTCGCACAAATCCGTGCGCGGGTGCTAAAAAGAGCAGCGTCGGCATGCTTAGCACGTCGTTTGGTAGAAATCCACGTGCGCGTTCTGCCAAAAGCACCATTTGCATGCACATCTTGTGGTTTTGCAGAAAACTTCATCCGCGTCTACCAAAAGATGCATGTGCATGCTTAAAACGCGTTTTCGCACAAATCCGTGCGCGGGTGCTAAAAAGAGCAGCATCGGCATTTAGCACGTCGTTTGGTAGAAATCCACGTGCGCGTTCTGCCAAAAGCACCATTTGCATTCACATCTTGTGGTTTTGCAGAAAACTTCATTCGCGTCTACCAAAAGATGCATGTGCATGCTTAAAACGCGTTTTCGCACAAATCCGTGCGCGGGTGCTAAAAAGAGCAGCATCGGCATGCTTAGCACGTCGTTTTGTAGAAATCCACGTGCGCGTTCTGAGAAGCACCCTTTGCATGCACATCTTGTGGTTTTGCAGAACACTTCATCCGCGTCTACCAAAAGATGCATGTGCATGCTTAAAACGCGTTTTCGCACAAATCCGTGCGCGGGTGCTAAAAAGAGCAGCATCGGCATGCTTAGCACGTCGATTGGTAGAAATCCACGTGCGCGTTCTGCCAAAAGCACAATTTGCATGCACATCTTGTGGTTTTGCAGAAAACTTCATTCGCGTCTACCAAAAGATGCATCTGCATGCTTAAAACGCGTTTTCGCACAAATCCGTGCGCGGGTGCTAAAAAGAGCAGCATCGGCATGCTTAGCACGTCGATTGGTAGAAATCCACGTGCGCGTTCTGCCAAAAGCACAATTTGCATGCACATCTTGTGGTTTTGCAGAAAACTTCATTCGCGTCTACCAAAAGATGCATCTGCATGCTTAAAACGCGTTTTCGCACAAATCCGTGCGCGGGTGCTAAAAAGAGCAGCATCGGCATGCTTAGCACGTCGTTTGGTAGAAATCCACGTGCGCGTTCCGCCAAAAGCACCATTTGCATGAACATCTTGTGGTTTTGCAGAAAACTTCATCCGCGTCTACCAAAAGATGCATGTGCATGCTTAAAATGCGTTTTCGCACAAATCCGTGCGCGGGTGCTAAAAAGAGCAGCGTCGGCATGCTTAGCACGTCGTTTGGTAGAAATCCACGTGCGCGTTCTGCCAAAAGCACCATTTGCATGCACATCTTGTGGTTTTGCAGAAAACTTCATCCGCGTCTACCAAATATGCATGTGCATGCTTAAAACGCGTTTTCGCACAAATCCGTGCGCGGGTGCTAAAAAGAGCAGCATCGGCATTTAGCACGTCGTTTGGTAGAAATCCACGTGCGCGTTCTGCCAAAAGCACCATTTGCATGCACATCTTGTGGTTTTGCAGAAAACTTCATCCGCGTCTACCAAAAGATGCATGTGCATGCTTAAAACGCGTTTTCGCACAAATCCGTGCGCGGGTGCTAAAAAGAGCAGCATCGGCATGCCTAGCACGTCGTTTGGTAGAAATCCACGTGCGCGTTCTGCCAAAAGCACCATTTGCATTCACATCTTGTGGTTTTGCAGAAAACTTCATTCGCGTCTACCAAAAGATGCATGTGCATGCTTAAAACGCGTTTTCGCACAAATCCGTGCGCGGGTGCTAAAAAGAGCAGCATCGGCATGCTTAGCACGTCGTTTGGTAGAAATCCACGTGCGCGTTCTGCCAAAAGCACGATTTGCACGCACATCTTGTGGTTTTGCAGAGAACTTCATCCGCGTCTACCAAAAGATGCATGTGTATGCTTAAAACGCGTTTTCGCACAAATCCGTGCGCAGGTGCTAAAAAGAGCAGCATCGGCATGCTTAGCACGTCGTTTGGTAGAAATCCACGTGCGCGTTCTGCCAAAAGCACCATTTGCATGCACATCTTGTGGTTTTTCAGAAAACTTCATCCGCGTCTACGAAAAGATGCATGTGCATGCTTAAAACGCGTTTTCGCACAAATCCGTGCGCGGGTGCTAAAAAGAGCAGCATCGGCACGCTTAGCACGTCGTTTGGTAGAAATCCACGTGCGCGTTCTGCCAAAAGCCCCATTTGCATGCACATCTTGTGGTTTTGCAGAAACCTTCATCCGCGTCTACCAAAAGATGCATGTGCATGCTTAAAACGCGTTTTCGCACAAATCCGTGCGCGGGTGCTAAAAAGAGCAGCATCGGCATGCTTAGCACGTCGTTTGGTAGAAATCCACGTGGGCGTTCTGCCAAAAGCACCATTTGCATGCACATCTTGTGGTTTTGCAGAAAACTTCATCCGCGTCTACCAAAAGATGCATGTGCATGCTTAAAACGCGTTTTCGCACAAATCCGTGCGCGGGTGCTAAAAAGAGCAGCATCGGCATGCTTAGCACGTCCTTTGGTAGAAATCCACGTGCGCGTTCTGCCAAAAGCACCATTTGCATGCACATCTTGTGGTTTTGCAGAAAACTTCATCCGCGTCTACCAAAAGATGCATGTGCATGCTTAAAACGCGTTTTCGCACAAATCCGTGCGCGGGTGCTAAAAAGAGCAGCATCGGCATGCTTAGCACGTCGTTTGGTAGAAATCCACGTGCGCGTTCTGCCAAAAGCACCATTTGCATGCACATCTTGTGGTTTTGCAGAAAACTTCATCCGCGTCTACCAAAAGATGCATGTGCATGCTTAAAACGCGTTTTCGCACAAATCCGTGCGCGGGTGCTAAAAAGAGCAGCATCGGCATGCCTAGCACGTCGTTTGGTAGAAATCCACGTGCGCGTTCTGCCAAAAGCACCATTTGCATGCACATCTTGTGGTTTTGCAGAAAACTTCATTCGCGTCTACCAAAAGATGCATGTGCATGCTTAAAATGCGTTTTCGCACAAATCCGTGCGCGGGTGCTAAAAAGAGCAGCGTCGGCATGCTTAGCACGTCGTTTGGTAGAAATCCACGTGCGCGTTCTGCCAAAAGCACCATTTGCATGCACATCTTGTGGTTTTGCAGAAAACTTCATCCGCGTCTACCAAAAGATGCATGTGCATGCTTAAAACGCGTTTTCGCACAAATCCGTGCGCGGGTGCTAAAAAGAGCAGCATTGGCATTTAGCACGTCGTTTGGTAGAAATCCACGTGCGCGTTCTGCCAAAAGCACCATTTGCATGCACATCTTGTGGTTTTGCAGAAAACTTCATCCGCGTCTACCAAAAGATGCATGTGCATGCTTAAAACGCGTTTTCGCACAAATCCGTGCGCGGGTGCTAAAAAGAGCAGCATCGGCATGCCTAGCACGTCGTTTGGTAGAAATCCACGTGCGCGTTCTGCCAAAAGCACCATTTGCATGCACATCTTGTGGTTTTGCAGAGAACTTCATCCGCGTCTACGAAAAGATGCATGTGCATGCTTAAAACGCGTTTTCGCACAAATCCGTGCGCGGGTGCTAAAAAGAGCAGCATCGGCACGCTTAGCACGTCGTTTGGTAGAAATCCACGTGCGCGTTCTGCCAAAAGCCCCATTTGCATGCACATCTTGTGGTTTTGCAGAAAACTTCATCCGCGTCTACCAAAAGATGCATGTGCATGCTTAAAACGCGTTTTCGCACAAATCCGTGCGCGGGTGCTAAAAAGAGCAGCATCGGCATGCTTAGCACGTCGTTTGGTAGAAATCCACGTGGGCGTTCTGCCAAAAGCACCATTTGCATGCACATCTTGTGGTTTTGCAGAAAACTTCATCCGCGTCTACCAAAAGATGCATGTGCATGCTTAAAACGCGTTTTCGCACAAATCCGTGCGCGGGTGCTAAAAAGAACAGCATCGGCATGCTTAGCACGTCGTTTGGTAGAAATCCACGTGCGCGTTCTGCCAAAAGCACCATTTGCATGCACATCTTGTGGTTTTGCAGAAAACTTCATCCGCGTCTACCAAAAGATGCATCTGCATGCTTAAAACGCGTTTTCGCACAAATCCGTGCGCGGGTGCTAAAAAGAGCAGCATCGGCATGCTTAGCACGTCGATTGGTAGAAATCCACGTGCGCGTTCTGCCAAAAGCACAATTTGCATGCACATCTTGTGGTTTTGCAGAAAACTTCATTCGCGTCTACCAAAAGATGCATCTGCATGCTTAAAACGCGTTTTCGCACAAATCCGTGCGCGGGTGCTAAAAAGAGCAGCATCGGCATGCTTAGCACGTCGTTTGGTAGAAATCCACGTGCGCGTTCCGCCAAAAGCACCATTTGCATGAACATCTTGTGGTTTTGCAGAAAACTTCATCCGCGTCTACCAAAAGATGCATGTGCATGCTTAAAATGCGTTTTCGCACAAATCCGTGCGCGGGTGCTAAAAAGAGCAGCGTCGGCATGCTTAGCACGTCGTTTGGTAGAAATCCACGTGCGCGTTCTGCCAAAAGCACCATTTGCATGCACATCTTGTGGTTTTGCAGAAAACTTCATCCGCGTCTACCAAAAGATGCATGTGCATGCTTAAAACGCGTTTTCGCACAAATCCGTGCGCGGGTGCTAAAAAGAGCAGCATCGGCATTTAGCACGTCGTTTGGTAGAAATCCACGTGCGCGTTCTGCCAAAAGCACCATTTGCATGCACATCTTGTGGTTTTGCAGAAAACTTCATCCGCGTCTACCAAAAGATGCATGTGCATGCTTAAAACGCGTTTTCGCACAAATCCGTGCGCGGGTGCTAAAAAGAGCAGCATCGGCATGCCTAGCACGTCGTTTGGTAGAAATCCACGTGCGCGTTCTGCCAAAAGCACCATTTGCATTCACATCTTGTGGTTTTGCAGAAAACTTCATTCGCGTCTACCAAAAGATGCATGTGCATGCTTAAAACGCGTTTTCGCACAAATCCGTGCGCGGGTGCTAAAAAGAGCAGCATCGGCATGCTTAGCACGTCGTTTGGTAGAAATCCACGTGCGCGTTCTGAGAAGCACCCTTTGCATGCACATCTTGTGGTTTTGCAGAACACTTCATCCGCGTCTACCAAAAGATGCATGTGCATGCTTAAAACGCGTTTTCGCACAAATCCGTGCGCGGGTGCTAAAAAGAGCAGCATCGGCATGCTTAGCACGTCGATTGGTAGAAATCCACGTGCGCGTTCTGCCAAAAGCACAATTTGCATGCACATCTTGTGGTTTTGCAGAAAACTTCATTCGCGTCTACCAAAAGATGCATCTGCATGCTTAAAACGCGTTTTCGCACAAATCCGTGCGCGGGTGCTAAAAAGAGCAGCATCGGCATGCTTAGCACGTCGATTGGTAGAAATCCACGTGCGCGTTCTGCCAAAAGCACAATTTGCATGCACATCTTGTGGTTTTGCAGAAAACTTCATTCGCGTCTACCAAAAGATGCATCTGCATGCTTAAAACGCGTTTTCGCACAAATCCGTGCGCGGGTGCTAAAAAGAGCAGCATCGGCATGCTTAGCACGTCGTTTGGTAGAAATCCACGTGCGCGTTCCGCCAAAAGCACCATTTGCATGAACATCTTGTGGTTTTGCAGAAAACTTCATCCGCGTCTACCAAAAGATGCATGTGCATGCTTAAAATGCGTTTTCGCACAAATCCGTGCGCGGGTGCTAAAAAGAGCAGCGTCGGCATGCTTAGCACGTCGTTTGGTAGAAATCCACGTGCGCGTTCTGCCAAAAGCACCATTTGCATGCACATCTTGTGGTTTTGCAGAAAACTTCATCCGCGTCTACCAAATATGCATGTGCATGCTTAAAACGCGTTTTCGCACAAATCCGTGCGCGGGTGCTAAAAAGAGCAGCATCGGCATTTAGCACGTCGTTTGGTAGAAATCCACGTGCGCGTTCTGCCAAAAGCACCATTTGCATGCACATCTTGTGGTTTTGCAGAAAACTTCATCCGCGTCTACCAAAAGATGCATGTGCATGCTTAAAACGCGTTTTCGCACAAATCCGTGCGCGGGTGCTAAAAAGAGCAGCATCGGCATGCCTAGCACGTCGTTTGGTAGAAATCCACGTGCGCGTTCTGCCAAAAGCACCATTTGCATTCACATCTTGTGGTTTTGCAGAAAACTTCATTCGCGTCTACCAAAAGATGCATGTGCATGCTTAAAACGCGTTTTCGCACAAATCCGTGCGCGGGTGCTAAAAAGAGCAGCATCGGCATGCTTAGCACGTCGTTTGGTAGAAATCCACGTGCGCGTTCTGCCAAAAGCACGATTTGCACGCACATCTTGTGGTTTTGCAGAGAACTTCATCCGCGTCTACCAAAAGATGCATGTGTATGCTTAAAACGCGTTTTCGCACAAATCCGTGCGCAGGTGCTAAAAAGAGCAGCATCGGCATGCTTAGCACGTCGTTTGGTAGAAATCCACGTGCGCGTTCTGCCAAAAGCACCATTTGCATGCACATCTTGTGGTTTTTCAGAAAACTTCATCCGCGTCTACGAAAAGATGCATGTGCATGCTTAAAACGCGTTTTCGCACAAATCCGTGCGCGGGTGCTAAAAAGAGCAGCATCGGCACGCTTAGCACGTCGTTTGGTAGAAATCCACGTGCGCGTTCTGCCAAAAGCCCCATTTGCATGCACATCTTGTGGTTTTGCAGAAACCTTCATCCGCGTCTACCAAAAGATGCATGTGCATGCTTAAAACGCGTTTTCGCACAAATCCGTGCGCGGGTGCTAAAAAGAGCAGCATCGGCATGCTTAGCACGTCGTTTGGTAGAAATCCACGTGGGCGTTCTGCCAAAAGCACCATTTGCATGCACATCTTGTGGTTTTGCAGAAAACTTCATCCGCGTCTACCAAAAGATGCATGTGCATGCTTAAAACGCGTTTTCGCACAAATCCGTGCGCGGGTGCTAAAAAGAGCAGCATCGGCATGCTTAGCACGTCCTTTGGTAGAAATCCACGTGCGCGTTCTGCCAAAAGCACCATTTGCATGCACATCTTGTGGTTTTGCAGAAAACTTCATCCGCGTCTACCAAAAGATGCATGTGCATGCTTAAAACGCGTTTTCGCACAAATCCGTGCGCGGGTGCTAAAAAGAGCAGCATCGGCATGCTTAGCACGTCGTTTGGTAGAAATCCACGTGCGCGTTCTGCCAAAAGCACCATTTGCATGCACATCTTGTGGTTTTGCAGAAAACTTCATCCGCGTCTACCAAAAGATGCATGTGCATGCTTAAAACGCGTTTTCGCACAAATCCGTGCGCGGGTGCTAAAAAGAGCAGCATCGGCATGCCTAGCACGTCGTTTGGTAGAAATCCACGTGCGCGTTCTGCCAAAAGCACCATTTGCATGCACATCTTGTGGTTTTGCAGAAAACTTCATTCGCGTCTACCAAAAGATGCATGTGCATGCTTAAAATGCGTTTTCGCACAAATCCGTGCGCGGGTGCTAAAAAGAGCAGCGTCGGCATGCTTAGCACGTCGTTTGGTAGAAATCCACGTGCGCGTTCTGCCAAAAGCACCATTTGCATGCACATCTTGTGGTTTTGCAGAAAACTTCATCCGCGTCTACCAAAAGATGCATGTGCATGCTTAAAACGCGTTTTCGCACAAATCCGTGCGCGGGTGCTAAAAAGAGCAGCATTGGCATTTAGCACGTCGTTTGGTAGAAATCCACGTGCGCGTTCTGCCAAAAGCACCATTTGCATGCACATCTTGTGGTTTTGCAGAAAACTTCATCCGCGTCTACCAAAAGATGCATGTGCATGCTTAAAACGCGTTTTCGCACAAATCCGTGCGCGGGTGCTAAAAAGAGCAGCATCGGCATGCCTAGCACGTCGTTTGGTAGAAATCCACGTGCGCGTTCTGCCAAAAGCACCATTTGCATGCACATCTTGTGGTTTTGCAGAAAACTTCATTCGCGTCTACCAAAAGATGCATGTGCATGCTTAAAACGCGTTTTCGCACAAATCCGTGCGCGGGTGCTAAAAAGAGCAGCATCGGCATGCTTAGCACGTCGTTTGGTAGAAATCCACGTGCGCGTTCTGCCAAAAGCACCATTTGCACGCACATCTTGTGGTTTTGCAGAGAACTTCATCCGCGTCTACCAAAAGATGCATGTGCATGCTTAAAACGCGTTTTCGCACAAATCCGTGCGCAGGTGCTAAAAAGAGCAGCATCGGCATGCTTAGCACGTCGTTTGGTAGAAATCCACGTGCGCGTTCTGCCAAAAGCACCATTTGCATGCACATCTTGTGGTTTTTCAGAAAACTTCATCCGCGTCTACGAAAAGATGCATGTGCATGCTTAAAACGCGTTTTCGCACAAATCCGTGCGCGGGTGCTAAAAAGAGCAGCATCGGCACGCTTAGCACGTCGTTTGGTAGAAATCCACGTGCGCGTTCTGCCAAAAGCCCCATTTGCATGCACATCTTGTGGTTTTGCAGAAAACTTCATCCGCGTCTACCAAAAGATGCATGTGCATGCTTAAAACGCGTTTTCGCACAAATCCGTGCGCGGGTGCTAAAAAGAGCAGCATCGGCATGCTTAGCACGTCGTTTGGTAGAAATCCACGTGGGCGTTCTGCCAAAAGCACCATTTGCATGCACATCTTGTGGTTTTGCAGAAAACTTCATCCGCGTCTACCAAAAGATGCATGTGCATGCTTAAAACGCGTTTTCGCACAAATCCGTGCGCGGGTGCTAAAAAGAACAGCATCGGCATGCTTAGCACGTCGTTTGGTAGAAATCCACGTGCGCGTTCTGCCAAAAGCACCATTTGCATGCACATCTTGTGGTTTTGCAGAAAACTTCATCCGCGTCTACCAAAAGATGCATGTGCATGCTTAAAACGCGTTTTCGCACAAATCCGTGCGCGGGTGCTAAAAAGAGCAGCATCGGCATGCTTAGCACGTCGTTTGGTAGAAATCCAAGTGCGCGTTCTGCCAAAAGCACCATTTGCATGCACATCTTGTGGTTTTGCAGAAAACTTCATCCGCGTCTACCAAAAGATGCATGTGCATGCTTAAAACGCGTTTTCGCACAAATCCGTGCGCGGGTGCTAAAAAGAGCAGCATCGGCATGCTTAGCACGTCGTTTGGTAGAAATCCACGTGCGCGTTCTGCCAAAAGCACCCTTTGCATGCACATCTTGTGGTTTTGCAGAAAACTTCATCCGCATCTACCAAAAGATGCATGTGCATGCTTAAAACGCGTTTTCGCACAAATCCGTGCGCGGGTGCTAAAAAGAGCAGCATCGGCATGCTTAGCACGTCGTTTGGTAGAAATCCACGTGCGCGTTCTGCCAAAAGCACAATTTGCATGCACATCTTGTGGTTTTGCAGAAAACTTCATCCGCGTCTACCAAAAGATGCGTGTGCATGCTTAAAACGCGTTTTCGCACAAATCCGTGCGTGGGTGCTAAAAAGAGCAGCATCGGCATGCTTAGCACGTCGTTTGGTAGAAATCCACGTGCGCGTTCTGCCAAAAGTACCATTTGCATGCACATCTTGTGCTTTTGCAGAAAACTTCATCCGCGTCTACCAAAAGATGCATGTGCATGCTTAAAACGCGTTTTCGCACAAATCCGTGCGCGGGTGCTAAAAAGAGCAGCATCGGCATGCTTAGCACGTCGTTTGGTAGAAATCCACGTGCGCGTTCTGCAAAAAGCACCATTTGCATGCACATCTTGTGGTTTTGCAGAAAACTTCATCCGCGTCTACCAAAAGATGCATGTGCATGCTTAAAACGCGTTTTCGCACAAATGCATGCGCGGGTGCTAAAAAGAGCAGCATCGGCATGCTTAGCACGTCGTTTGGTAGAAATCCACGTGCGCGTTCTGCAAAAAGCACCATTTGCATGCACATCTTGTGGTTTTGCAGAAAACTTCATCCGCGTCTACCAAAAGATGCATGTGCATGCTCAAAACGCGTTTTCGCACAAATGCGTGCGCGGGTGCTAAAAAGAGCAGCATCGGCATGCTTAGCACGTCGTTTGGTAGAAATCCACGTGCGCGTTCTGCAAAAACCACCATTTGCATGCACATCTTGTGGTTTTGCAGAAAACTTCATCCGCGTCTACCAAAAGATGCATGTGCATGCTTAAAACGCGTTTTCGCACAAATCCGTGCGCGGGTGCTAAAAAGAGCAGCATCGGCATGCTTAGCACGTCGTTTGGTAGAAATCCACGTGCGCCTTCTGCAAAAAGCACCATTTGCATGCACATCTTGTGGTTTTGCAGAAAACTTCATCCGCGTCTACCAAAAGATGCATGTGCAGGCTTAAAACGCGTTTTCGCACAAATGCGTGCGCGGGTGCTAAAAAGAGCAGCATCGGCATGCTTAGCACGTCGTTTGGTAGAAATCCACGTGCGCGTTCTGCCAAAAGCACCATTTGCATGCACATCTTGTGGTTTTGCAGAAAACTTCATCCGCGTCTACCAAAAGATGCATGTGCATGCTTAAAACGCGTTTTCGCACAAATCCGTGCGCGGGTGCTAAAAAGAGCAGCATCGGCAAGCTTAGCACGTCGTTTGGTAGAAATCCACGTGCGCGTTCTGCAAAAAGCACCACTTGCATGCACATCTTGTGGTTTTGCAGAAAACTTCATCCGCGTCTACCAAAAGATGCATGTGCATGCTTAAAACGCGTTTTCGCACAAATGCGTGCGCGGGTGCTAAAAAGAGCAGCATCGGCATGCTTAGCACGTCGTTTGGTAGAAATCCACGTGCGCGTTCTGCAAAAAGCACCATTTGCATGCACATCTTGTGGTTTTGCAGAAAACTTCATCCGCGTCTACCAAAAGATGCATGTGCATGCTTAAAACGCGTTTTCGCACAAATCCGTGCGCGGGTGCTAAAAAGAGCAGCATTGGCATTTAGCACGTCGTTTGGTAGAAATCCACGTGCGCGTTCTGCCAAAAGCACCATTTGCATGCACATCTTGTGGTTTTGCAGAAAACTTCATCCGCGTCTACCAAAAGATGCATGTGCATGCTTAAAACGCGTTTTCGCACAAATCCGTGCGCGGGTGCTAAAAAGAGCAGCATCGGCATGCCTAGCACGTCGTTTGGTAGAAATCCACGTGCGCGTTCTGCCAAAAGCACCATTTGCATGCACATCTTGTGGTTTTGCAGAAAACTTCATCCGCGTCTACCAAAAGATGCATGTGCATGCTTAAAACGCGTTTTCGCACAAATCCGTGCGCGGGTGCTAAAAAGAGCAGCATCGGCATGCCTAGCACGTCGTTTGGTAGAAATCCACGTGCGCGTTCTGCCAAAAGCACCATTTGCATGCACATCTTGTGGTTTTGCAGAAAACTTCATTCGCGTCTACCAAAAGATGCATGTGCATGCTTAAAACGCGTTTTCGCACAAATCCGTGCGCGGGTGCTAAAAAGAGCAGCATCGGCATGCTTAGCACGTCGTTTGGTAGAAATCCACGTGCGCGTTCTGCCAAAAGCACCATTTGCACGCACATCTTGTGGTTTTGCAGAGAACTTCATCCGCGTCTACCAAAAGATGCATGTGCATGCTTAAAACGCGTTTTCGCACAAATCCGTGCGCAGGTGCTAAAAAGAGCAGCATCGGCATGCTTAGCACGTCGTTTGGTAGAAATCCACGTGCGCGTTCTGCCAAAAGCACCATTTGCATGCACATCTTGTGGTTTTTCAGAAAACTTCATCCGCGTCTACGAAAAGATGCATGTGCATGCTTAAAACGCGTTTTCGCACAAATCCGTGCGCGGGTGCTAAAAAGAGCAGCATCGGCACGCTTAGCACGTCGTTTGGTAGAAATCCACGTGCGCGTTCTGCCAAAAGCCCCATTTGCATGCACATCTTGTGGTTTTGCAGAAAACTTCATCCGCGTCTACCAAAAGATGCATGTGCATGCTTAAAACGCGTTTTCGCACAAATCCGTGCGCGGGTACTAAAAAGAGCAGCATCGGCATGCTTAGCACGTCGTTTGGTAGAAATCCACGTGGGCGTTCTGCCAAAAGCACCATTTGCATGCACATCTTGTGGTTTTGCAGAAAACTTCATCCGCGTCTACCAAAAGATGCATGTGCATGCTTAAAACGCGTTTTCGCACAAATCCGTGCGCGGGTGCTAAAAAGAACAGCATCGGCATGCTTAGCACGTCGTTTGGTAGAAATCCACGTGCGCGTTCTGCCAAAAGCACCATTTGCATGCACATCTTGTGGTTTTGCAGAAAACTTCATCCGCGTCTACCAAAAGATGCATGTGCATGCTTAAAACGCGTTTTCGCACAAATCCGTGCGCGGGTGCTAAAAAGAGCAGCATCGGCATGCTTAGCACGTCGTTTGGTAGAAATCCAAGTGCGCGTTCTGCCAAAAGCACCATTTGCATGCACATCTTGTGGTTTTGCAGAAAACTTCATCCGCGTCTACCAAAAGATGCATGTGCATGCTTAAAACGCGTTTTCGCACAAATCCGTGCGCGGGTGCTAAAAAGAGCAGCATCGGCATGCTTAGCACGTCGTTTGGTAGAAATCCACGTGCGCGTTCTGCCAAAAGCACCCTTTGCATGCACATCTTGTGGTTTTGCAGAAAACTTCATCCGCATCTACCAAAAGATGCATGTGCATGCTTAAAACGCGTTTTCGCACAAATCCGTGCGCGGGTGCTAAAAAGAGCAGCATCGGCATGCTTAGCACGTCGTTTGGTAGAAATCCACGTGCGCGTTCTGCCAAAAGCACAATTTGCATGCACATCTTGTGGTTTTGCAGAAAACTTCATCCGCGTCTACCAAAAGATGCGTGTGCATGCTTAAAACGCGTTTTCGCACAAATCCGTGCGTGGGTGCTAAAAAGAGCAGCATCGGCATGCTTAGCACGTCGTTTGGTAGAAATCCACGTGCGCGTTCTGCCAAAAGTACCATTTGCATGCACATCTTGTGCTTTTGCAGAAAACTTCATCCGCGTCTACCAAAAGATGCATGTGCATGCTTAAAACGCGTTTTCGCACAAATCCGTGCGCGGGTGCTAAAAAGAGCAGCATCGGCATGCTTAGCACGTCGTTTGGTAGAAATCCACGTGCGCGTTCTGCAAAAAGCACCATTTGCATGCACATCTTGTGGTTTTGCAGAAAACTTCATCCGCGTCTACCAAAAGATGCATGTGCATGCTTAAAACGCGTTTTCGCACAAATGCATGCGCGGGTGCTAAAAAGAGCAGCATCGGCATGCTTAGCACGTCGTTTGGTAGAAATCCACGTGCGCGTTCTGCAAAAAGCACCATTTGCATGCACATCTTGTGGTTTTGCAGAAAACTTCATCCGCGTCTACCAAAAGATGCATGTGCATGCTCAAAACGCGTTTTCGCACAAATGCGTGCGCGGGTGCTAAAAAGAGCAGCATCGGCATGCTTAGCACGTCGTTTGGTAGAAATCCACGTGCGCGTTCTGCAAAAACCACCATTTGCATGCACATCTTGTGGTTTTGCAGAAAACTTCATCCGCGTCTACCAAAAGATGCATGTGCATGCTTAAAACGCGTTTTCGCACAAATCCGTGCGCGGGTGCTAAAAAGAGCAGCATCGGCATGCTTAGCACGTCGTTTGGTAGAAATCCACGTGCGCCTTCTGCAAAAAGCACCATTTGCATGCACATCTTGTGGTTTTGCAGAAAACTTCATCCGCGTCTACCAAAAGATGCATGTGCAGGCTTAAAACGCGTTTTCGCACAAATGCGTGCGCGGGTGCTAAAAAGAGCAGCATCGGCATGCTTAGCACGTCGTTTGGTAGAAATCCACGTGCGCGTTCTGCCAAAAGCACCATTTGCATGCACATCTTGTGGTTTTGCAGAAAACTTCATCCGCGTCTACCAAAAGATGCATGTGCATGCTTAAAACGCGTTTTCGCACAAATCCGTGCGCGGGTGCTAAAAAGAGCAGCATCGGCAAGCTTAGCACGTCGTTTGGTAGAAATCCACGTGCGCGTTCTGCAAAAAGCACCACTTGCATGCACATCTTGTGGTTTTGCAGAAAACTTCATCCGCGTCTACCAAAAGATGCATGTGCATGCTTAAAACGCGTTTTCGCACAAATGCGTGCGCGGGTGCTAAAAAGAGCAGCATCGGCATGCTTAGCACGTCGTTTGGTAGAAATCCACGTGCGCGTTCTGCAAAAAGCACCATTTGCATGCACATCTTGTGGTTTTGCAGAAAACTTCATCCGCGTCTACCAAAAGATGCATGTGCATGCTTAAAACACGTTTTCGCACAAATGCGTGCGCGGGTGCTAAAAAGAGCAGCATCGGCATGCTTAGCACGTCGTTTGGTAGAAATCCACGTGCGCGTTCTGCCAAAAGCACCATTTGCATGCACATCTTGTGGTATTGCAGAAAACTTCATCCGCGTCTACCAAAAGATGCATGTGCATGCTTAAAACGCGTTTTCGCACAAATCCGTGCGCGGGTGCTAAAAAGAGCAGCATCGGCATGCTTAGCACGTCGTTTGGTAGAAATCCACGTGCGCGTTCTGCAAAAAGCACCATTTGCATGCACATCTTGTGGTTTTGCAGAAAAGTTCATCCGCGTCTACCAAAAGATGCATGTGCATGCTTAAAACGCGTTTTCGCACAAATGCGTGCGCGGGTGCTAAAAAGAGCAGCATCGGCATGCTTAGCACGTCGTTTGGTAGAAATCCACGTGCACGTTCTGCAAAAAGCACCATTTGCATGCACATCTTGTGGTTTTGCAGAAAACTTCATCCGCGTCTACCAAAAGATGCATGTGCATGCTTAAAACGCGTTTTCGCACAAATGCGTGCGCGGGTGCTAAAAAGAGCAGCATCGGCATGCTTAGCACGTCGTTTGGTAGAAATCCACGTGCGCGTTCTGCAAAAAGCACCATTTGCATGCACATCTTGTGGTTTTGCAGAAAACTTCATCCGCGTCTACCAAAAGATGCATGTGCATGCTTAAAACGCGTTTTCGCACAAATCCGTGCGCGGGTGCTAAAAAGAGCAGCATCGGCATGCTTAGCACGTCGGTTGGTAGAAATCCACGTGCGCGTTCTGCAAAAAGCACCATTTGCATGCACATCTTGTGGTTTAGCAGAAAACTTCATCCGCGTCTACCAAAAGATGCATGTGCATGCTTAAAACGCGTTTTCGCACAAATGCGTGCGCGGGTGCTAAAAAGAGCAGCATCGGCATGCTTAGCACGTCGTTTGGTAGAAATCCACGTGCGCGTTCTGCAAAAAGCACCATTTGCATGCACATCTTGTGGTTTTGCAGAAAACTTCATCCGCGTCTACCAAAAGATGCATGCGCATGCTTAAAACGCGTTTTCGCACAAATGCGTGCGCGGGTGCTAAAAAGAGCCGCATCGGCATGCTTAGCACGTCGTTTGGTAGAAATCCACGTGCGCGTTCTGCAAAAAGCACCATTTGCATGCACATCTTGTGGTTTTGCAGAAAACTTCATCCGCGTCTACCATAAGATGCATGTGCATGCTTAAAACGCGTTTTCGCACAAATGCTTGCGCGGGTGCTAAATATAGCAGCATCGGCATGCTTAGCACGTCGTTTGGTAGAAATCCACGTGCGCGTTCTGCAAAAAGCACCATTTGCATGCACATCTTGTGGTTTTGCAGAAAACTTCATCCGCGTCTACCAAAAGATGCATGTGCATGCTTAAAACGCGTTTTCGCACAAATGCGTGCACGGGTGCTAAAAAGAGCAGCATCGGCATGCTTAGCACGTCGTTTGGTAGAAATCCACGTGCGCGTTCTGCCGAAAGCACCATTTGCATGCACATCTTGTGGTTTTGCAGAAAACTTCATCCGCGTCTACCAAAAGATGCATGTGCATGCTTAAAACCCGTTTTCGCACAAATCCGTGCGCGGGTGCTAAAAAGAGCAGCATCGGCATGCTTAGCACGTCGTTTGGTAGAAATCCACGTGCGCGTTCTGCCAAAAGCACCCTTTGCTTGCACATCTTGTGGTTTTGCAGAAAACTTCATCCGCATCTACCAAAAGATGCATGTGCATGCTTAAAACGCGTTTTCGCACAAATCCGTGCGCGGGTGCTAAAAAGAGCAGCATCGGCATGCTTAGCACGTCGTTTGGTAGAAATCCACGTGCGCGTTCTGCCAAAAGCACAATTTGCATGCACATCTTGTGGTTTTGCAGAAAACTTCATCCGCGTCTACCAAAAGATGCGTGTGCATGCTTAAAACGCGTTTTCGCACAAATCCGTGCGTGGGTGCTAAAAAGAGCAGCATCGGCATGCTTAGCACGTCGTTTGGTAGAAATCCACGTGCGCGTTCTGCCAAAAGTACCATTTGCATGCACAACTTGTGCTTTTGCAGAAAACTTCATCCGCGTCTACCAAAAGATGCATGTGCATGCTTAAAACGCGTTTTCGCACAAATCCGTGCGCGGGTGCTAAAAAGAGCAGCATCGGCATGCTTAGCACGTCGTTTGGTAGAAATCCACGTGCGCGTTCTGCAAAAAGCACCATTTGCATGCACATCTTGTGGTTTTGCAGAAAACTTCATCCGCGTCTACCAAAAGATGCATGTGCATGCTTAAAACGCGTTTTCGCACAAATCCGTGCGCGGGTGCTAAAAAGAGCAGCATCGGCATGCTTAGCACGTCGTTCAGTAGAAATCCACGTGCGCGTTCTGCCAAAAGCACCATTTGCATGCACATCTTGTGGTTTTGCAGAAAACTTCATCCGCGTCTACCAAAAGATGCATGTGCATGCTTAAAACGCGTTTTCGCACAAATGCGTGCGCGGGTGCTAAAAAGAGCAGCATCGGCATGCTTAGCACGTCGTTTGGTAGAAATCCATGTGCTCGTTCTGCCAAAAGCACCATTTGCATGCACATCTTGTGGTTTTGCAGAAAACTTCATCCGCGTCTACCAAAAGATGCATGTACATGCCTAAAACGCGTTTTCGCACAAATCCTTGCGCGGGCGCTAAAAAGAGCAGCATCGGCATGCTTAGCACGTCGTTTGGTAGAAATCCACGTGCGCGTTCTGCCAAAAGCACCATTTGCATGCACATCTTGTGGTTTTGCAGAAAACTTCATCCGCGTCTACCAAAAGATGCATGTGCATGCTTAAAACGCGTTTTCGCACAAATCCGTGCGCGGGTGCTAAAAAGAGCAGCATCGGCATGCTTAGCACGTCGTTTGGTAGAAATCCACGTGCGCGTTCTGCCAACAGCACCATTTGCATGCACATCTTGTGGTTTTGCAGAAAACTTCATCCGCGTCTACCAAAAGATGCATGTGCATGCTTAAAACGCGTTTTCGCACAAATCCGTGCGCGGGTGCTAAAAAGAGCAGCATCGGCATGCTTAGCACGTCGTTTGGTAGAAATCCACGTGCGCGTTCTGCCAAAAGCACCATTTGCATGCACATCTCGTGGTTTTGCAGAAAACTTCATCCGCGTCTATCAAAAGATGCATGTGCATGCTTAAAATGCGTTTTCGCACAAATCCGTGCGCGGGTGCTAAAAAGAGCAGCGTCGGCATGCTTAGCACGTCGTTTGGTAGAAATCCACGTGCGCGTTCTGCCAAAAGCACCATTTGCATGCACATCTTGTGGTTTTGCAGAAAACTTCATCCGCGTCTACCAAAAGATGCATGTGCTTGCTTAAAACACGTTTTCGCACAAATCCGTGCGCGGGTGCTAAAAAGAGCAGCATCGGCATGCTTAGCACGTCGTTTGGTAGAAATCCACGTGCGCGTTCTGCCAAAAGCACCATTTGCATGCACATCTTGTGGTTTTGCAGAAAACTTCATCCGCGTCTACCAAAAGATGCATGTGCATGCTTAAAACGCGTTTTCGCACAAATCCGTGCGCGGGTGCTAAAAAGAGCAGCATCGGCATGCCTAGCACGTCGTTTGGTAGAAATCCACGTGCGCGTTCTGCCAAAAGCACCATTTGCATGCACATCTTGTGGTTTTGCAGAAAACTTCATTCGCGTCTACCAAAAGATGCATGTGCATGCTTAAAACGCGTTTTCGCACAAATCCGTGCGCGGGTGCTAAAAAGAGCAGCATCGGCATGCTTAGCACGTCGTTTGGTAGAAATCCACGTGCGCGTTCTGCCAAAAGCACCATTTGCACGCACATCTTGTGGTTTTGCAGAGAACTTCATCCGCGTCTACCAAAAGATGCATGTGCATGCTTAAAACGCGTTTTCGCACAAATCCGTGCGCAGGTGCTAAAAAGAGCAGCATCGGCATGCTTAGCACGTCGTTTGGTAGAAATCCACGTGCGCGTTCTGCCAAAAGCACCATTTGCATGCACATCTTCTGGTTTTTCAGAAAACTTCATCCGCGTCTACGAAAAGATGCATGTGCATGCTTAAAACGCGTTTTCGCACAAATCCGTGCGCGGGTGCTAAAAAGAGCAGCATCGGCACGCTTAGCACGTCGTTTGGTAGAAATCCACGTGCGCGTTCTGCCAAAAGCCCCATTTGCATGCACATCTTGTGGTTTTGCAGAAAACTTCATCCGCGTCTACCAAAAGATGCATGTGCATGCTTAAAACGCGTTTTCGCACAAATCCGTGCGCGGGTGCTAAAAAGAGCAGCATCGGCATGCTTAGCACGTCGTTTGGTAGAAATCCACGTGGGCGTTCTGCCAAAAGCACCATTTGCATGCACATCTTGTGGTTTTGCAGAAAACTTCATCCGCGTCTACCAAAAGATGCATGTGCATGCTTAAAACGTGTTTTCGCACAAATCCGTGCGCGGGTGCTAAAAATAACAGCATCGGCATGCTTAGCACGTCGTTTGGTAGAAATCCACGTGCGCGTTCTGCCAAAAGCACCATTTGCATGCACATCTTGTGGTTTTGCAGAAAACTTCATCCGCGTCTACCAAAAGATGCATGTGCATGCTTAAAACGCGTTTTCGCACAAATCCGTGCGCGGGTGCTAAAAAGAGCAGCATCGGCATGCTTAGCACGTCGTTTGGTAGAAATCCACGTGCGCGTTCTGACAAAAGCACCATTTGCATGCACATCTTGTGGTTTTGCAGAAAACTTCATCCGCGTCTACCAAAAGATGCATGTGCATGCTTAAAACGCGTTTTCGCACAAATCCGTGCGCGGGTGCTAAAAAGAGCAGCGTCGGCATGCTTAGCACGTCGTTTGGTAGAAATCCACGTGCGCGTTCTGCCAAAAGCACCATTTGCATGCACATCTTGTGGTTTTGCAGAAAACTTCATCCGCGTCTACCAAAAGATGCATGTGCATGCTTAAAACGCGTTTTCGCACAAATCCGTGCGCGGGTGCTAAAAAGAGCAGCATCGGCATTTAGCACGTCGTTTGGTAGAAATCCACGTGCGCGTTCTGCCAAAAGCACCATTTGCATGCACATCTTGTGGTTTTGCAGAAAACTTCATCCGCGTCTACCAAAAGATGCATGTGCATGCTTAAAACGCGTTTTCGCACAAATCCGTGCGCGGGTGCTAAAAAGAGCAGCATCGGCATGCCTAGCACGTCGTTTGGTAGAAATCCACGTGCGCGTTCTGCCAAAAGCACCATTTGCATGCACATCTTGTGGTTTTGCAGAAAACTTCATTCGCGTCTACCAAAAGATGCATGTGCATGCTTAAAACACGTTTTCGCACAAATCCGTGCGCGGGTGCTAAAAAGAGCAGCATCGGCATGCTTAGCACGTCGTTTGGTAGAAATCCACGTGCGCGTTCTGCCAAAAGCACCATTTGCACGCACATCTTGTGGTTTTGCAGAGAACTTCATCCGCGTCTACCAAAAGATGCATGTGCTTGCTTAAAACGCGTTTTCGCACAAATCCGTGCGCAGGTGCTAAAAAGAGCAGCATCGGCATGCTTAGCACGTCGTTTGGTAGAAATCCACGTGCGCGTTCTGCCAAAAGCACCATTTGCATCCACATCTTGTGGTTTTTCAGAAAACTTCATCCGCGTCTACGAAAAGATGCATGTGCATGCTTAAAACGCGTTTTCGCACAAATCCGTGCGCGGGTGCTAAAAAGAGCAGCATCGGCACGCTTAGCACGTCGTTTGGTAGAAATCCACGTGCGCGTTCTGCCAAAAGCCCCATTTGCATGCACATCTTGTGGTTTTGCAGAAAACTTCATCCGCGTCTACCAAAAGATGCATGTGCATGCTTAAAACGCGTTTTCGCACAAATCCGTGCGCGGGTGCTAAAAAGAGCAGCATCGGCATGCTTAGCACGTCGTTTGGTAGAAATCCACGTGGGCGTTCTGCCAAAAGCACCATTTGCATGCACATCTTGTGGTTTTGCAGAAAACTTCATCCGCGTCTACCAAAAGATGCATGTGCATGCTTAAAACGCGTTTTCGCACAAATCCGTGCGCGGGTGCTAAAAAGAACAGCATCGGCATGCTTAGCACGTCGTTTGGTAGAAATCCACGTGCGCGTTCTGCCAAAAGCACCATTTGCATGCACATCTTGTGGTTTTGCAGAAAACTTCATCCGCGTCTACCAAAAGATGCATGTGCATGCTTAAAACGCGTTTTCGCACAAATCCGTGCGCGGGTGCTAAAAAGAGCAGCATCGGCATGCTTAGCACTTCGTTTGGTAGAAATCCACGTGCGCGTTCTGCCAAAAGCACCCTTTGCATGCACATCTTGTGGTTTTGCAGAAAACTTCATCCGCATCTACCAAAAGATGCATGTGCATGCTTAAAACGCATTTTCGCACAAATCCGTGCGCGGGTGCTAAAAAGAGCAGCATCGGCATGCTTAGCACGTCGTTTGGTAGAAATCCACGTGTGCGTTCTGCCAAAAGCACAATTTGCATGCACATCTTGTGGTTTTGCAGAAAACTTCATCCGCGTCTACCAAAAGATGCATGTGCATGCTTAAAACGCGTTTTCGCACAAATCCGTGCGCGGGTGCTAAAAAGAGCAGCATCGGCATGCCTAGCACGTCGTTTGGTAGAAATCCACGTGCGCGTTCTGCCAAAAGCACCATTTGCATGCACATCTTGTGGTTTTGCAGAAAACTTCATTCGCGTCTACCAAAAGATGCATGTGCATGCTTAAAACGCGTTTTCGCACAAATCCGTGCGCGGGTGCTAAAAAGAGCAGCATCGGCATGCTTAGCACGTCGTTTGGTAGAAATCCACGTGCGCGTTCTGCCAAAAGCACCATTTGCACGCACATCTTGTGGTTTTGCAGAGAACTTCATCCGCGTCTACCAAAAGATGCATGTGCATGCTTAAAACGCGTTTTCGCACAAATCCGTGCGCAGGTGCTAAAAAGAGCAGCATCGGCATGCTTAGCACGTCGTTTGGTAGAAATCCACGTGCGCGTTCTGCCAAAAGCACCATTTGCATGCACATCTTCTGGTTTTTCAGAAAACTTCATCCGCGTCTACGAAAAGATGCATGTGCATGCTTAAAACGCGTTTTCGCACAAATCCGTGCGCGGGTGCTAAAAAGAGCAGCATCGGCACGCTTAGCACGTCGTTTGGTAGAAATCCACGTGCGCGTTCTGCCAAAAGCCCCATTTGCATGCACATCTTGTGGTTTTGCAGAAAACTTCATCCGCGTCTACCAAAAGATGCATGTGCATGCTTAAAACGCGTTTTCGCACAAATCCGTGCGCGGGTGCTAAAAAGAGCAGCATCGGCATGCTTAGCACGTCGTTTGGTAGAATTCCACGTGGGCGTTCTGCCAAAAGCACCATTTGCATGCACATCTTGTGGTTTTGCAGAAAACTTCATCCGCGTCTACCAAAAGATGCATGTGCATGCTTAAAACGCGTTTTCGCACAAATCCGTGCGCGGGTGCTAAAAATAACAGCATCGGCATGCTTAGCACGTCGTTTGGTAGAAATCCACGTGCGCGTTCTGCCAAAAGCACCATTTGCATGCACATCTTGTGGTTTTGCAGAAAACTTCATCCGCGTCTACCAAAAGATGCATGTGCATGCTTAAAACGCGTTTTCGCACAAATCCGTGCGCGGGTGCTAAAAAGAGCAGCATCGGCATGCTTAGCACGTCGTTTGGTAGAAATCCACGTGCGCGTTCTGACAAAAGCACCATTTGCATGCACATCTTGTGGTTTTGCAGAAAACTTCATCCGCGTCTACCAAAAGATGCATGTGCATGCTTAAAACGCGTTTTCGCACAAATCCGTGCGCGGGTGCTAAAAAGAGCAGCGTCGGCATGCTTAGCACGTCGTTTGGTAGAAATCCACGTGCGCGTTCTGCCAAAAGCACCATTTGCATGCACATCTTGTGGTTTTGCAGAAAACTTCATCCGCGTCTACCAAAAGATGCATGTGCATGCTTAAAACGCGTTTTCGCACAAATCCGTGCGCGGGTGCTAAAAAGAGCAGCATCGGCATTTAGCACGTCGTTTGGTAGAAATCCACGTGCGCGTTCTGCCAAAAGCACCATTTGCATGCACATCTTGTGGTTTTGCAGAAAACTTCATCCGCGTCTACCAAAAGATGCATGTGCATGCTTAAAACGCGTTTTCGCACAAATCCGTGCGCGGGTGCTAAAAAGAGCAGCATCGGCATGCCTAGCACGTCGTTTGGTAGAAATCCACGTGCGCGTTCTGCCAAAAGCACCATTTGCATGCACATCTTGTGGTTTTGCAGAAAACTTCATTCGCGTCTACCAAAAGATGCATGTGCATGCTTAAAACACGTTTTCGCACAAATCCGTGCGCGGGTGCTAAAAAGAGCAGCATCGGCATGCTTAGCACGTCGTTTGGTAGAAATCCACGTGCGCGTTCTGCCAAAAGCACCATTTGCACGCACATCTTGTGGTTTTGCAGAGAACTTCATCCGCGTCTACCAAAAGATGCATGTGCTTGCTTAAAACACGTTTTCGCACAAATCCGTGCGCGGGTGCTAAAAAGAGCAGCATCGGCATGCTTAGCACGTCGTTTGGTAGAAATCCACGTGCGCGTTCTGCCAAAAGCACCATTTGCATGCACATCTTGTGGTTTTGCAGAAAACTTCATCCGCGTCTACCAAAAGATGCATGTGCATGCTTAAAACGCGTTTTCGCACAAATCCGTGCGCGGGTGCTAAAAAGAGCAGCATCGGCATGCCTAGCACGTCGTTTGGTAGAAATCCACGTGCGCGTTCTGCCAAAAGCACCATTTGCATGCACATCTTGTGGTTTTGCAGAAAACTTCATTCGCGTCTACCAAAAGATGCATGTGCATGCTTAAAACGCGTTTTCGCACAAATCCGTGCGCGGGTGCTAAAAAGAGCAGCATCGGCATGCTTAGCACGTCGTTTGGTAGAAATCCACGTGCGCGTTCTGCCAAAAGCACCATTTGCACGCACATCTTGTGGTTTTGCAGAGAACTTCATCCGCGTCTACCAAAAGATGCATGTGCATGCTTAAAACGCGTTTTCGCACAAATCCGTGCGCAGGTGCTAAAAAGAGCAGCATCGGCATGCTTAGCACGTCATTTGGTAGAAATCCACGTGCGCGTTCTGCCAAAAGCACCATTTGCATGCACATCTTCTGGTTTTTCAGAAAACTTCATCCGCGTCTACGAAAAGATGCATGTGCATGCTTAAAACGCGTTTTCGCACAAATCCGTGCGCGGGTGCTAAAAAGAGCAGCATCGGCACGCTTAGCACGTCGTTTGGTAGAAATCCACGTGCGCGTTCTGCCAAAAGCCCCATTTGCATGCACATCTTGTGGTTTTGCAGAAAACTTCATCCGCGTCTACCAAAAGATGCATGTGCATGCTTAAAACGCGTTTTCGCACAAATCCGTGCGCGGGTGCTAAAAAGAGCAGCATCGGCATGCTTAGCACGTCGTTTGGTAGAAATCCACGTGGGCGTTCTGCCAAAAGCACCATTTGCATGCACATCTTGTGGTTTTGCAGAAAACTTCATCCGCGTCTACCAAAAGATGCATGTGCATGCTTAAAACGCGTTTTCGCACAAATCCGTGCGCGGGTGCTAAAAATAACAGCATCGGCATGCTTAGCACGTCGTTTGGTAGAAATCCACGTGCGCGTTCTGCCAAAAGCACCATTTGCATGCACATCTTGTGGTTTTGCAGAAAACTTCATCCGCGTCTACCAAAAGATGCATGTGCATGCTTAAAACGCGTTTTCGCACAAATCCGTGCGCGGGTGCTAAAAAGAGCAGCATCGGCATGCTTAGCACGTCGTTTGGTAGAAATCCACGTGCGCGTTCTGACAAAAGCACCATTTGCATGCACATCTTGTGGTTTTGCAGAAAACTTCATCCGCGTCTACCAAAAGATGCATGTGCATGCTTAAAACGCGTTTTCGCACAAATCCGTGCGCGGGTGCTAAAAAGAGCAGCGTCGGCATGCTTAGCACGTCGTTTGGTAGAAATCCACGTGCGCGTTCTGCCAAAAGCACCATTTGCATGCACATCTTGTGGTTTTGCAGAAAACTTCATCCGCGTCTACCAAAAGATGCATGTGCATGCTTAAAACGCGTTTTCGCACAAATCCGTGCGCGGGTGCTAAAAAGAGCAGCATCGGCATTTAGCACGTCGTTTGGTAGAAATCCACGTGCGCGTTCTGCCAAAAGCACCATTTGCATGCACATCTTGTGGTTTTGCAGAAAACTTCATCCGCGTCTACCAAAAGATGCATGTGCATGCTTAAAACGCGTTTTCGCACAAATCCGTGCGCGGGTGCTAAAAAGAGCAGCATCGGCATGCCTAGCACGTCGTTTGGTAGAAATCCACGTGCGCGTTCTGCCAAAAGCACCATTTGCATGCACATCTTGTGGTTTTGCAGAAAACTTCATTCGCGTCTACCAAAAGATGCATGTGCATGCTTAAAACACGTTTTCGCACAAATCCGTGCGCGGGTGCTAAAAAGAGCAGCATCGGCATGCTTAGCACGTCGTTTGGTAGAAATCCACGTGCGCGTTCTGCCAAAAGCACCATTTGCACGCACATCTTGTGGTTTTGCAGAGAACTTCATCCGCGTCTACCAAAAGATGCATGTGCATGCTTAAAACGCGTTTTCGCACAAATCCGTGCGCAGGTGCTAAAAAGAGCAGCATCGGCATGCTTAGCACGTCGTTTGGTAGAAATCCACGTGCGCGTTCTGCCAAAAGCACCATTTGCATCCACATCTTGTGGTTTTTCAGAAAACTTCATCCGCGTCTACGAAAAGATGCATGTGCATGCTTAAAACGCGTTTTCGCACAAATCCGTGCGCGGGTGCTAAAAAGAGCAGCATCGGCACGCTTAGCACGTCGTTTGGTAGAAATCCACGTGCGCGTTCTGCCAAAAGCCCCATTTGCATGCACATCTTGTGGTTTTGCAGAAAACTTCATCCGCGTCTACCAAAAGATGCATGTGCATGCTTAAAACGCGTTTTCGCACAAATCCGTGCGCGGGTGCTAAAAAGAGCAGCATCGGCATGCTTAGCACGTCGTTTGGTAGAAATCCACGTGCGCGTTCTGCCAAAAGCACCATTTGCATGCACATCTTGTGGTTTTGCAGAAAACTTCATCCGCGTCTACCAAAAGATGCATGTGCATGCTTAAAACGCGTTTTCGCACAAATCCGTGCGCGGGTGCTAAAAAGAGCAGCATCGGCATGCTTAGCACTTCGTTTGGTAGAAATCCACGTGCGCGTTCTGCCAAAAGCACCCTTTGCATGCACATCTTGTGGTTTTGCAGAAAACTTCATCCGCATCTACCAAAAGATGCATGTGCATGCTTAAAACGCATTTTCGCACAAATCCGTGCGCGGGTGCTAAAAAGAGCAGCATCGGCATGCTTAGCACGTCGTTTGGTAGAAATCCACGTGTGCGTTCTGCCAAAAGCACAATTTGCATGCACATCTTGTGGTTTTGCAGAAAACTTCATCCGCGTCTACCAAAAGATGCATGTGCTTGCTTAAAACGCGTTTTCGCACAAATCCGTGCGCGGGTGCTAAAAAGAGCAGCATCGGCATGCTTAGCACGTCGTTTGGTAGAAATCCACGTGCGCGTTCTGCCAAAAGCACCATTTGCATGCACATCTTGTGCTTTTGCAGAAAACTTCATCCGCGTCTACCAAAAGATGCATGTGCATGCTTAAAACGCGTTTTCGCACAAATCCGTGCGCGGGTGCTAAAAAGAGCAGCATCGGCATGCTTAGCACGTCGTTTGGTAGAAATCCACGTGCGCGTTCTGCCAAAAGCACCCTTTGCATGCACATCTTGTGGTTTTGCAGAAAACTTCATTCGCGTCTACCAAAAGATGCATCTGCATGCTTAAAACGCGTTTTCGCACAAATCCGTGCGCGGGTGCTAAAAAAGAGCAGCATCGGCATGCTTAGCACGTCGATTGGTAGAAATCCACGTGCGCGTTCTGCCAAAAGCACAATTTGCATGCACATCTTGTGGTTTTGCAGAAAACTTCATTCGCGTCTACCAAAAGATGCATCTGCATGCTTAAAACGCGTTTTCGCACAAATCCGTGCGCGGGTGCTAAAAAGAGCAGCATCGGCATGCTTAGCACGTCGTTTGGTAGAAATCCACGTGCGCGTTCCGCCAAAAGCACCATTTGCATGAACATCTTGTGGTTTTGCAGAAAACTTCATCCGCGTCTACCAAAAGATGCATGTGCATGCTTAAAATGCGTTTTCGCACAAATCCGTGCGCGGGTGCTAAAAAGAGCAGCGTCGGCATGCTTAGCACGTCGTTTGGTAGAAATCCACGTGCGCGTTCTGCCAAAAGCACCATTTGCATGCACATCTTGTGGTTTTGCAGAAAACTTCATCCGCGTCTACCAAAAGATGCATGTGCATGCTTAAAACGCGTTTTCGCACAAATCCGTGCGCGGGTGCTAAAAAGAGCAGCATCGGCATTTAGCACGTCGTTTGGTAGAAATCCACGTGCGCGTTCTGCCAAAAGCACCATTTGCATCACATCTTGTGGTTTTGCAGAAAACTTCATCCGCGTCTACCAAAAGATGCATGTGCATGCTTAAAACGCGTTTTCGCACAAATCCGTGCGCGGGTGCTAAAAAGAGCAGCATCGGCATGCCTAGCACGTCGTTTGGTAGAAATCCACGTGCGCGTTCTGCCAAAAGCACCATTTGCATGAACATCTTGTGGTTTTGCAGAAAACTTCATCCGCGTCTACCAAAAGATGCATGTGCATGCTTAAAATGCGTTTTCGCACAAATCCGTGCGCGGGTGCTAAAAAGAGCAGCGTCGGCATGCTTAGCACGTCGTTTGGTAGAAATCCACGTGCGCGTTCTGCCAAAAGCACCATTTGCATGCACATCTTGTGGTTTTGCAGAAAACTTCATCCGCGTCTACCAAAAGATGCATGTGCATGCTTAAAACGCGTTTTCGCACAAATCCGTGCGCGGGTGCTAAAAAGAGCAGCATCGGCATTTAGCACGTCGTTTGGTAGAAATCCACGTGCGCGTTCTGCCAAAAGCACCATTTGCATGCACATCTTGTGGTTTTGCAGAAAACTTCATCCGCGTCTACCAAAAGATGCATGTGCATGCTTAAAACGCGTTTTCGCACAAATCCGTGCGCGGGTGCTAAAAAGAGCAGCATCGGCATGCCTAGCACGTCGTTTGGTAGAAATCCACGTGCGCGTTCTGCCAAAAGCACCATTTGCATTCACATCTTGTGGTTTTGCAGAAAACTTCATTCGCGTCTACCAAAAGATGCATGTGCATGCTTAAAACGCGTTTTCGCACAAATCCGTGCGCGGGTGCTAAAAAGAGCAGCATCGGCATGCTTAGCACGTCGTTTGGTAGAAATCCACGTGCGCGTTCTGCCAAAAGCACGATTTGCACGCACATCTTGTGGTTTTGCAGAGAACTTCATCCGCGTCTACCAAAAGATGCATGTGTATGCTTAAAACGCGTTTTCGCACAAATCCGTGCGCAGGTGCTAAAAAGAGCAGCATCGGCATGCTTAGCACGTCGTTTGGTAGAAATCCACGTGCGCGTTCTGCCAAAAGCACCATTTGCATGCACATCTTGTGGTTTTTCAGAAAACTTCATCCGCGTCTACGAAAAGATGCATGTGCATGCTTAAAACGCGTTTTCGCACAAATCCGTGCGCGGGTGCTAAAAAGAGCAGCATCGGCACGCTTAGCACGTCGTTTGGTAGAAATCCACGTGCGCGTTCTGCCAAAAGCCCCATTTGCATGCACATCTTGTGGTTTTGCAGAAACCTTCATCCGCGTCTACCAAAAGATGCATGTGCATGCTTAAAACGCGTTTTCGCACAAATCCGTGCGCGGGTGCTAAAAAGAGCAGCATCGGCATGCTTAGCACGTCGTTTGGTAGAAATCCACGTGGGCGTTCTGCCAAAAGCACCATTTGCATGCACATCTTGTGGTTTTGCAGAAAACTTCATCCGCGTCTACCAAAAGATGCATGTGCATGCTTAAAACGCGTTTTCGCACAAATCCGTGCGCGGGTGCTAAAAAGAGCAGCATCGGCATGCTTAGCACGTCGTTTGGTAGAAATCCACGTGCGCGTTCTGCCAAAAGCACCATTTGCATGCACATCTTGTGCTTTTGCAGAAAACTTCATCCGCGTCTACCAAAAGATGCATGTGCATGCTTAAAACGCGTTTTCGCACAAATCCGTGCGCGGGTGCTAAAAAGAGCAGCATCGGCATGCTTAGCACGTCGTTTGGTAGAAATCCACGTGCGCGTTCTGCCAAAAGCACCCTTTGCATGCACATCTTGTGGTTTTGCAGAACACTTCATCCGCGTCTACCAAAAGATGCATGTGCATGCTTAAAACGCGTTTTCGCACAAATCCGTGCGCGGGTGCTAAAAAGAGCAGCATCGGCATGCTTAGCACGTCGTTTGGTAGAAATCCACGTGCGCGTTCTGCCAAAAGCACCATTTGCACGCACATCTTGTGGTTTTGCAGAGAACTTCATCCGCGTCTACCAAAAGATGCATGTGCATGCTTAAAACGCGTTTTCGCACAAATCCGTGCGCAGGTGCTAAAAAGAGCAGCATCGGCATGCTTAGCACGTCGTTTGGTAGAAATCCACGTGCGCGTTCTGCCAAAAGCACCATTTGCATGCACATCTTGTGGTTTTTCAGAAAACTTCATCCGCCTCTACGAAAAGATGCATGTGCATGCTTAAAACGCGTTTATGCACAAATCCGTGCGCGGGTGCTAAAAAGAGCAGCATCGGCATGCTTAGCACGTCGTTTGGTAGAAATCCACGTGCGCGTTCTGCCAAAAGCACCCTTTGCATGCACATCTTGTGGTTTTGCAGAACACTTCATCCGCGTCTACCAAAAGATGCATGTGCATGCTTAAAACGCGTTTTCGCACAAATCCGTGCGCGGGTGCTAAAAAGAGCAGCATCGGCATGCTTAGCACGTCGATTGGTAGAAATCCACGTGCGCGTTCTGCCAAAAGCACAATTTGCATGCACATCTTGTGGTTTTGCAGAAAACTTCATTCGCGTCTACCAAAAGATGCATCTGCATGCTTAAAACGCGTTTTCGCACAAATCCGTGCGCGGGTGCTAAAAAGAGCAGCATCGGCATGCTTAGCACGTCGATTGGTAGAAATCCACGTGCGCGTTCTGCCAAAAGCACAATTTGCATGCACATCTTGTGGTTTTGCAGAAAACTTCATTCGCGTCTACCAAAAGATGCATCTGCATGCTTAAAACGCGTTTTCGCACAAATCCGTGCGCGGGTGCTAAAAAGAGCAGCATCGGCATGCTTAGCACGTCGTTTGGTAGAAATCCACGTGCGCGTTCCGCCAAAAGCACCATTTGCATGAACATCTTGTGGTTTTGCAGAAAACTTCATCCGCGTCTACCAAAAGATGCATGTGCATGCTTAAAATGCGTTTTCGCACAAATCCGTGCGCGGGTGCTAAAAAGAGCAGCGTCGGCATGCTTAGCACGTCGTTTGGTAGAAATCCACGTGCGCGTTCTGCCAAAAGCACCATTTGCATGCACATCTTGTGGTTTTGCAGAAAACTTCATCCGCGTCTACCAAAAGATGCATGTGCATGCTTAAAACGCGTTTTCGCACAAATCCGTGCGCGGGTGCTAAAAAGAGCAGCATCGGCATTTAGCACGTCGTTTGGTAGAAATCCACGTGCGCGTTCTGCCAAAAGCACCATTTGCATGCACATCTTGTGGTTTTGCAGAAAACTTCATCCGCGTCTACCAAAAGATGCATGTGCATGCTTAAAACGCGTTTTCGCACAAATCCGTGCGCGGGTGCTAAAAAGAGCAGCATCGGCATGCCTAGCACGTCGTTTGGTAGAAATCCACGTGCGCGTTCTGCAAAAAGCACCATTTGCATTCACATCTTGTGGTTTTGCAGAAAACTTCATTCGCGTCTACCAAAAGATGCATGTGCATGCTTAAAACGCGTTTTCGCACAAATCCGTGCGCGGGTGCTAAAAAGAGCAGCATCGGCATGCTTAGCACGTCGTTTGGTAGAAATCCACGTGCGCGTTCTGCCAAAAGCACCCTTTGCATGCACATCTTGTGGTTTTGCAGAACACTTCATCCGCGTCTACCAAAAGATGCATGTGCATGCTTAAAACGCGTTTTCGCACAAATCCGTGCGCGGGTGCTAAAAAGAGCAGCATCGGCATGCTTAGCACGTCGATTGGTAGAAATCCACGTGCGCGTTCTGCCAAAAGCACAATTTGCATGCACATCTTGTGGTTTTGCAGAAAACTTCATTCGCGTCTACCAAAAGATGCATCTGCATGCTTAAAACGCGTTTTCGCACAAATCCGTGCGCGGGTGCTAAAAAGAGCAGCATCGGCATGCTTAGCACGTCGATTGGTAGAAATCCACGTGCGCGTTCTGCCAAAAGCACAATTTGCATGCACATCTTGTGGTTTTGCAGAAAACTTCATTCGCGTCTACCAAAAGATGCATCTGCATGCTTAAAACGCGTTTTCGCACAAATCCGTGCGCGGGTGCTAAAAAGAGCAGCATCGGCATGCTTAGCACGTCGTTTGGTAGAAATCCACGTGCGCGTTCCGCCAAAAGCACCATTTGCATGAACATCTTGTGGTTTTGCAGAAAACTTCATCCGCGTCTACCAAAAGATGCATGTGCATGCTTAAAATGCGTTTTCGCACAAATCCGTGCGCGGGTGCTAAAAAGAGCAGCGTCGGCATGCTTAGCACGTCGTTTGGTAGAAATCCACGTGCGCGTTCTGCCAAAAGCACCATTTGCATGCACATCTTGTGGTTTTGCAGAAAACTTCATCCGCGTCTACCAAAAGATGCATGTGCATGCTTAAAACGCGTTTTCGCACAAATCCGTGCGCGGGTGCTAAAAAGAGCAGCATCGGCATTTAGCACGTCGTTTGGTAGAAATCCACGTGCGCGTTCTGCCAAAAGCACCATTTGCATGCACATCTTGTGGTTTTGCAGAAAACTTCATCCGCGTCTACCAAAAGATGCATGTGCATGCTTAAAACGCGTTTTCGCACAAATCCGTGCGCGGGTGCTAAAAAGAGCAGCATCGGCATGCCTAGCACGTCGTTTGGTAGAAATCCACGTGCGCGTTCTGCCAAAAGCACCATTTGCATGAACATCTTGTGGTTTTGCAGAAAACTTCATCCGCGTCTACCAAAAGATGCATGTGCATGCTTAAAATGCGTTTTCGCACAAATCCGTGCGCGGGTGCTAAAAAGAGCAGCGTCGGCATGCTTAGCACGTCGTTTGGTAGAAATCCACGTGCGCGTTCTGCCAAAAGCACCATTTGCATGCACATCTTGTGGTTTTGCAGAAAACTTCATCCGCGTCTACCAAAAGATGCATGTGCATGCTTAAAACGCGTTTTCGCACAAATCCGTGCGCGGGTGCTAAAAAGAGCAGCATCGGCATTTAGCACGTCGTTTGGTAGAAATCCACGTGCGCGTTCTGCCAAAAGCACCATTTGCATGCACATCTTGTGGTTTTGCAGAAAACTTCATCCGCGTCTACCAAAAGATGCATGTGTATGCTTAAAACGCGTTTTCGCACAAATCCGTGCGCAGGTGCTAAAAAGAGCAGCATCGGCATGCTTAGCACGTCGTTTGGTAGAAATCCACGTGCGCGTTCTGCCAAAAGCACCATTTGCATGCACATCTTGTGGTTTTTCAGAAAACTTCATCCGCGTCTACGAAAAGATGCATGTGCATGCTTAAAACGCGTTTTCGCACAAATCCGTGCGCGGGTGCTAAAAAGAGCAGCATCGGCACGCTTAGCACGTCGTTTGGTAGAAATCCACGTGCGCGTTCTGCCAAAAGCCCCATTTGCATGCACATCTTGTGGTTTTGCAGAAACCTTCATCCGCGTCTACCAAAAGATGCATGTGCATGCTTAAAACGCGTTTTCGCACAAATCCGTGCGCGGGTGCTAAAAAGAGCAGCATCGGCATTTAGCACGTCGGTTGGTAGAAATCCACGTGCGCGTTCTGCCAAAAGCACCATTTGCATGCACATCTTGTGGTTTTGCAGAAAACTTCATCCGCGTCTACCAAAAGATGCATGTGTATGCTTAAAACGCGTTTTCGCACAAATCCGTGCGCAGGTGCTAAAAAGAGCAGCATCGGCATGCTTAGCACGTCGTTTGGTAGAAATCCACGTGCGCGTTCTGCCAAAAGCACCATTTGCATGCACATCTTGTGGTTTTTCAGAAAACTTCATCCGCGTCTACGAAAAGATGCATGTGCATGCTTAAAACGCGTTTTCGCACAAATCCGTGCGCGGGTGCTAAAAAGAGCAGCATCGGCACGCTTAGCACGTCGTTTGGTAGAAATCCACGTGCGCGTTCTGCCAAAAGCCCCATTTGCATGCACATCTTGTGGTTTTGCAGAAACCTTCATCCGCGTCTACCAAAAGATGCATGTGCATGCTTAAAACGCGTTTTCGCACAAATCCGTGCGCGGGTGCTAAAAAGAGCAGCATCGGCATGCTTAGCACGTCGTTTGGTAGAAATCCACGTGGGCGTTCTGCCAAAAGCACCATTTGCATGCACATCTTGTGGTTTTGCAGAAAACTTCATCCGCGTCTACCAAAAGATGCATGTGCATGCTTAAAACGCGTTTTCGCACAAATCCGTGCGCGGGTGCTAAAAAGAGCAGCATCGGCATGCTTAGCACGTCGTTTGGTAGAAATCCACGTGGGCGTTCTGCCAAAAGCACCATTTGCATGCACATCTTGTGGTTTTGCAGAAAACTTCATCCGCGTCTACCAAAAGATGCATGTGCATGCTTAAAACGCGTTTTCGCACAAATCCGTGCGCGGGTGCTAAAAAGAGCAGCATCGGCATGCTTAGCACGTCCTTTGGTAGAAATCCACGTGCGCGTTCTGCCAAAAGCACCATTTGCATGCACATCTTGTGGTTTTGCAGAAAACTTCATCCGCGTCTACCAAAAGATGCATGTGCATGCTTAAAACGCGTTTTCGCACAAATCCGTGCGCGGGTGCTAAAAAGAGCAGCATCGGCATGCTTAGCACGTCGTTTGGTAGAAATCCACGTGCGCGTTCTGCCAAAAGCACCATTTGCATGCACATCTTGTGGTTTTGCAGAAAACTTCATCCGCGTCTACCAAAAGATGCATGTGCATGCTTAAAACGCGTTTTCGCACAAATCCGTGCGCGGGTGCTAAAAAGAGCAGCATCGGCATGCCTAGCACGTCGTTTGGTAGAAATCCACGTGCGCGTTCTGCCAAAAGCACCATTTGCATGCACATCTTGTGGTTTTGCAGAAAACTTCATTCGCGTCTACCAAAAGATGCATGTGCATGCTTAAAATGCGTTTTCGCACAAATCCGTGCGCGGGTGCTAAAAAGAGCAGCGTCGGCATGCTTAGCACGTCGTTTGGTAGAAATCCACGTGCGCGTTCTGCCAAAAGCACCATTTGCATGCACATCTTGTGGTTTTGCAGAAAACTTCATCCGCGTCTACCGAAAGATGCATGTGCATGCTTAAAACGCGTTTTCGCACAAATCCGTGCGCGGGTGCTAAAAAGAGCAGCATTGGCATTTAGCACGTCGTTTGGTAGAAATCCACGTGCGCGTTCTGCCAAAAGCACCATTTGCATGCACATCTTGTGGTTTTGCAGAAAACTTCATCCGCGTCTACCAAAAGATGCATGTGCATGCTTAAAACGCGTTTTCGCACAAATCCGTGCGCGGGTGCTAAAAAGAGCAGCATCGGCATGCCTAGCACGTCGTTTGGTAGAAATCCACGTGCGCGTTCTGCCAAAAGCACCATTTGCATGCACATCTTGTGGTTTTGCAGAAAACTTCATTCGCGTCTACCAAAAGATGCATGTGCATGCTTAAAACGCGTTTTCGCACAAATCCGTGCGCGGGTGCTAAAAAGAGCAGCATCGGCATGCTTAGCACGTCGTTTGGTAGAAATCCACGTGCGCGTTCTGCCAAAAGCACCATTTGCACGCACATCTTGTGGTTTTGCAGAGAACTTCATCCGCGTCTACCAAAAGATGCATGTGCATGCTTAAAACGCGTTTTCGCACAAATCCGTGCGCAGGTGCTAAAAAGAGCAGCATCGGCATGCTTAGCACGTCGTTTGGTAGAAATCCACGTGCGCGTTCTGCCAAAAGCACCATTTGCATGCACATCTTGTGGTTTTTCAGAAAACTTCATCCGCGTCTACGAAAAGATGCATGTGCATGCTTAAAACGCGTTTTCGCACAAATCCGTGCGCGGGTGCTAAAAAGAGCAGCATCGGCACGCTTAGCACGTCGTTTGGTAGAAATCCACGTGCGCGTTCTGCCAAAAGCCCCATTTGCATGCACATCTTGTGGTTTTGCAGAAAACTTCATCCGCGTCTACCAAAAGATGCATGTGCATGCTTAAAACGCGTTTTCGCACAAATCCGTGCGCGGGTGCTAAAAAGAGCAGCATCGGCATGCTTAGCACGTCGTTTGGTAGAAATCCACGTGGGCGTTCTGCCAAAAGCACCATTTGCATGCACATCTTGTGGTTTTGCAGAAAACTTCATCCGCGTCTACCAAAAGATGCATGTGCATGCTTAAAACGCGTTTTCGCACAAATCCGTGCGCGGGTGCTAAAAAGAACAGCATCGGCATGCTTAGCACGTCGTTTGGTAGAAATCCACGTGCGCGTTCTGCCAAAAGCACCATTTGCATGCACATCTTGTGGTTTTGCAGAAAACTTCATCCGCGTCTACCAAAAGATGCATGTGCATGCTTAAAACGCGTTTTCGCACAAATCCGTGCGCGGGTGCTAAAAAGAGCAGCATCGGCATGCTTAGCACGTCGTTTGGTAGAAATCCAAGTGCGCGTTCTGCCAAAAGCACCATTTGCATGCACATCTTGTGGTTTTGCAGAAAACTTCATCCGCGTCTACCAAAAGATGCATGTGCATGCTTAAAACGCGTTTTCGCACAAATCCGTGCGCGGGTGCTAAAAAGAGCAGCATCGGCATGCTTAGCACGTCGTTTGGTAGAAATCCACGTGCGCGTTCTGCCAAAAGCACCCTTTGCATGCACATCTTGTGGTTTTGCAGAAAACTTCATCCGCATCTACCAAAAGATGCATGTGCATGCTTAAAACGCGTTTTCGCACAAATCCGTGCGCGGGTGCTAAAAAGAGCAGCATCGGCATGCTTAGCACGTCGTTTGGTAGAAATCCACGTGCGCGTTCTGCCAAAAGCACAATTTGCATGCACATCTTGTGGTTTTGCAGAAAACTTCATCCGCGTCTACCAAAAGATGCGTGTGCATGCTTAAAACGCGTTTTCGCACAAATCCGTGCGTGGGTGCTAAAAAGAGCAGCATCGGCATGCTTAGCACGTCGTTTGGTAGAAATCCACGTGCGCGTTCTGCCAAAAGTACCATTTGCATGCACATCTTGTGCTTTTGCAGAAAACTTCATCCGCGTCTACCAAAAGATGCATGTGCATGCTTAAAACGCGTTTTCGCACAAATCCGTGCGCGGGTGCTAAAAAGAGCAGCATCGGCATGCTTAGCACGTCGTTTGGTAGAAATCCACGTGCGCGTTCTGCAAAAAGCACCATTTGCATGCACATCTTGTGGTTTTGCAGAAAACTTCATCCGCGTCTACCAAAAGATGCATGTGCATGCTTAAAACGCGTTTTCGCACAAATGCATGCGCGGGTGCTAAAAAGAGCAGCATCGGCATGCTTAGCACGTCGTTTGGTAGAAATCCACGTGCGCGTTCTGCAAAAAGCACCATTTGCATGCACATCTTGTGGTTTTGCAGAAAACTTCATCCGCGTCTACCAAAAGATGCATGTGCATGCTCAAAACGCGTTTTCGCACAAATGCGTGCGCGGGTGCTAAAAAGAGCAGCATCGGCATGCTTAGCACGTCGTTTGGTAGAAATCCACGTGCGCGTTCTGCAAAAACCACCATTTGCATGCACATCTTGTGGTTTTGCAGAAAACTTCATCCGCGTCTACCAAAAGATGCATGTGCATGCTTAAAACGCGTTTTCGCACAAATCCGTGCGCGGGTGCTAAAAAGAGCAGCATCGGCATGCTTAGCACGTCGTTTGGTAGAAATCCACGTGCGCCTTCTGCAAAAAGCACCATTTGCATGCACATCTTGTGGTTTTGCAGAAAACTTCATCCGCGTCTACCAAAAGATGCATGTGCAGGCTTAAAACGCGTTTTCGCACAAATGCGTGCGCGGGTGCTAAAAAGAGCAGCATCGGCATGCTTAGCACGTCGTTTGGTAGAAATCCACGTGCGCGTTCTGCCAAAAGCACCATTTGCATGCACATCTTGTGGTTTTGCAGAAAACTTCATCCGCGTCTACCAAAAGATGCATGTGCATGCTTAAAACGCGTTTTCGCACAAATCCGTGCGCGGGTGCTAAAAAGAGCAGCATCGGCATGCTTAGCACGTCGTTTGGTAGAAATCCAAGTGCGCGTTCTGCCAAAAGCACCATTTGCATGCACATCTTGTGGTTTTGCAGAAAACTTCATCCGCGTCTACCAAAAGATGCATGTGCATGCTTAAAACGCGTTTTCGCACAAATCCGTGCGCGGGTGCTAAAAAGAGCAGCATCGGCATGCTTAGCACGTCGTTTGGTAGAAATCCACGTGCGCGTTCTGCCAAAAGCACCCTTTGCATGCACATCTTGTGGTTTTGCAGAAAACTTCATCCGCATCTACCAAAAGATGCATGTGCATGCTTAAAACGCGTTTTCGCACAAATCCGTGCGCGGGTGCTAAAAAGAGCAGCATCGGCATGCTTAGCACGTCGTTTGGTAGAAATCCACGTGCGCGTTCTGCCAAAAGCACAATTTGCATGCACATCTTGTGGTTTTGCAGAAAACTTCATCCGCGTCTACCAAAAGATGCGTGTGCATGCTTAAAACGCGTTTTCGCACAAATCCGTGCGTGGGTGCTAAAAAGAGCAGCATCGGCATGCTTAGCACGTCGTTTGGTAGAAATCCACGTGCGCGTTCTGCCAAAAGTACCATTTGCATGCACATCTTGTGCTTTTGCAGAAAACTTCATCCGCGTCTACCAAAAGATGCATGTGCATGCTTAAAACGCGTTTTCGCACAAATCCGTGCGCGGGTGCTAAAAAGAGCAGCATCGGCATGCTTAGCACGTCGTTTGGTAGAAATCCACGTGCGCGTTCTGCAAAAAGCACCATTTGCATGCACATCTTGTGGTTTTGCAGAAAACTTCATCCGCGTCTACCAAAAGATGCATGTGCATGCTTAAAACGCGTTTTCGCACAAATGCATGCGCGGGTGCTAAAAAGAGCAGCATCGGCATGCTTAGCACGTCGTTTGGTAGAAATCCACGTGCGCGTTCTGCAAAAAGCACCATTTGCATGCACATCTTGTGGTTTTGCAGAAAACTTCATCCGCGTCTACCAAAAGATGCATGTGCATGCTCAAAACGCGTTTTCGCACAAATGCGTGCGCGGGTGCTAAAAAGAGCAGCATCGGCATGCTTAGCACGTCGTTTGGTAGAAATCCACGTGCGCGTTCTGCAAAAACCACCATTTGCATGCACATCTTGTGGTTTTGCAGAAAACTTCATCCGCGTCTACCAAAAGATGCATGTGCATGCTTAAAACGCGTTTTCGCACAAATCCGTGCGCGGGTGCTAAAAAGAGCAGCATCGGCATGCTTAGCACGTCGTTTGGTAGAAATCCACGTGCGCCTTCTGCAAAAAGCACCATTTGCATGCACATCTTGTGGTTTTGCAGAAAACTTCATCCGCGTCTACCAAAAGATGCATGTGCAGGCTTAAAACGCGTTTTCGCACAAATGCGTGCGCGGGTGCTAAAAAGAGCAGCATCGGCATGCTTAGCACGTCGTTTGGTAGAAATCCACGTGCGCGTTCTGCCAAAAGCACCATTTGCATGCACATCTTGTGGTTTTGCAGAAAACTTCATCCGCGTCTACCAAAAGATGCATGTGCATGCTTAAAACGCGTTTTCGCACAAATGCGTGCGCGGGTGCTAAAAAGAGCAGCATCGGCATGCTTAGCACGTCGTTTGGTAGAAATCCACGTGCGCGTTCTGCAAAAAGCACCATTTGCATGCACATCTTGTGGTTTTGCAGAAAACTTCATCCGCGTCTACCAAAAGATGCATGTGCATGCTTAAAACACGTTTTCGCACAAATGCGTGCGCGGGTGCTAAAAAGAGCAGCATCGGCATGCTTAGCACGTCGTTTGGTAGAAATCCACGTGCGCGTTCTGCAAAAAGCACCATTTGCATGCACATCTTGTGGTTTTGCAGAAAACTTCATCCGCGTCTACCAAAAGATGCATGTGCATGCTTAAAACACGTTTTCGCACAAATGCGTGCGCGGGTGCTAAAAAGAGCAGCATCGGCATGCTTAGCACGTCGTTTGGTAGAAATCCACGTGCGCGTTCTGCCAAAAGCACCATTTGCATGCACATCTTGTGGTATTGCAGAAAACTTCATCCGCGTCTACCAAAAGATGCATGTGCATGCTTAAAACGCGTTTTCGCACAAATCCGTGCGCGGGTGCTAAAAAGAGCAGCATCGGCATGCTTAGCACGTCGTTTGGTAGAAATCCACGTGCGCGTTCTGCAAAAAGCACCATTTGCATGCACATCTTGTGGTTTTGCAGAAAACTTCATCCGCGTCTACCAAAAGATGCATGTGCATGCTTAAAACGCGTTTTCGCACAAATGCGTGCGCGGGTGCTAAAAAGAGCAGCATCGGCATGCTTAGCACGTCGTTTGGTAGAAATCCACGTGCGCGTTCTGCAAAAAGCACCATTTGCATGCACATCTTGTGGTTTTGCAGAAAACTTCATCCGCGTCTACCAAAAGATGCATGTGCATGCTTAAAACGCGTTTTCGCACAAATGCGTGCGCGGGTGCTAAAAAGAGCAGCATCGGCATGCTTAGCACGTCGTTTGGTAGAAATCCACGTGCGCGTTCTGCAAAAAGCACCATTTGCATGCACATCTTGTGGTTTTGCAGAAAACTTCATCCGCGTCTACCAAAAGATGCATGTGCATGCTTAAAACGCGTTTTCGCACAAATCCGTGCGCGGGTGCTAAAAAGAGCAGCATCGGCATGCTTAGCACGTCGGTTGGTAGAAATCCACGTGCGCGTTCTGCAAAAAGCACCATTTGCATGCACATCTTGTGGTTTAGCAGAAAACTTCATCCGCGTCTACCAAAAGATGCATGTGCATGCTTAAAACGCGTTTTCGCACAAATGCGTGCGCGGGTGCTAAAAAGAGCAGCATCGGCATGCTTAGCACGTCGTTTGGTAGAAATCCACGTGCGCGTTCTGCAAAAAGCACCATTTGCATGCACATCTTGTGGTTTTGCAGAAAACTTCATCCGCGTCTACCAAAAGATGCATGCGCATGCTTAAAACGCGTTTTCGCACAAATGCGTGCGCGGGTGCTAAAAAGAGCAGCATCGGCATGCTTAGCACGTCGTTTGGTAGAAATCCACGTGCGCGTTCTGCAAAAAGCACCATTTGCATGCACATCTTGTGGTTTTGCAGAAAACTTCATCCGCGTCTACCAAAAGATGCATGTGCATGCTTAAAACGCGTTTTCGCACAAATGCTTGCGCGGGTGCTAAATATAGCAGCATCGGCATGCTTAGCACGTCGTTTGGTAGAAATCCACGTGCGCGTTCTGCAAAAAGCACCATTTGCATGCACATCTTGTGGTTTTGCAGAAAACTTCATCCGCGTCTACCAAAAGATGCATGTGCATGCCTAAAACGCGTTTTCGCACAAATGCGTGCACGGGTGCTAAAAAGAGCAGCATCGGCATGCTTAGCACGTCGTTTGGTAGAAATCCACGTGCGCGTTCTGCCAAAAGCACCATTTGCATGCACATCTTGTGGTTTTGCAGAAAACTTCATCCGCGTCTACCAAAAGATGCATGTGCATGCTTAAAACCCGTTTTCGCACAAATCCGTGCGCGGGTGCTAAAAAGAGCAGCATCGGCATGCTTAGCACGTCGTTTGGTAGAAATCCACGTGCGCGTTCTGCCAAAAGCACCCTTTGCATGCACATCTTGTGGTTTTGCAGAAAACTTCATCCGCATCTACCAAAAGATGCATGTGCATGCTTAAAACGCGTTTTCGCACAAATCCGTGCGCGGGTGCTAAAAAGAGCAGCATCGGCATGCTTAGCACGTCGTTTGGTAGAAATCCACGTGCGCGTTCTGCCAAAAGCACAATTTGCATGCACATCTTGTGGTTTTGCAGAAAACTTCATCCGCGTCTACCAAAAGATGCGTGTGCATGCTTAAAACGCGTTTTCGCACAAATCCGTGCGTGGGTGCTAAAAAGAGCAGCATCGGCATGCTTAGCACGTCGTTTGGTAGAAATCCACGTGCGCGTTCTGCCAAAAGTACCATTTGCATGCACATCTTGTGCTTTTGCAGAAAACTTCATCCGCGTCTACCAAAAGATGCATGTGCATGCTTAAAACGCGTTTTCGCACAAATCCGTGCGCGGGTGCTAAAAAGAGCAGCATCGGCATGCTTAGCACGTCGTTTGGTAGAAATCCACGTGCGCGTTCTGCCAAAAGCACCCTTTGCATGCACATCTTGTGGTTTTGCAGAAAACTTCATCCGCATCTACCAAAAGATGCATGTGCATGCTTAAAACGCGTTTTCGCACAAATCCGTGCGCGGGTGCTAAAAAGAGCAGCATCGGCATGCTTAGCACGTCGTTTGGTAGAAATCCACGTGCGCGTTCTGCCAAAAGCACAATTTGCATGCACATCTTGTGGTTTTGCAGAAAACTTCATCCGCGTCTACCAAAAGATGCGTGTGCATGCTTAAAACGCGTTTTCGCACAAATCCGTGCGTGGGTGCTAAAAAGAGCAGCATCGGCATGCTTAGCACGTCGTTTGGTAGAAATCCACGTGCGCGTTCTGCCAAAAGTACCATTTGCATGCACATCTTGTGCTTTTGCAGAAAACTTCATCCGCGTCTACCAAAAGATGCATGTGCATGCTTAAAACGCGTTTTCGCACAAATCCGTGCGCGGGTGCTAAAAAGAGCAGCATCGGCATGCTTAGCACGTCGTTTGGTAGAAATCCACGTGCGCGTTCTGCAAAAAGCACCATTTGCATGCACATCTTGTGGTTTTGCAGAAAACTTCATCCGCGTCTACCAAAAGATGCATGTGCATGCTTAAAACGCGTTTTCGCACAAATGCATGCGCGGGTGCTAAAAAGAGCAGCATCGGCATGCTTAGCACGTCGTTTGGTAGAAATCCACGTGCGCGTTCTGCAAAAAGCACCATTTGCATGCACATCTTGTGGTTTTGCAGAAAACTTCATCCGCGTCTACCAAAAGATGCATGTGCATGCTCAAAACGCGTTTTCGCACAAATGCGTGCGCGGGTGCTAAAAAGAGCAGCATCGGCATGCTTAGCACGTCGTTTGGTAGAAATCCACGTGCGCGTTCTGCAAAAACCACCATTTGCATGCACATCTTGTGGTTTTGCAGAAAACTTCATCCGCGTCTACCAAAAGATGCATGTGCATGCTTAAAACGCGTTTTCGCACAAATCCGTGCGCGGGTGCTAAAAAGAGCAGCATCGGCATGCTTAGCACGTCGTTTGGTAGAAATCCACGTGCGCCTTCTGCAAAAAGCACCATTTGCATGCACATCTTGTGGTTTTGCAGAAAACTTCATCCGCGTCTACCAAAAGATGCATGTGCAGGCTTAAAACGCGTTTTCGCACAAATGCGTGCGCGGGTGCTAAAAAGAGCAGCATCGGCATGCTTAGCACGTCGTTTGGTAGAAATCCACGTGCGCGTTCTGCCAAAAGCACCATTTGCATGCACATCTTGTGGTATTGCAGAAAACTTCATCCGCGTCTACCAAAAGATGCATGTGCATGCTTAAAACGCGTTTTCGCACAAATCCGTGCGCGGGTGCTAAAAAGAGCAGCATCGGCATGCTTAGCACGTCGTTTGGTAGAAATCCACGTGCGCCTTCTGCAAAAAGCACCATTTGCATGCACATCTTGTGGTTTTGCAGAAAACTTCATCCGCGTCTACCAAAAGATGCATGTGCAGGCTTAAAACGCGTTTTCGCACAAATGCGTGCGCGGGTGCTAAAAAGAGCAGCATCGGCATGCTTAGCACGTCGTTTGGTAGAAATCCACGTGCGCGTTCTGCCAAAAGCACCATTTGCATGCACATCTTGTGGTTTTGCAGAAAACTTCATCCGCGTCTACCAAAAGATGCATGTGCATGCTTAAAACGCGTTTTCGCACAAATGCGTGCGCGGGTGCTAAAAAGAGCAGCATCGGCATGCTTAGCACGTCGTTTGGTAGAAATCCACGTGCGCGTTCTGCAAAAAGCACCATTTGCATGCACATCTTGTGGTTTTGCAGAAAACTTCATCCGCGTCTACCAAAAGATGCATGTGCATGCTTAAAACACGTTTTCGCACAAATGCGTGCGCGGGTGCTAAAAAGAGCAGCATCGGCATGCTTAGCACGTCGTTTGGTAGAAATCCACGTGCGCGTTCTGCAAAAAGCACCATTTGCATGCACATCTTGTGGTTTTGCAGAAAACTTCATCCGCGTCTACCAAAAGATGCATGTGCATGCTTAAAACACGTTTTCGCACAAATGCGTGCGCGGGTGCTAAAAAGAGCAGCATCGGCATGCTTAGCACGTCGTTTGGTAGAAATCCACGTGCGCGTTCTGCCAAAAGCACCATTTGCATGCACATCTTGTGGTATTGCAGAAAACTTCATCCGCGTCTACCAAAAGATGCATGTGCATGCTTAAAACGCGTTTTCGCACAAATCCGTGCGCGGGTGCTAAAAAGAGCAGCATCGGCATGCTTAGCACGTCGTTTGGTAGAAATCCACGTGCGCGTTCTGCAAAAAGCACCATTTGCATGCACATCTTGTGGTTTTGCAGAAAACTTCATCCGCGTCTGCCAAAAGATGCATGTGCATGCTTAAAACGCGTTTTCGCACAAATGCGTGCGCGGGTGCTAAAAAGAGCAGCATCGGCATGCTTAGCACGTCGTTTGGTAGAAATCCACGTGCGCGTTCTGCAAAAAGCACCATTTGCATGCACATCTTGTGGTTTTGCAGAAAACTTCATCCGCGTCTACCAAAAGATGCATGTGCATGCTTAAAACGCGTTTTCGCACAAATGCGTGCGCGGGTGCTAAAAAGAGCAGCATCGGCATGCTTAGCACGTCGTTTGGTAGAAATCCACGTGCGCGTTCTGCAAAAAGCACCATTTGCATGCACATCTTGTGGTTTTGCAGAAAACTTCATCCGCGTCTACCAAAAGATGCATGTGCATGCTTAAAACGCGTTTTCGCACAAATCCGTGCGCGGGTGCTAAAAAGAGCAGCATCGGCATGCTTAGCACGTCGGTTGGTAGAAATCCACGTGCGCGTTCTGCAAAAAGCACCATTTGCATGCACATCTTGTGGTTTAGCAGAAAACTTCATCCGCGTCTACCAAAAGATGCATGTGCATGCTTAAAACGCGTTTTCGCACAAATGCGTGCGCGGGTGCTAAAAAGAGCAGCATCGGCATGCTTAGCACGTCGTTTGGTAGAAATCCACGTGCGCGTTCTGCAAAAAGCACCATTTGCATGCACATCTTGTGGTTTTGCAGAAAACTTCATCCGCGTCTACCAAAAGATGCATGCGCATGCTTAAAACGCGTTTTCGCACAAATGCGTGCGCGGGTGCTAAAAAGAGCAGCATCGGCATGCTTAGCACGTCGTTTGGTAGAAATCCACGTGCGCGTTCTGCAAAAAGCACCATTTGCATGCACATCTTGTGGTTTTGCAGAAAACTTCATCCGCGTCTACCAAAAGATGCATGTGCATGCTTAAAACGCGTTTTCGCACAAATGCTTGCGCGGGTGCTAAATATAGCAGCATCGGCATGCTTAGCACGTCGTTTGGTAGAAATCTACGTGCGCGTTCTGCAAAAAGCACCATTTGCATGCACATCTTGTGGTTTTGCAGAAAACTTCATCCGCGTCTACCAAAAGATGCATGTGCATGCTTAAAACGCGTTTTCGCACAAATGCGTGCACGGGTGCTAAAAAGAGCAGCATCGGCATGCTTAGCACGTCGTTTGGTAGAAATCCACGTGCGCGTTCTGCCAAAAGCACCATTTGCATGCACATCTTGTGGTTTTGCAGAAAACTTCATCCGCGTCTACCAAAAGATGCATGTGCATGCTTAAAACCCGTTTTCGCACAAATCCGTGCGCGGGTGCTAAAAAGAGCAGCATCGGCATGCTTAGCACGTCGTTTGGTAGAAATCCACGTGCGCGTTCTGCCAAAAGTACCATTTGCATGCACATCTTGTGCTTTTGCAGAAAACTTCATCCGCGTCTACCAAAAGATGCATGTGCATGCTTAAAACGCGTTTTCGCACAAATCCGTGCGCGGGTGCTAAAAAGAGCAGCATCGGCATGCTTAGCACGTCGTTTGGTAGAAATCCACGTGCGCGTTCTGCAAAAAGCACCATTTGCATGCACATCTTGTGGTTTTGCAGAAAACTTCATCCGCGTCTACCAAAAGATGCATGTGCATGCTTAAAACGCGTTTTCGCACAAATGCATGCGCGGGTGCTAAAAAGAGCAGCATCGGCATGCTTAGCACGTCGTTTGGTAGAAATCCACGTGCGCGTTCTGCAAAAAGCACCATTTGCATGCACATCTTGTGGTTTTGCAGAAAACTTCATCCGCGTCTACCAAAAGATGCATGTGCATGCTCAAAACGCGTTTTCGCACAAATGCGTGCGCGGGTGCTAAAAAGAGCAGCATCGGCATGCTTAGCACGTCGTTTGGTAGAAATCCACGTGCGCGTTCTGCAAAAAGCACCATTTGCATGCACATCTTGTGGTTTTGCAGAAAACTTCATCCGCGTCTACCAAAAGATGCATGTGCATGCTTAAAACGCGTTTTCGCACAAATCCGTGCGCGGGTGCTAAAAAGAGCAGCATCGGCATGCTTAGCACGTCGTTTGGTAGAAATCCACGTGCGCCTTCTGCAAAAAGCACCATTTGCATGCACATCTTGTGGTTTTGCAGAAAACTTCATCCGCGTCTACCAAAAGATGCATGTGCAGGCTTAAAACGCGTTTTCGCACAAATGCGTGCGCGGGTGCTAAAAAGAGCAGCATCGGCATGCTTAGCACGTCGTTTGGTAGAAATCCACGTGCGCGTTCTGCCAAAAGCACCATTTGCATGCACATCTTGTGGTTTTGCAGAAAACTTCATCCGCGTCTACCAAAAGATGCATGTGCATGCTTAAAACGCGTTTTCGCACAAATGCGTGCGCGGGTGCTAAAAAGAGCAGCATCGGCATGCTTAGCACGTCGTTTGGTAGAAATCCACGTGCGCGTTCTGCAAAAAGCACCATTTGCATGCACATCTTGTGGTTTTGCAGAAAACTTCATCCGCGTCTACCAAAAGATGCATGTGCATGCTCAAAACGCGTTTTCGCACAAATGCGTGCGCGGGTGCTAAAAAGAGCAGCATCGGCATGCTTAGCACGTCGTTTGGTAGAAATCCACGTGCGCGTTCTGCAAAAAGCACCATTTGCATGCACATCTTGTGGTTTTGCAGAAAACTTCATCCGCGTCTACCAAAAGATGCATGTGCATGCTTAAAACGCGTTTTCGCACAAATCCGTGCGCGGGTGCTAAAAAGAGCAGCATCGGCATGCTTAGCACGTCGTTTGGTAGAAATCCACGTGCGCCTTCTGCAAAAAGCACCATTTGCATGCACATCTTGTGGTTTTGCAGAAAACTTCATCCGCGTCTACCAAAAGATGCATGTGCAGGCTTAAAACGCGTTTTCGCACAAATGCGTGCGCGGGTGCTAAAAAGAGCAGCATCGGCATGCTTAGCACGTCGTTTGGTAGAAATCCACGTGCGCGTTCTGCCAAAAGCACCATTTGCATGCACATCTTGTGGTTTTGCAGAAAACTTCATCCGCGTCTACCAAAAGATGCATGTGCATGCTTAAAACGCGTTTTCGCACAAATGCGTGCGCGGGTGCTAAAAAGAGCAGCATCGGCATGCTTAGCACGTCGTTTGGTAGAAATCCACGTGCGCGTTCTGCAAAAAGCACCATTTGCATGCACATCTTGTGGTTTTGCAGAAAACTTCATCCGCGTCTACCAAAAGATGCATGTGCATGCTTAAAACACGTTTTCGCACAAATGCGTGCGCGGGTGCTAAAAAGAGCAGCATCGGCATGCTTAGCACGTCGTTTGGTAGAAATCCACGTGCGCGTTCTGCCAAAAGCACCATTTGCATGCACATCTTGTGGTATTGCAGAAAACTTCATCCGCGTCTACCAAAAGATGCATGTGCATGCTTAAAACGCGTTTTCGCACAAATGCGTGCGCGGGTGCTAAAAAGAGCAGCATCGGCATGCTTAGCACGTCGTTTGGTAGAAATCCACGTGCGCGTTCTGCAAAAAGCACCATTTGCATGCACATCTTGTGGTTTTGCAGAAAACTTCATCCGCGTCTACCAAAAGATGTGCATGCTTAAAACGCGTTTTCGCACAAATCCGTGCGCGGGTGCTAAAAAGAGCAGCATCGGCATGCTTAGCACGTCGTTTGGTAGAAATCCATGTGCGCGTTCTGCAAAAAGCACCATTTGCATGCACATCTTGTGGTTTTGCAGAAAACTTCATCCGCGTCTACCAAAAGATGCATGTGCATGCTTAAAACCCGTTTTCGCACAAATCCGTGCGCGGGTGCTAAAAAGAGCAGCATCGGCATGCTTAGCACGTCGTTTGGTAGAAATCCACGTGCGCGTTCTGCCAAAAGCACCCTTTGCATGCACATCTTGTGGTTTTGCAGAAAACTTCATCCGCATCTACCAAAAGATGCATGTGCATGCTTAAAACGCGTTTTCGCACAAATCCGTGCGCGGGTGCTAAAAAGAGCAGCATCGGCATGCTTAGCACGTCGTTTGGTAGAAATCCACGTGCGCGTTCTGCCAAAAGCACAATTTGCATGCACATCTTGTGGTTTTGCAGAAAACTTCATCCGCGTCTACCAAAAGATGCGTGTGCATGCTTAAAACGCGTTTTCGCACAAATCCGTGCGTGGGTGCTAAAAAGAGCAGCATCGGCATGCTTAGCACGTCGTTTGGTAGAAATCCACGTGCGCGTTCTGCCAAAAGTACCATTTGCATGCACATCTTGTGCTTTTGCAGAAAACTTCATCCGCGTCTACCAAAAGATGCATGTGCATGCTTAAAACGCGTTTTCGCACAAATCCGTGCGCGGGTGCTAAAAAGAGCAGCATCGGCATGCTTAGCACGTCGTTTGGTAGAAATCCACGTGCGCGTTCTGCAAAAAGCACCATTTGCATGCACATCTTGTGGTTTTGCAGAAAACTTCATCCGCGTCTACCAAAAGATGCATGTGCATGCTTAAAACGCGTTTTCGCACAAATGCATGCGCGGGTGCTAAAAAGAGCAGCATCGGCATGCTTAGCACGTCGTTTGGTAGAAATCCACGTGCGCGTTCTGCAAAAAGCACCATTTGCATGCACATCTTGTGGTTTTGCAGAAAACTTCATCCGCGTCTACCAAAAGATGCATGTGCATGCTCAAAACGCGTTTTCGCACAAATGCGTGCGCGGGTGCTAAAAAGAGCAGCATCGGCATGCTTAGCACGTCGTTTGGTAGAAATCCACGTGCGCGTTCTGCAAAAAGCACCATTTGCATGCACATCTTGTGGTTTTGCAGAAAACTTCATCCGCGTCTACCAAAAGATGCATGTGCATGCTTAAAACGCGTTTTCGCACAAATCCGTGCGCGGGTGCTAAAAAGAGCAGCATCGGCATGCTTAGCACGTCGTTTGGTAGAAATCCACGTGCGCCTTCTGCAAAAAGCACCATTTGCATGCACATCTTGTGGTTTTGCAGAAAACTTCATCCGCGTCTACCAAAAGATGCATGTGCAGGCTTAAAACGCGTTTTCGCACAAATGCGTGCGCGGGTGCTAAAAAGAGCAGCATCGGCATGCTTAGCACGTCGTTTGGTAGAAATCCACGTGCGCGTTCTGCCAAAAGCACCATTTGCATGCACATCTTGTGGTTTTGCAGAAAACTTCATCCGCGTCTACCAAAAGATGCATGTGCATGCTTAAAACGCGTTTTCGCACAAATGCGTGCGCGGGTGCTAAAAAGAGCAGCATCGGCATGCTTAGCACGTCGTTTGGTAGAAATCCACGTGCGCGTTCTGCAAAAAGCACCATTTGCATGCACATCTTGTGGTTTTGCAGAAAACTTCATCCGCGTCTACCAAAAGATGCATGTGCATGCTTAAAACACGTTTTCGCACAAATGCGTGCGCGGGTGCTAAAAAGAGCAGCATCGGCATGCTTAGCACGTCGTTTGGTAGAAATCCACGTGCGCGTTCTGCCAAAAGCACCATTTGCATGCACATCTTGTGGTATTGCAGAAAACTTCATCCGCGTCTACCAAAAGATGCATGTGCATGCTTAAAACGCGTTTTCGCACAAATCCGTGCGCGGGTGCTAAAAAGAGCAGCATCGGCATGCTTAGCACGTCGTTTGGTAGAAATCCACGTGCGCGTTCTGCAAAAAGCACCATTTGCATGCACATCTTGTGGTTTTGCAGAAAACTTCATCCGCGTCTACCAAAAGATTCATGTGCATGCTTAAAACGCGTTTTCGCACAAATGCGTGCGCGGGTGCTAAAAAGAGCAGCATCGGCATGCTTAGCACGTCGTTTGGTAGAAATCCACGTGCGCGTTCTGCAAAAAGCACCATTTGCATGCACATCTTGTGGTTTCGCAGAAAACTTCATCCGCGTCTACCAAAAGATGCGTGTGCATGCTTAAAACGCGTTTTCGCACAAATCCGTGCGTGGGTGCTAAAAAGAGCAGCATCGGCATGCTTAGCACGTCGTTTGGTAGAAATCCACGTGCGCGTTCTGCCAAAAGTACCATTTGCATGCACATCTTGTGCTTTTGCAGAAAACTTCATCCGCGTCTACCAAAAGATGCATGTGCATGCTTAAAACGCGTTTTCGCACAAATCCGTGCGCGGGTGCTAAAAAGAGCAGCATCGGCATGCTTAGCACGTCGTTTGGTAGAAATCCATGTGCGCGTTCTGCAAAAAGCACCATTTGCATGCACATCTTGTGGTTTAGCAGAAAACTTCATCCGCGTCTACCAAAAGATGCATGTGCATGCTTAAAACGCGTTTTCGCACAAATGCGTGCGCGGGTGCTAAAAAGAGCAGCATCGGCATGCTTAGCACGTCGTTTGGTAGAAATCCACGTACGCGTTCTGCAAAAAGCACCATTTGCATGCACATCTTGTGGTTTTGCAGAAAACTTCATCCGCGTCTACCAAAAGATGCATGCGCATGCTTAAAACGCGTTTTCGCACAAATGCGTGCGCGGGTGCTAAAAAGAGCAGCATCGGCATGCTTAGCACGTCGTTTGGTAGAAATCCACGTGCGCGTTCTGCAAAAAGCACCATTTGCATGCACATCTTGTGGTTTTGCAGAAAACTTCATCCGCGTCTACCAAAAGATGCATGTGCATGCTTAAAACGCGTTTTCGCACAAATGCTTGCGCGGGTGCTAAATATAGCAGCATCGGCATGCTTAGCACGTCGTTTGGTAGAAATCCACGTGCGCGTTCTGCAAAAAGCACCATTTGCATGCACATCTTGTGGTTTTGCAGAAAACTTCATCCGCGTCTACCAAAAGATGCGTGTGCATGCTTAAAACGCGTTTTCGCACAAATCCGTGCGTGGGTGCTAAAAAGAGCAGCATCGGCATGCTTAGCACGTCGTTTGGTAGAAATCCACGTGCGCGTTCTGCTAAAAGTACCATTTGCATGCACATCTTGTGCTTTTGCAGAAAACTTCATCCGCGTCTACCAAAAGATGCATGTGCATGCTTAAAACGCGTTTTCGCACAAATCCGTGCGCGGGTGCTAAAAAGAGCAGCATCGGCATGCTTAGCACGTCGTTTGGTAGAAATCCATGTGCGCGTTCTGCAAAAAGCACCATTTGCATGCACATCTTGTGGTTTAGCAGAAAACTTCATCCGCGTCTACCAAAAGATGCATGTGCATGCTTAAAACGCGTTTTCGCACAAATGCGTGCGCGGGTGCTAAAAAGAGCAGCATCGGCATGCTTAGCACGTCGTTTGGTAGAAATCCACGTGCGCGTTCTGCAAAAAGCACCATTTGCATGCACATCTTGTGGTTTTGCAGAAAACTTCATCCGCGTCTACCAAAAGATGCATGCGCATGCTTAAAACGCGTTTTCGCACAAATGCGTGCGCGGGTGCTAAAAAGAGCAGCATCGGCATGCTTAGCACGTCGTTTGGTAGAAATCCACGTGCGCGTTCTGCAAAAAGCACCATTTGCATGCACATCTTGTGGTTTTGCAGAAAACTTCATCCGCGTCTACCAAAAGATGCATGTGCATGCTTAAAACGCGTTTTCACACAAATGCTTGCGCGGGTGCTAAATATAGCAGCATCGGCATGCTTAGCACGTCGTTTGGTAGAAATCCACGTGCGCCTTCTGCAAAAAGCACCATTTGCATGCACATCTTGTGGTTTTGCAGAAAACTTCATCCGCGTCTACCAAAAGATGCATGTGCAGGCTTAAAACGCGTTTTCGCACAAATGCGTGCGCGGGTGCTAAAAAGAGCAGCATCGGCATGCTTAGCACGTCGTTTGGTAGAAATCCACGTGCGCGTTCTGCCAAAAGCACCATTTGCATGCACATCTTGTGGTTTTGCAGAAAACTTCATCCGCGTCTACCAAAAGATGCATGTGCATGCTTAAAACACGTTTTCGCACAAATGCGTGCGCGGGTGCTAAAAAGAGCAGCATCGGCATGCTTAGCACGTCGTTTGGTAGAAATCCACGTGCGCGTTCTGCCAAAAGCACCATTTGCATGCACATCTTGTGGTATTGCAGAAAACTTCATCCGCGTCTACCAAAAGATGCATGTGCATGCTTAAAACGCGTTTTCGCACAAATCCGTGCGCGGGTGCTAAAAAGAGCAGCATCGGCATGCTTAGCACGTCGTTTGGTAGAAATCCACGTGCGCGTTCTGCAAAAAGCACCATTTGCATGCACATCTTGTGGTTTTGCAGAAAACTTCATCCGCGTCTACCAAAAGATTCATGTGCATGCTTAAAACGCGTTTTCGCACAAATGCGTGCGCGGGTGCTAAAAAGAGCAGCATCGGCATGCTTAGCACGTCGTTTGGTAGAAATCCACGTGCGCGTTCTGCAAAAAGCACCATTTGCATGCACATCTTGTGGTTTTGCAGAAAACTTCATCCGCGTCTACCAAAAGATGCATGTGCATGCTTAAAACGCGTTTTCGCACAAATGCGTGCGCGGGTGCTAAAAAGAGCAGCATCGGCATGCTTAGCACGTCGTTTGGTAGAAATCCACGTGCGCGTTCTGCAAAAAGCACCATTTGCATGCACATCTTGTGGTTTTGCAGAAAACTTCATCCGCGTCTACCAAAAGATGTGCATGCTTAAAACGCGTTTTCGCACAAATCCGTGCGCGGGTGCTAAAAAGAGCAGCATCGGCATGCTTAGCACGTCGTTTGGTAGAAATCCACGTGCGCGTTCTGCAAAAAGCACCATTTGCATGCACATCTTGTGGTTTAGCAGAAAACTTCATCCGCGTCTACCAAAAGATGCATGTGCATGCTTAAAACGCGTTTTCGCACAAATGCGTGCGCGGGTGCTAAAAAGAGCAGCATCGGCATGCTTAGCACGTCGTTTGGTAGAAATCCACGTGCGCGTTCTGCAAAAAGCACCATTTGCATGCACATCTTGTGGTTTTGCAGAAAACTTCATCCGCGTCTACCAAAAGATGCATGCGCATGCTTAAAACGCGTTTTCGCACAAATGCGTGCGCGGGTGCTAAAAAGAGCAGCATCGGCATGCTTAGCACGTCGTTTGGTAGAAATCCACGTGCGCGTTCTGCAAAAAGCACCATTTGCATGCACATCTTGTGGTTTTGCAGAAAACTTCATCCGCGTCTACCAAAAGATGCATGTGCATGCTTAAAACGCGTTTTCGCACAAATGCTTGCGCGGGTGCTAAATATAGCAGCATCGGCATGCTTAGCACGTCGTTTGGTAGAAATCCACGTGCGCGTTCTGCAAAAAGCACCATTTGCATGCACATCTTGTGGTTTTTCAGAAAACTTCATCCGCGTCTACCAAAAGATGCATGTGCATGCTTAAAACGCGTTTTCGCACAAATGCGTGCGCGGGTGCTAAAAAGAGCAGCATCGGCATGCTTAGCACGTCGTTTGGTAGAAATCCACGTGCGCGTTCTGCCAAAAGCATCATTTGCATGCACATCTTGTGGTTTTGCAGAAAACTTCATCCGCGTCTACCAAAAGATGCATGTGCATGCTTAAAACCCTTTTCGCACAAATCCGTGCGCGGGTGCTAAAAAGAGCAGCATCGGCATGCTTAGCACGTCGTTTGGTAGAAATCCACGTGCGCGTTCTGCAAAAAGCACCATTTGCATGCACATCTTGTGGTTTTGCAGAAAACTTCATCCGCGTCTACCAAAAGATGCATGTGCATGCTTAAAACGCGTTTTCGCACAAATGCGTGCGCGGGTGCTAAAAAGAGCAGCATCGGCATGCTTAGCACGTTGTTTGGTAGAAATCCACGTGCGCGTTCTGCAAAAAGCACCATTTGCATGCACATCTTGTGGTTTTGCAGAAAACTTCATCCGCGTCTACCAAAAGATGCATGTGCATGCTTAAAACGCGTTTTCGCACAAATCCGTGCGCGGGTGCTAAAAAGAGCAGCATCGGCATGCTTAGCACGTCGTTTGGTAGAAATCCACGTGCGCGTTCTGCAAAAAGCACCATTTGCATGCACATCTTGTGGTTTTGCAGAAAACTTCATCCGCGTCTACCAAAAGATGCATGTGCATGCTTAAAACCAGTTTTCGCACAAATCCGTGCGCGGGTGCTAAAAAGAGCAGCATCGGCATGCTTAGCACGTCGTTTGGTAGAAATCCACGTGCGCGTTCTGCCAAAAGCACCCTTTGCATGCACATCTTGTGGTTTTGCAGAAAACTTCATCCGCATCTACCAAAAGATGCATGTGCATGCTTAAAACGCGTTTTCGCACAAATCCGTGCGCGGGTGCTAAAAAGAGCAGCATCGGCATGCTTAGCACGTCGTTTGGTAGAAATCCACGTGCGCGTTCTGCCAAAAGCACAATTTGCATGCACATCTTGTGGTTTTGCAGAAAACTTCATCCGCGTCTACCAAAAGATGCGTGTGCATGCTTAAAACGCGTTTTCGCACAAATCCGTGCGTGGGTGCTAAAAAGAGCAGCATCGGCATGCTTAGCACGTCGTTTGGTAGAAATCCACGTGCGCGTTCTGCCAAAAGTACCATTTGCATGCACATCTTGTGCTTTTGCAGAAAACTTCATCCGCGTCTACCAAAAGATGCATGTGCATGCTTAAAACGCGTTTTCGCACAAATCCGTGCGCGGGTGCTAAAAAGAGCAGCATCGGCATGCTTAGCACGTCGTTTGGTAGAAATCCACGTGCGCGTTCTGCAAAAAGCACCATTTGCATGCACATCTTGTGGTTTTGCAGAAAACTTCATCCGCGTCTACCAAAAGATGCATGTGCATGCTTAAAACGCGTTTTCGCACAAATGCATGCGCGGGTGCTAAAAAGAGCAGCATCGGCATGCTTAGCACGTCGTTTGGTAGAAATCCACGTGCGCGTTCTGCAAAAAGCACCATTTGCATGCACATCTTGTGGTTTTGCAGAAAACTTCATCCGCGTCTACCAAAAGATGCATGTGCATGCTCAAAACGCGTTTTCGCACAAATGCGTGCGCGGGTGCTAAAAAGAGCAGCATCGGCATGCTTAGCACGTCGTTTGGTAGAAATCCACGTGCGCGTTCTGCAAAAAGCACCATTTGCATGCACATCTTGTGGTTTTGCAGAAAACTTCATCCGCGTCTACCAAAAGATGCATGTGCATGCTTAAAACGCGTTTTCGCACAAATCCGTGCGCGGGTGCTAAAAAGAGCAGCATCGGCATGCTTAGCACGTCGTTTGGTAGAAATCCACGTGCGCCTTCTGCAAAAAGCACCATTTGCATGCACATCTTGTGGTTTTGCAGAAAACTTCATCCGCGTCTACCAAAAGATGCATGTGCAGGCTTAAAACGCGTTTTCGCACAAATGCGTGCGCGGGTGCTAAAAAGAGCAGCATCGGCATGCTTAGCACGTCGTTTGGTAGAAATCCACGTGCGCGTTCTGCCAAAAGCACCATTTGCATGCACATCTTGTGGTTTTGCAGAAAACTTCATCCGCGTCTACCAAAAGATGCATGTGCATGCTTAAAACGCGTTTTCGCACAAATGCGTGCGCGGGTGCTAAAAAGAGCAGCATCGGCATGCTTAGCACGTCGTTTGGTAGAAATCCACGTGCGCGTTCTGCAAAAAGCACCATTTGCATGCACATCTTGTGGTTTTGCAGAAAACTTCATCCGCGTCTACCAAAAGATGCATGTGCATGCTTAAAACACGTTTTCGCACAAATGCGTGCGCGGGTGCTAAAAAGAGCAGCATCGGCATGCTTAGCACGTCGTTTGGTAGAAATCCACGTGCGCGTTCTGCCAAAAGCACCATTTGCATGCACATCTTGTGGTATTGCAGAAAACTTCATCCGCGTCTACCAAAAGATGCATGTGCATGCTTAAAACGCGTTTTCGCACAAATCCGTGCGCGGGTGCTAAAAAGAGCAGCATCGGCATGCTTAGCACGTCGTTTGGTAGAAATCCACGTGCGCGTTCTGCAAAAAGCACCATTTGCATGCACATCTTGTGGTTTTGCAGAAAACTTCATCCGCGTCTACCAAAAGATTCATGTGCATGCTTAAAACGCGTTTTCGCACAAATGCGTGCGCGGGTGCTAAAAAGAGCAGCATCGGCATGCTTAGCACGTCGTTTGGTAGAAATCCACGTGCGCGTTCTGCAAAAAGCACCATTTGCATGCACATCTTGTGGTTTTGCAGAAAACTTCATCCGCGTCTACCAAAAGATGCATGTGCATGCTTAAAACGCGTTTTCGCACAAATGCGTGCGCGGGTGCTAAAAAGAGCAGCATCGGCATGCTTAGCACGTCGTTTGGTAGAAATCCACGTGCGCGTTCTGCAAAAAGCACCATTTGCATGCACATCTTGTGGTTTTGCAGAAAACTTCATCCGCGTCTACCAAAAGATGTGCATGCTTAAAACGCGTTTTCGCACAAATCCGTGCGCGGGTGCTAAAAAGAGCAGCATCGGCATGCTTAGCACGTCGTTTGGTAGAAATCCATGTGCGCGTTCTGCAAAAAGCACCATTTGCATGCACATCTTGTGGTTTAGCAGAAAACTTCATCCGCGTCTACCAAAAGATGCATGTGCATGCTTAAAACGCGTTTTCGCACAAATGCGTGCGCGGGTGCTAAAAAGAGCAGCATCGGCATGCTTAGCACGTCGTTTGGTAGAAATCCACGTGCGCGTTCTGCAAAAAGCACCATTTGCATGCACATCTTGTGGTTTTGCAGAAAACTTCATCCGCGTCTACCAAAAGATGCATGCGCATGCTTAAAACGCGTTTTCGCACAAATGCGTGCGCGGGTGCTAAAAAGAGCAGCATCGGCATGCTTAGCACGTCGTTTGGTAGAAATCCACGTGCGCGTTCTGCAAAAAGCACCATTTGCATGCACATCTTGTGGTTTTGCAGAAAACTTCATCCGCGTCTACCAAAAGATGCATGTGCATGCTTAAAACGCGTTTTCGCACAAATGCTTGCGCGGGTGCTAAATATAGCAGCATCGGCATGCTTAGCACGTCGTTTGGTAGAAATCCACGTGCGCCTTCTGCAAAAAGCACCATTTGCATGCACATCTTGTGGTTTTGCAGAAAACTTCATCCGCGTCTACCAAAAGATGCATGTGCAGGCTTAAAACGCGTTTTCGCACAAATGCGTGCGCGGGTGCTAAAAAGAGCAGCATCGGCATGCTTAGCACGTCGTTTGGTAGAAATCCACGTGCGCGTTCTGCCAAAAGCACCATTTGCATGCACATCTTGTGGTTTTGCAGAAAACTTCATCCGCGTCTACCAAAAGATGCATGTGCATGCTTAAAACGCGTTTTCGCACAAATGCGTGCGCGGGTGCTAAAAAGAGCAGCATCGGCATGCTTAGCACGTCGTTTGGTAGAAATCCACGTGCGCGTTCTGCAAAAAGCACCATTTGCATGCACATCTTGTGGTTTTGCAGAAAACTTCATCCGCGTCTACCAAAAGATGCATGTGCATGCTTAAAACACGTTTTCGCACAAATGCGTGCGCGGGTGCTAAAAAGAGCAGCATCGGCATGCTTAGCACGTCGTTTGGTAGAAATCCACGTGCGCGTTCTGCCAAAAGCACCATTTGCATGCACATCTTGTGGTATTGCAGAAAACTTCATCCGCGTCTACCAAAAGATGCATGTGCATGCTTAAAACGCGTTTTCGCACAAATCCGTGCGCGGGTGCTAAAAAGAGCAGCATCGGCATGCTTAGCACGTCGTTTGGTAGAAATCCACGTGCGCGTTCTGCAAAAAGCACCATTTGCATGCACATCTTGTGGTTTTGCAGAAAACTTCATCCGCGTCTACCAAAAGATTCATGTGCATGCTTAAAACGCGTTTTCGCACAAATGCGTGCGCGGGTGCTAAAAAGAGCAGCATCGGCATGCTTAGCACGTCGTTTGGTAGAAATCCACGTGCGCGTTCTGCAAAAAGCACCATTTGCATGCACATCTTGTGGTTTTGCAGAAAACTTCATCCGCGTCTACCAAAAGATGCATGTGCATGCTTAAAACGCGTTTTCGCACAAATGCGTGCGCGGGTGCTAAAAAGAGCAGCATCGGCATGCTTAGCACGTCGTTTGGTAGAAATCCACGTGCGCGTTCTGCAAAAAGCACCATTTGCATGCACATCTTGTGGTTTTGCAGAAAACTTCATCCGCGTCTACCAAAAGATGTGCATGCTTAAAACGCGTTTTCGCACAAATCCGTGCGCGGGTGCTAAAAAGAGCAGCATCGGCATGCTTAGCACGTCGTTTGGTAGAAATCCACGTGCGCGTTCTGCAAAAAGCACCATTTGCATGCACATCTTGTGGTTTAGCAGAAAACTTCATCCGCGTCTACCAAAAGATGCATGTGCATGCTTAAAACGCGTTTTCGCACAAATGCGTGCGCGGGTGCTAAAAAGAGCAGCATCGGCATGCTTAGCACGTCGTTTGGTAGAAATCCACGTGCGCGTTCTGCAAAAAGCACCATTTGCATGCACATCTTGTGGTTTTGCAGAAAACTTCATCCGCGTCTACCAAAAGATGCATGCGCATGCTTAAAACGCGTTTTCGCACAAATGCGTGCGCGGGTGCTAAAAAGAGCAGCATCGGCATGCTTAGCACGTCGTTTGGTAGAAATCCACGTGCGCGTTCTGCAAAAAGCACCATTTGCATGCACATCTTGTGGTTTTGCAGAAAACTTCATCCGCGTCTACCAAAAGATGCATGTGCATGCTTAAAACGCGTTTTCGCACAAATGCTTGCGCGGGTGCTAAATATAGCAGCATCGGCATGCTTAGCACGTCGTTTGGTAGAAATCCACGTGCGCGTTCTGCAAAAAGCACCATTTGCATGCACATCTTGTGGTTTTGCAGAAAACTTCATCCGCGTCTACCAAAAGATGCATGTGCATGCTTAAAACACGTTTTCGCACAAATGCGTGCGCGGGTGCTAAAAAGAGCAGCATCGGCATGCTTAGCACGTCGTTTGGTAGAAATCCACGTGCGCGTTCTGCCAAAAGCACCATTTGCATGCACATCTTGTGGTATTGCAGAAAACTTCATCCGCGTCTACCAAAAGATGCATGTGCATGCTTAAAACGCGTTTTCGCACAAATCCGTGCGCGGGTGCTAAAAAGAGCAGCATCGGCATGCTTAGCACGTCGTTTGGTAGAAATCCACGTGCGCGTTCTGCAAAAAGCACCATTTGCATGCACATCTTGTGGTTTTGCAGAAAACTTCATCCGCGTCTACCAAAAGATTCATGTGCATGCTTAAAACGCGTTTTCGCACAAATGCGTGCGCGGGTGCTAAAAAGAGCAGCATCGGCATGCTTAGCACGTCGTTTGGTAGAAATCCACGTGCGCGTTCTGCAAAAAGCACCATTTGCATGCACATCTTGTGGTTTTGCAGAAAACTTCATCCGCGTCTACCAAAAGATGCATGTGCATGCTTAAAACGCGTTTTCGCACAAATGCGTGCGCGGGTGCTAAAAAGAGCAGCATCGGCATGCTTAGCACGTCGTTTGGTAGAAATCCACGTGCGCGTTCTGCAAAAAGCACCATTTGCATGCACATCTTGTGGTTTTGCAGAAAACTTCATCCGCGTCTACCAAAAGATGTGCATGCTTAAAACGCGTTTTCGCACAAATCCGTGCGCGGGTGCTAAAAAGAGCAGCATCGGCATGCTTAGCACGTCGTTTGGTAGAAATCCATGTGCGCGTTCTGCAAAAAGCACCATTTGCATGCACATCTTGTGGTTTAGCAGAAAACTTCATCCGCGTCTACCAAAAGATGCATGTGCATGCTTAAAACGCGTTTTCGCACAAATGCGTGCGCGGGTGCTAAAAAGAGCAGCATCGGCATGCTTAGCACGTCGTTTGGTAGAAATCCACGTGCGCGTTCTGCAAAAAGCACCATTTGCATGCACATCTTGTGGTTTTGCAGAAAACTTCATCCGCGTCTACCAAAAGATGCATGCGCATGCTTAAAACGCGTTTTCGCACAAATGCGTGCGCGGGTGCTAAAAAGAGCAGCATCGGCATGCTTAGCACGTCGTTTGGTAGAAATCCACGTGCGCGTTCTGCAAAAAGCACCATTTGCATGCACATCTTGTGGTTTTGCAGAAAACTTCATCCGCGTCTACCAAAAGATGCATGTGCATGCTTAAAACGCGTTTTCGCACAAATGCTTGCGCGGGTGCTAAATATAGCAGCATCGGCATGCTTAGCACGTCGTTTGGTAGAAATCCACGTGCGCCTTCTGCAAAAAGCACCATTTGCATGCACATCTTGTGGTTTTGCAGAAAACTTCATCCGCGTCTACCAAAAGATGCATGTGCAGGCTTAAAACGCGTTTTCGCACAAATGCGTGCGCGGGTGCTAAAAAGAGCAGCATCGGCATGCTTAGCACGTCGTTTGGTAGAAATCCACGTGCGCGTTCTGCCAAAAGCACCATTTGCATGCACATCTTGTGGTTTTGCAGAAAACTTCATCCGCGTCTACCAAAAGATGCATGTGCATGCTTAAAACGCGTTTTCGCACAAATGCGTGCGCGGGTGCTAAAAAGAGCAGCATCGGCATGCTTAGCACGTCGTTTGGTAGAAATCCACGTGCGCGTTCTGCAAAAAGCACCATTTGCATGCACATCTTGTGGTTTTGCAGAAAACTTCATCCGCGTCTACCAAAAGATGCATGTGCATGCTTAAAACACGTTTTCGCACAAATGCGTGCGCGGGTGCTAAAAAGAGCAGCATCGGCATGCTTAGCACGTCGTTTGGTAGAAATCCACGTGCGCGTTCTGCCAAAAGCACCATTTGCATGCACATCTTGTGGTATTGCAGAAAACTTCATCCGCGTCTACCAAAAGATGCATGTGCATGCTTAAAACGCGTTTTCGCACAAATCCGTGCGCGGGTGCTAAAAAGAGCAGCATCGGCATGCTTAGCACGTCGTTTGGTAGAAATCCACGTGCGCGTTCTGCAAAAAGCACCATTTGCATGCACATCTTGTGGTTTTGCAGAAAACTTCATCCGCGTCTACCAAAAGATTCATGTGCATGCTTAAAACGCGTTTTCGCACAAATGCGTGCGCGGGTGCTAAAAAGAGCAGCATCGGCATGCTTAGCACGTCGTTTGGTAGAAATCCACGTGCGCGTTCTGCAAAAAGCACCATTTGCATGCACATCTTGTGGTTTTGCAGAAAACTTCATCCGCGTCTACCAAAAGATGCATGTGCATGCTTAAAACGCGTTTTCGCACAAATGCGTGCGCGGGTGCTAAAAAGAGCAGCATCGGCATGCTTAGCACGTCGTTTGGTAGAAATCCACGTGCGCGTTCTGCA